>NC_048904.1:17676201-17976201 GCF_011077185.1 Oxyura jamaicensis | reverse complement strand
AAAGCACAGGCTTAATATAGCAGAAAATGTAATTGTGATTTTACTTGTTCTGATTACCTTGTACTATACACTTGTATTTTTGAATTAGGAAAACAAAGTAGGTGGTGGTTTTGACATGTTAATAATTAGTTTTAGGCCTGGATAATTTATTCTTCAAGATCTTTAAGGAATTGATAGATCTTTATTTATCAACTTCAAATATTTTCTCCAGAGAGAGATTTTATGAAGAACACCTGGTACTTTGCAGTAACTAAGTTAATGAACATCTTGTAGCATTTACCTTTGGGAATTGTCTGGTCTTGTTGCTTCTTTGCTCTTGTCTAGTTGACTTGTTTTTTTTTCTGTGATTATGGTCCAGTTGTGTATGTTGAAATGCTTCAGAGTTTGCGTTTTAGAGGAAGTAAAGTCTCATGTTTCATGAAACTCAATTCACAATTCCTTTGCTTTCTACTTAGATCCATTGTTGACATTTTACATATAGCTCTGGAATACGGATTCTAGGGAATCTAACAAATATTCAATAGTAGAATTTAAAATGTTTGCTCTCAGTGTTGGGCTGTTTCTTAACCTGGATGAGAGGTATCTCATTGGTAACTGTCATCAGCTGTGAGACAAATAGCCACTTGTAGCTGTTAAGTCACTGACTAAGAACAGGTGAGTTCTCAGTAGCAGACCCAATACTCAATACTCAATACCCAGTACTCAGTAGCAGACCCAGTACTCAATATAGTGAGTGTTTAGAGGCGAACAGAAGTGATCCTGATGCATGTATCTTGGCTGCTAATTGTAGCAAGCATGGTGAGATGAACCTAGAAATCGTAGAGTGCTGGGGTAAGTGTCTCGCATCCAGCAGGAGATGTATTCTGGGATATAATTCTTTCAAAGCATGAGAATCTTTAGTTTCTTTGTAACAAACTGCTTTACTACTGTAGGCCCTGGAAGTGATTTTAAGCTTTATGAATGTGATGTGACGTAGGAGTCTTTCCTTACAAACTTGGGCTTTCTTCCTTTTTTTTTTTTTTCTATTAGAATTTATTTTTCTCCTTCAGCTTTGGTTTCACCTTTGCTGTTCTGTGTTTCTCTTCAGGATGAAAGTGCCACTTGCATATACTATTAATAATAAATTGTGTTCTACTCCAGGAGAGGGTTTTCTGTGGAAAGCTTGTTGAAATTGGAAATGCCTTTTTTCTTCCCAATTGGCTCTCCTAACTGTAAACACCCTGTTGTGATACCTCATTAAACCCACCCTACTGTAGCAACTTCCAGAGTGGTTTTATGCTACGTTTTTCAGAAACTAATTTTTTCCTGTGTGCTACAACATCGCACATATGGTTTTATGGATAATTTTAATATGAATGATGGAGGTGACTTGCTGAACAATCGATGCATTTTAAGAACTTGCCAAGAAATTTGCTGATAGAATATAGATGCGCCATCTCTATTGGTGATTTAGGGGATAATACTGAGCTGCATTGCATTAATGGGAAAACAGAGTCAAACTGCCACAGTCTGACTAAATTGTCATTTTGTACAAGATCATAGCAAGTGGAAGAGATCGGCTTTCTTAAGATGACATAAAAGCTGGAATTCTTTTTGTGGGAGCTTGTAAATAAATGGAGACTGGCTTAGCTCCAGAGAAATGTTTTAGCTCATAAAGAAGTTTCCATAGGAATTTAAATCAAGTATTTCATGGTTATGAAGCTGATAGAAATGTTTAAAAAGTTCATAAAGAAGAAACATTCAAAAATGTTTTTCTTAATTTGTAATTTGATGCCTCAATATGAGGTGTGTGCATATGTATGTGCCTTTGGTATCACAAACATTTGTTTCAAAACAGTCATAAAATTAGAAGTCTTGTAGAAAGCTCCTTGGATAAAGAAGTTCACGTCTCGTAGAGGGGTAACATCTCTGATGTGGATTGTATAAATGATTTGAGGAGAAACATCGCTAAGCACCTTTGTGATCTTCATCCTTACAATAGAGAAATGAGTAAAGGATGTAAAAATAAACTTGGTTTACCAGGAATTGTAACCTTTTCTCTCTGTAAGCTCTGCTCTAAGCTCTCCCGAGGGATTTATTTGTGATAAGTCCCAGCCGCATAACCTTGGTTCACACTGTTGACAGCTGTGAGAAAGTCCACAGAAAAATCAAGAGTGGTAGGATTACAGGTAAGGTTGTGGAGACAGGATTGTTAGTGGCTTAAGGATTCCAGAGGTAACAGTGATGTGGAAAACAGGGAGACGAGGTGGGAACTGTTGGGTTATCAGGTCAAGTTGTTAGTGCTAATGAAGCTGGTGGAAGATGGCAGCTCAGTAATATTCAAGGATCTGTCTTGCAGAGCTGCAGAAGCTGACCTTTCCCCTCCTGACGGGTGCCTGGCTACCAAGGACTCCAGGTGCTTTATCAGGGCGCTGAATGTACTAGCCAGTATCACCCCCTCATCCTGGTGTGCTGACCAATAATTGCTTCTTGTTTCTAAGTTTGAATGCTTTGCTTGCAGCCTTTCTCTGCCCCCAGCTAAGTATGGCAGAACACGGTGACTCAAAAGAGAGGTGGTAAAAGAATAATTGAAGAGAGATTTCAATATTATAAGGTGGTGTTTTTTCTCCTTTCCTAGAATAAATCAAATTCACTAAGCTAAGGGGCACACCATGCATCCACCCTTGTGCTTAGGGCTCGTTATGAAGGTGTAATGAGAGCGCTGCATTAGGCTTGTACCCATCTTCTCAGAAATCTCCCTAAATGATTGGCATCTTTAAACTCAGGCTGCTTCCAGTTTTGCTGATACTTGTAAAAATAGTGGAGTGGGACTTCTGCAGTGCAACAGAGCTGGTAACACAGCTTTCTACTGTCAAGTCGCTTTGTGTCTGTAACTTTCTCTTGTGGTGTGACCAAAATGTGTCTGCCACATCCATCCGACTCAGTAAATCAGAGCCTGTTGACACGGAATGCCTGCACTCCATGCTGCCTGGATGAAAATCTCTTAGCTCAGGCTTCTAGCTGTTTTAATTTTACTAAATGACTTCTTGATGTACTTCGAGTTTGTGTAGAGATGGCTTTTAGTCAGTTATCTCCTTAATCTGTGCTGTTATTTCGAGGTAATTTTGACATCCTTTGTGAAGTGCTTGAAGTACTCTTCAGAAAGTTTGCCATTCAGTATGCTACTTCAGCTATCCATGCCTGCACCACAGATCCCTAGAGAAAGATTTTGATGCGTTATCGCAGCACGACTGCTGTGGTGGTGCCTTCCTCTTCGTGCATCCCAAAGAGAAGGTGCTGGGTGAGGTGGTTCGCTGCCTTGGCTCGGTATAGCTGTTGTTAACTAAATGAGGTACACTGAAGGTGAGCAAAATGCGATGGTCACTGACAGTGGAAACCATAGCTCTTTGGAAGGAATTGTAGCTTTCATCCTGCTATCAGTGGGATAAGTTTTCATCTTTTGTTGATCTTCCTTAAGCACCAGGAGGATATGTTCAGACAGTGTAAATGATGCTCCTAAATTGTACCTAGGTCCTGAGTCAAAATTTGATGTTTAGAAATACAAAATTGTCTTTCCTTTTTTCCTTCCCTATTTATTTAGTTCTTACACTTCCCTAAATTGAGAAAAAACACTTGTTTTCTTCTGTGTTCTTCTTATCCCATACAACACGGACTTAGTAAGTTAAAATTTCTTGAGGTCCCGATTATGCATTTACCGCTACGCGAGTTACCAACGCATCCACGGAAATCCTTTGTGCTTTCTGAGGGCTTCAAAATTGCTGGTATATACATGCAATCCTTTCCAGGGCTGGAACTTTGCTTTGCAAAGAGTATACCAGAGTTTAATAAATAATAAAGATTGATTTAGGCTTTTTCTTGAGTGATGAGTGACTTGTAAGTAGTAATGCTTCTTTTTAAAGATACTGTCGAAATAGTATTACCACCCATTAAATCAAAGTGTCAGCTTTAAATTCATAATCAATTATCCTTTTACTTTATGTAGTTGTCTTCAGTGAAGAAGAGAGAGAGCAGCTGAGAAGGTTCACAAATAAATCCTATCTTCTGGATAAAAGAAGCCGTCATCACGTGTATCTGAGCTTAATTGATATCCTTCTGGCGTATTGCTATGACATCTGTGTCAACGAAGGAGAGCAAAATGTAAGTAATTAAAAAAAAAAAAAAGAAAAAAGGAAGTGTAATACGTCTACAGTAACCTGTTGCCAGACCCTGTGCTGTTGTTTGGATAGCTTAACTTTCAAAGTGAACTTAGTCAATTATGTATTTTTAAACACTTGGAACTAAGTTACAACAAAAGACATTCCATCTCTAGGTCGAGTTGTTGCAATGCTATTAGGGATTATTGCAATTTCTAAATCCTTCTTCTGGAGCAGAATTTTAGTGATGGGAGCAAAGTGGAAGGAGATGCAGAAGAATACAGATACTTCCCTTTGGTTCTGGTTTGATGTGTCTTGTTTATGTAAGCACAAATTTCATGAAAGCATTCTTACATAGACAGTTCTTCAGATTTTTTTGACAGTTTCATAATAGATATGTTTGATTTGGATTCCGAAAAAGCATGGGAAATCATTAATTCTGTAGGATTGAGACTATGAATTCAGTGTTTTTTATGGGTAATCAGTACATGCTTTTAACAAAATTGAATTTTTTTAAACTGATTCATTTTTATTTTCAAGCTTGTGCAGTGAGTATAAAAAATGTTTGAGGCATTCTGGAAACTGTCATTAGGCATTTAAAATCTTAAAATCAATACACATTTAAAAACAAAACAACAACAAAGTTTTTTTTCTCCAGTATTCAAGTCCTGGAGGGAAGTAGGAAAGTGGTTTCCATTTTCAGTATTCTGGTGTTTCTGTCTCTTGCACAGAACAGCAGCCAGCTTTATTTTGTGTTTTGTATCCTAGG
The DNA here is from genome assembly GCF_011077185.1 of Oxyura jamaicensis. Lineage (NCBI taxonomy): Eukaryota > Metazoa > Chordata > Aves > Anseriformes > Anatidae > Oxyura > Oxyura jamaicensis. Next base: position 17,971,299 of record NC_048904.1, on the reverse strand, counting down.
CTTTTTATAGGGTATAAAGCAAGAAGAAAATAGCACAAGTTTAGTATGGATTCTGTGCAGTTCTTTGGAAAACTTGTCTTTTTAAAATGGACCTGCTTTCCAGATAAAAATGTTAACATCTCCTCTGCTGATACTAACCAAGGAGATGTTTTCTGTATGCTTTTAATCAAAGTATTGCAACATATAATCAAAACCATTCTGTCCTAATCAGACTGAATTGTGAAGCATGGATTTTAGAATTGCAGGCAGAACTGTGCAGACCTGCCTGTTGAACAGAGTAATCGCAGGACTCTTGTATTGTTTGTTAATGTTGCGCTAAGATGCATATGTGTGAGGAACACATACAAATCTTGAGCTTTGCAATAGTCATATATGGTATATGTAGAAAACACATTCTGTCTTGTTTCTCTTTAATAGGAAGACTTAAGACGTTCAGGCCACACAAATCTTTACAAAAGTCAGGGTTATAGTTGAAGGCTTCCTGGCTTTTAGCCATAATCATCCCCCCAGACCACGCTACCACAGAAATATTAGGAATCTGCCACATCTTAAGAATAATGACATTTCATGTGTACTGCTGGCTTTAGGATACCCTCTGAAAGCCAGAAGTCTGGAGCTGTTTTCATGAAACAAGGCATTTTAGCTTGATCTGTATTTATGCACTGGGCAGATTGACGTTTCTGTTGCTTGCTGAAAAGGGACAGAATTCCACAAAAATAATTTTTCTCTGTGATTGGTGTTGTATTTTAAAGGCCTTGTGCATGGGCTAGATATTCCCAGTAGAGAAACAATTGCAGATATTTTAACATCTGCATTGCAATAAAACTTTTAATGCTGTCCTGTGACCATTTCAATGCATATAATATAATTACTTCTTCATGTTCACAAAGGTTCTTAAATTGCTGCAGGAATGTTATCTTAAATAGTTTGCCAGCAGTCTTGAATGTTGAATTAGATGATATTTGTTTTATGGTCTCCACTTAAAATCAGGTTGAATCATCGTGGAATGTCAGGAAACTGAGTGCAACATTGTGCTGGCTGGAGGTGAGTTCAGACTTATGCTTTGTGTTACCTATTTGCAGTATTACTTCGTTCTTGGCATTGTACCTTGCATTTGAGGAAAGCTTACTGGTTCAGTATTGAAGCTAAAATAACTGTATATCCACGTGTTGATAAATACTAGAAGAAATTGATCTGACCTCTGGGCTCCCAGTTAGTAATAGTCCCAAGAGGCTCGAGCATGACTTCTGGTCTGTCTCTTGGTGCTGGGCCTTGCTCTGGACTGTTGTGGAAGAGTTGAGCTCAGGCAGTACAAAAAAGCAGCTTATCTGAATGCTTTTGTTTCAGTTTTCTTGCAAAGTTAGCCAGTCAATGTGTGTTGCTTTACTCTGACCCTTCTTTTCAGCACTGTTGTCCCATTACTTGTGGGGATTTGCTAGCCCTTTGAAATCAGCATAGACTGGAGGGAACAAACTTTTTTTCTATTGTGTGCTTTCACATTGTTTACTGAAAGCTCACAGGCCTCTGTAATTAAGTTGTCACACAGCTGGGAGTGGAAGGGACATAACCTGGCCTGTGGACATTTACTGCTCGTGATGGCAGTGGGCTAGAAAGGTCTGGCCCTCCTTCGTTCCTGAAATTACTGAGCCACGTCTCAGTTTGCAGGATTGAAAATGAGATTTCTGACAGGCTATTTGGATTCAGTCCTATGACCACTTCCAGAAATGGTGAGAGATGTATTTGGTAACAAGACCTTGGTTCTGTTCACAATTAATTTTACAGGTCAGTCAGTCTTCCGTTACGTCCAGATGGGTGTCCTGTGGTAGCTAGTTACAGAGTGCAGCTAAAATAGGGATTGCCTTAACTCTCAAATGGTTGCAGATCCATACCCTAACACAGCGAAGGAGTTTTCTGCATGTGCTCATCCTATAATGTAGCAGTTCTTGGCGCAGCCTGCGCCAACAGTATACTTCACACCCAGGAAATTCAGCCTCCTGGCACCAAGCTGTTAATAACTATATCTGTTACACAAACCATGTAGAGGCGGGTGTTTTCATCAATCTGTAAACAAAATTGCCTCGGCTATGGGTTGGTTGAACTGACTGCCATTTTTGAACTGATTGTCATGTATATGCACCTTCGACTCAAATAACAAAATATGATTAAACTGCTTATCAGCAGTCATTAAAATGAAAAATGAGTTGAAGTGGTCATGTAACACAAAAAAAGTGCTCGGTGTCAGCAAAGCACTTTTATTAATCTTAATAAATTGTGGATTCAAGGTGAAATAGGTATTTTTATTTGAATTCATAAATGGAATATTTTGTATTTTGAAAAGTGAAAGCTGGAAAAGAAATGGCTCTTGTAAGAGAATATGTAATAACTCATTAATGCCCCTGGTCTGAGTAAATTAGAGGTCTTCCTCACTCATAAAGGAGGACAATGAACTGCTTTCCCCAGGCAGATATATTTATCCTTGTCTCAAATATCTATAATTTTCATGAAAGACAGAGTCATGTATCATTTTTAGAGATCTTACATGTACACATGTATTTTGTTAATATCATGTGTTTTTAATTTTTCTTAAAAGAAAAAAAAATCTTAAAAGGCTTTTTATAGCTTCTCCTTAATATAAATAATAACGTGGGGCAGATGGAATTTATTGCTTTAATCTAAAGAATGACAAAGTCTCAAGTTAGACGTTGTATTCTAATGTTCCCTACTTTTTTTTAATTCAAAACCACTGAAATGTATAGGACTTCTGTTATTCTGCTCTGCAAACTAACTGCACAGTCTTGTTTCTTTTTAACATGTTGATTTTCATGTCTATCAAAGTACAGATTTTAAATGCATAACACACAAACTACTTTTTGTCTGTGCTACTTTTCTTTACATATATAAACTTTTCCTTATATATAAAAAAAAAATAGTTCTTTGTATTGAAAAGTACACAGACTAATTCAGATTTTTCATTGATACATGCAGTGTTTCTATGACATTCATGATGTTCTGGTATGTTTTGGAAGAAGAGTGCTCTGCTATCCACTGCACAGACATTTCGACTTGGTGACACGTGCCTTGAATGATACAGTCATGATACTACAGCTAGGTAAGCATTCAACTGCATTGTTTGTATGTGCGTTGAAAAAAATCCACACAAACCAAAGAAAAAACAACAACAACAAAAACCACTTTCTAATCTCTTGGCCAGTTTCACCTGGACCTGACAGATAGCCACATTTCTGGACATCTGCTGGCTTTGTGAAAAGGGGACTGGGGAGTGAAGGGAACAAAATCAGTGTACTTGCCAGGAAAGAGCCTGTGAAGCAGCTCATTAATTGGGCAGCAGATAATGCATGCAGTTGGAGGGGGGAATTCAGCTACGTTATTAACACCAGAGAATCCACACAAGTGTTACGAATATCTCATTCTCAGAAAAAGCTTTGATCAGAGCTAGTATCTTAACAAATCAGTGTAGTCCAACTGTGATTTGCAAAGCTTTAGGGAAAAGGTCTTCAGAGAAAATGATTGTCATTATTAACATGATGTTGAATTCTAAAGTATTTTTCTTTATAATGTATTTTTCTGTTTTTAAAGATTTTTTTCTGTTAGTAAATAACATTAATAAAGCTTTTTTATGGTAGGTTAGATACTCTTAATTGTTTTAGACCCTCTTCTAAAGTTGTCTTATGTTTTTATTTCTGATACATTTCAAAGCAGAGTCACTTACTGCTACAAATGTAGCAGGAGTTCTATTGTTTTGCTGCTCTTTATGTTCTTCAATTACCTGACTGAAGGCCTAGGAAAGGAAAGACTAGGATTTCTGATAACTTCTGTGGTTTGTCTCCATTTAAAGGCAGTTCTTCAAGCATCCTCTTCAGCTGTTCCACCTGATCAGTTTGTTCTGCTGATCACAGTTTGCAGTCATGAATCTGAACAGCTTCCTTAGTAGCTTGTATCGTTTGGAAGATGAGTTATTTTAATTTAACCCTTGTCAATCCTGTTAGGATTTTGACAGAAAGGAATTTTAACGTAACATTAAATTCCTGCTCTCCTTGCCAAAGGACAAACTCTCAAAACCGTGGTTATTCCAGCTTCACTTGTGCAGCTGTGCGCAGCCACAGTTGTGTACCCATCAGTAACCAAAAGAATAATAGATCTTGGACGTGCGCCCTAACAGGGGTTCAGGATGGGGGCTCCGGCTGCCTCAGCAGCTCTGGAAAGGCACGTGCAAACCTCACAAAAAGGGATGTGTGCCTGTTTCAGCCAGAGTTGTTAACAGTGGAGAGGAGGGCGATATCTTGAGCGGGAGCAGTGATTATCTCCGGGTGCTGCCCAGGAAGCTGACACAAATATGTGATTTTCTTCGTGTGGCCGTAAGGCTGTTGGGAGGGATGTTAGCAAGTTAGCAGCGTGGTGATAAGAGTCGTAGTGATTATTACTGGCTGTTGTGAAAACTCTGGGTTTTATGCATCAAGTTAGTCTTTCCTATTACTTTCCTATTATCATGTGTGTTTAGTGTGAAAAGTTTTTTAAATAGCCAACTACCAAAGTATTGGGAAAGCTAAAAAATGGAAATAATACTTATCTATAGTCAGTGGGGGGGAGAAGTGTTAGAAGAAATGGGTTTGTAGATACTGCTTGTACTGCTGAGGTCTGTTCAATGACAATGTTTTTGCCTTCAGATTTCACTGGAGGTCAAGCCATGCTTTTGAGGGATTTGTTTTTACAGAATACTGGGCAAACTATGCAATGTGCAAAGCACAACAGTTAAAGCCAGACAGCATTAAATGCTCTGCTAGCCTTGTTGAGTGCAAGGGATGCATCACCAGCCTGATTCAGCACTGTGTGGCAATGGAGGTGTGATGAATGCAGGTAAAAATGACGGTCAGCTAACAGGTAATGAATGCAGTTAGACAGGACCACAAAACTACTCCTTGCTATGCAAGAGGGTAATTGTTTAACTCCAAGGAAGAATTGGGTTGAGTTGACCTCATCCTTAAGTTTTCTTCTCAGGGTGCTGGTAACAGAAGATGGGTTATGTAATGTTTTTGATAATAACTCAGGGTATTCTGGGTGCGGTTTGGTCCAGGTGTGTTCATACGTGTATGTACTAATAATGTGCTCAGAATTTTAGCTGCAGATTTGAAATTTTGTGTACCAGGACTGGAATGATCCAGGTGTAAAATGAAGCAACTTAATAGACAGGTGTTAGCAAAGTCATTTCTATTTGAAAGTTTTTTCCATACAATTTTTGCACTGTTAACAAAATAATTAAGGAAATGAATATTCAGCTTTTAAAAAGTTCTTGTATTCCAAAGAAATGAACACAGTAAAAGAATTTATTGAATAATAGTAAAGAATTCTGATGGGATTGAACTGTTATATGTCAAGCTACTTGACTTTATTTTTTTAAATGTTGGTGCTATCTTGATGTATCACTTCCAAAATACAGGATACTTCATTTTTAAGGTATTAAGGACTTTGCATGTGGTTGAAACGCTTCTTAATTTGAATTATGACTTCCCACCAAAGTGTTAATCATAAGACAAAATGCATTAAGCTGATTAATATTAAGGACTTTAACAGATTTTCTCGTTCTGTTTCAGTTAGCAATAATACGTAAAATACTTCAGCTATACCGTTCAAACTTCAGTGTTGTCTAGGATATGTGCTGTGTTGTTCTTTGGATAATTAAAAAAGAGAATGAAATAGTGGCACGTATTAGCTACAGTGCTATTTCCAGCAAAATCTGTGTTCTGCATTTATGGAAATATATGGAGTCCCTTTTCAGGAGACTTGTAGTAAGTACGTGGCACGAGCTGGTTCTGTCAGTATTTACTGCCATTGTGCTACCATTGCCTAATGCTGATTTGGAAGCCATCATCTATGAGCTAAAAATAGGGGACTTACTTATCCGCTGTGACATAAAATACGCTTCGCCTCTTTCCACACAGAAGTTAACGCTCATAGATTTAGGGCGAAATAATTATCGCTGTTGGCTGCAGGGTAAGTTTATTGCCAGGAGATTTTCATTCAGAAGTCAGAGTCCTTTTCTTGTTTTTCAGAATGGCATTCTTCTCTCTGCTTAACGAGACAGCAAAATTCAGTTTATTTCTTTAGGTGAATATTCCTTCTTGCACGTGTGGAAAAATACAGGCTATAGGCAAAATAGTGTAAAATAAAATAATGAATTTACTTCTAAACAATCAGTATTTAAAACCAGTAGAATTTCATGATTGTGTAAAAACAGTAGTTTTGATACCAAGTGGCAAATAGCTGGGGTTGAATTCTATCAATTTCTGAAGTCATTCGTGGAAAGAACGGAATTCCTGAAACAATGCACAAGTGAAGTTGTGGGCTGCCCCCTGCCAGCTGTGGTAGCAGTGAACTCCAGCAGAAGCCAGTGGTCTGCAGCCGTGTACTCTGACTTCGGGAACTTCAGCCTTGGGTGCTCAGCCTCTCTGCTCTTCTGCTGAGGCTGCAACTGCCTTCATCCTGTGCCCAACAGCAGTGGGATGATTTTTAAACATCAGGAAATGAAACCACCTTTTCTCAGAAAAATGGTTAGTACTTAGGTTTGATATCTCGTCTTTACAATATATCCAATATCAAGCTGATGTTGTGCTCCTTTACCTCTAACACTGATCCTTAGGCTAAAGGTAGAGGCTGTTACCGTCTGTATTGTCAGATGCTTTTAGGTTCTACGTCTTTAATAGCTTAGAATGAAAAATACTTGAGTTTCCATTACAAAAGTTGAAGTCTTTTTATGTGTACTTTTAAATATAACTAGTGGGTTTTAAACAGTCAGAAATAGTATCCGTACTTAAAAAGCATTCTATTTAATGATCAGTATAATGCAGAACTGTAACTTTACACAGGTCACTCACGTCTTCCTGAGATTCTTACTGAAGTTTCTTGTGCCTGCCTTTAAACATTTAGCTCTTTTTTTTTAAATAGATTATTTTCCATCCTCACCATTGAACTTCAGTGCTTGCCTCTTCATGGTATGCGAAGAAAATGAAATTGGTTATGCTTGATACGTCTTCGTGTTCTGTTCCACGGCTCGTCTTCAATGTACGGTGAATTTAAAAAAAAAAGAGAATTCTAGGGCTAGAAAAGAAGTGAGACTTTTAAAACTAGCACGTTTAGGTTTGCTTTGACAGGCAACGTTTTTGTGAGTTGGATGGACATAACTGCCAAAAAATTCCTGTACCTGTTCATCTTTTGGTTTCACCAGTTCCCTGTTCCAGCTTGCTGTATGGTTTCACAAAGGCTGCCACTGGCACATCACAAAGAGCTGTGCAAAAGCAGGAGGTGCAGGAGTGCAGCAGGGCACTGAAGGCAGAGTAGGTAGGAATGGTGCTGGAGACTGAGCTGCAGCCTGGAAGTTAAGGCCTGCTGAAGACTGAAGTAGGCATATACAAAGACAGAACTTAAGGGTATGGGATTTCACAAGAATTGGCTAAGAATCGTCTGTGTGTTACAGGATACCCTACTTCAAGGCTTAAATAGTGTTTATTCTTCAGTGCTTATTTTTGATTCCTGTGGTAAGGAGTTTTGTATAAGGACTTACTTACCGGGTACATGTGTAAGATGCATATCGTGAAAGCAGAAGTTTGTTCGCTGTGCTTTGTGTTCCTCCTTTGTAGGATTCCCTGTTTGATGTACTGCATGCATGTGCATACATAAAATCTCCGTGTGAATGAACCCAAGCAAATCCATTGAAGAGCTGTTTTTCTTTTCCATGTGCTTTCATTTTGTTTTAGTGTTGTCTCCTCAGCTGAAGATCATCATGTGTATGTTGCTGACACTTTCATCTTTTCCTATCTTTGTTACCACATCTGAAAACCATGTTTGTATTCCTTCAGCTATTTTATTGCCGTTGGTGATCGACAGCGGTACCAGGCACTTGCTCTGAGCTCCCAAAGGCAGGGAGACGTCCTGTCACTTCTCGGCCACCTCCTGCAGGACTTGAGCTGCCTGAGGAGGGTGGCTGTTCCTAAGGGCTGCTGCAGTCAAGCAGAGGGAATGCCTACCTCCAATGTAACTTAACTGCACTTGATACAACTTTCTGCTGACTTACTTTAAATCAGTGTCCCCTGGAACGTCAGGACTGGGATGGAGTTGCTGCTGGCAGTGTCACAGAGTCCTCAAGAGCCACGTTTTCACCCTTGCTGTTGCCTGCCTTCACCTTCTAGCATTCCCACTCGTGTATCGCTCAGACACAAATATTTTTTTTATTCTCATAACAGAAGAGATGTATGATCTTGAGAGGCAACACGATGAAAATTTAATCTGCATTAATGTCGGTGTATCTTAGCAAAGAAGGGTTGGGCTGCCAAAAAAAAGCAGCTGTCTTGTTTCCCATTCTGTCTTGGTATGTGCAGTGTGACTTAGCAGAGATCATTTCCACAATCTGTAAATTAAATATGAAGTTATATATTTCATGTCCAGTGAAAAAAACCATAAGGTTACAGAGTCAGTATGTTAGTTGTAATAGCAAATTGGCTGAAGAGTCAGAAAAACATCCCAGACCATGAAGACGGACTGTAGTGCCCTGCCTCTGAAATGCTTTATCTGCATACTTACTCAAAGTCAATTTTGTAAATCCAGTGTAATCTTCTGCTCATGTTTCACAAATGAAGTGTCCCGTAGTGATATACAAAATCGTATTTTTATTACAAGAACGTTTAGTATGTTTTAAATATATACGGGATTTGGAAGTGTTCCAGAGCAGAGGTGAGGTATGTAGTGGACATCACTGAAACCGTCCCTGTACAGGAGATGCCGGGCTTCACCCATGCATGCAGCTGTTCACTGTGCAGCCCTGGGCTGAAAGGGGAGATGCCTCTCTGCTAACACAGGCACAGCTCTGGGGTTCCTGAATGCCCGTGCTGAGCAGGGATTAAGGCTGGCTAGAGCTGCAGCCTCTGTGAGGACAGAGATGTTAAGCTACTATAATCTAAAATTGTAATTAATGAAGAAGGACTACTTCTTTGTTGAGAAGTAGTGTTCGAGTCACTAATTTACATAGTTACTTGGCAGTTGAGTAAATGTAGTGGATGTTGTAAATGGTTCAGGCTGGCAGCTTGACAGCTAGAACCAAAAAGTTGAGCAAAATTTTAATTCCATGTATAATTTCTTTTTAAAAGAGCATACTTCTTTGTAGTCAAAATAGTTTGGTTTGACAGGTTTGGGTTGACAGGCATTGATGGTGATGGAATCTGAAAGTTCAGCAGTTATGCTTGGGATTGTAATTTCTTCTGCATTCTTCCCTGACTTTTCTTCAATTACTTATTTTCCAAAATAGTACTTTTTATGTTCATTTTTTATTTTTGTTTGCCATTGCTTTGTGCTGTGTTCTTTTTTTTTTATACTGTGGTCTTCCCCCATCTTTCAACTTTTTTTCCCTGTATATTTTTCAGCTGGAATTACTCCACAACAACCAACAAACAAAAATGTTGTGCGCAAACAGCAGGGGGAGTTGTGATCTTTTTTCCTTTTTTTTTTTTTAATTCTGTAAAATGTAATTTCATCCATGTTCAGGTTTCATAGCCTAGGAGGAGCCAGTCTCTTGGGAGAGGGTTATTAGATTCCATTTGCAGTAGTGGCTGTTTTCATTTGAATGTTTTTTCCCCCCATTAAGCAGTGAAAATATTTTTTTTGTTGTTTAGTGTTCCAGCATTTAACCCCTTAGCAACTTCCATCAGAAAACTAAAGGAGAAGATTTTAGTTAATAGGAATTTACGTGAAGAAGAGAAGTTACTAATAAGGAATAATTGCATATGAACAGAAATAAACTGACTACGGAAAGATTTCTGGAATGAGGAAATGTTCAAGGCTTTATCTTTTTCTGCATTTATCAACTGTACGCCAAAAGGCACTTTCTTGAGCCTGAAGTGAATTTTTCTTTCTGGAAGCTCAGCTTGCCAAGTTACTCTGTAACTAAGAGCAGTAGGAAAAGTTCTACTTAATTTAAAGCAATTGTTAGCTGTTAGGCAATGGTATCACTTACACCGGCTTACACAATTGCTGTGGCTTCTGAGTGCCTGATCCTGCTCTGGGCTGTGGGTTTCCTTATTTTTTCCCAATGCAGGTGTTAGTGTAGGCATACAGAGAAATAGGCTTTGTTTTTTTTAGCAGGGGAATGATGATGGGGCATCACCTTTTTGTTATTTGTGAGTTGCTTTCCAGCGTGACTTTTTTTTTGATGTGGTATAGAGCCATGCAGTGAGAAGAAAGGAGAGGCAGGGGGAGGGGGCTTCTTGAGCTGTTGAGAATTACACGCATGACTGTGCCTCGAGGCTTTAGTCTTGCAGAGATTTTCTGGCTGAAGTCGGAGGCTCTGCATCCACAGAGATGTGGGAGCCGAGGGGCAGTCATCTGACTGCAATTCTGAGATGGTGAATCAACTTCAAGTTACAAGATGGTTGTAGATAGCAGTTATTAAAGTCTCAAAGGTGGGAAGAAGATAGAAACCGTAATGACTAATTTTTAGTGAATTACAGAAATAAAAATCTATTTCTAGGAAGAGCTGCGGTTTTGAAGTGTCTGCTGGACGTTCACAAGATTTTTAGGGAGAGCGACCCTGCCTACCTCCTTAATGATCTCTTCATTACCGACTACTGCGTCTGGATTCAAAAAACCAAGTAAGTTCTTAACTTGTTATTGATGTGGGAAAGCTTTTTAGCATACTGCATGTAGGAACAAATAATCAGTAAAACCAAAATACACGCTGCATCCTATAAAGGGAAATGTTTTCAGTCATTTCATTTCGTAACCTTGTTATCCAGGTATTCCTACAGCATGGGAGAAGACATCCAGTTCATTTTTTTATGTAGTGGCATCACTGGAGAAGGGAGGGAGGAGTTGCATTTTAAACGCAGGTGTGAATTTTCATTGATTATTAATGGTTTAGGGGAAAAACAGCTTTAGGGGAATTTTCATGCCATTGCAATCCTAGGAGTAAGAGATTTTAGAGGACTTACGTAACATTTGGAAGATGGTTGGAACAAATCCGAGTTCAACATTGAATTTATAACTTCTTATAGAATTGACAGCTTCCAATTCAGGTCAAATTCACATGCCGACCATGTAAATCTGTATGAAACAGTTGATTTATGAACTATAGCAGGTGTACCAATTGATTATTAACACCAGAGTAAGTGTCTCAAATCTGTGTGCTGTATGCTGTTGCCCCTGGAGTTGCTTGCCAGCTCACTCTGCCTGGCAATATGCTTTGGCTTCCACTCCTCTGGAGAGGAAACAGTGACTCTGCCACTTCCAGATTAAATCTGGAAATCACGGCCTTACAAATAAAAAAAAGTGCCGTTGTCATGTTTGATAATAGAGCAACATACAGATTTCCTAACAATGGTTAAATGTAGTCTTTGCCTTCCAGCTCACAATTCAAGAGGAGTTACCTGGGGTAAAAAAAAAAAAGTCAGTGCAGAAGATACTGAAGTGATGAGGGGGATGTAGAGGGAGCTTGATAATTCTCAAGATCAGAAAGGGCAGTGTGCAAGCTGGCTCACTTTTCTTTCATAAGTTAAAGGCCTTTTGTTCACAACTGCTTCTTACGTACTAGGTGCTTCTTATTCTTCTCTATATGTTAAAAAGATCATGCTCCTGCGGGTGATGATGCACAAAAGCAACAACAGATGTTTCCAAAAATTTTGTTTGATGAAGCCTGGTTAGTTACAAGAACAGCCAGTTCATTCTAAATCTAAAATTTTTGAGGGGTCTTTTTCACTCAGACCTTAAATACCAGTATGGGGAAATTCAGGTTTAAGTTGACTTGAAAAAGTAAATGAAAGAGAGAGTTATTTCATGATCTTTCACAAAGAAATGAGTCACAGAACAGTGATATCACTGCTGCCCATATCAGTGAATATAGTGATAAGGAAGTCAGTCAGAAACCCCAAGAATTTCTTTAAATGTACCAGAAGAAAATGTAAGGTAGCTGTAAGTGACTGATATGTTAACACATTTACTCCCAGACACATACATTATGTACCAGCTAAGCAGAACTGACAGCTTCTGGAAAGAGGGTAATTAAGCTATCTCACTGTCATAATGACATGGCACAATAGTTGTCTGTCATTAGGAGAACAAGAGAAAGAGGAACAGTAGAAACCATTGCCTATTTTTAGGAATGAATTTGCCTGAATCAGGAAAGCATTTAAGCATATGCTTAAGTCATTCCTGGTTCAGTTTAGCAGTGAAGCATATGCTTGAAGTTAAGCATGTTCTAGGTGAATGGGGGCACTTTTTTTCCTCTTGTAAGTGTTGAAGGAAAGTACTGGGTCCACTTTTCACTCAGAAAATACCTAACAGATCTGGAAACAGGTGGTGAATGGTCTGGTAAGAGCAAGGGTTCCTAGCTCCCCAAGGTGAGTATGGTGTAGGGATGGGAGGGTGGTACACATGCCATTCCAGGGGAAGACAGTTGTTACAGCTCTCTGATAATTGCCTCTGTGGAAAAGAGTTCTGGGAGGGGAAGGAATTTATAGGTTTCTTTAGTGGTCTTTTAATGAAATAATTTGCATGCCCTCTCAGTTTGGATACTTTCTCTGTTTTGTTTCTTAGCTATTCTTTGCTCTGTATAGGCTTCGTTAACCATCTTTGTCTCCATTTTCTCCTCTATTCATAGTTGTAGTCCCAGGTTACTCTCAAAAATCTGTGAAGGGTTTTTCTTTTCTTCCTCTCTTTCCACGATATGTGACCAGGTCCTAGTGGAGGTTGGGGCCTCTTTGTTTAAACAGTTAAAACAGATTGTAGGTTATTTTTAGTGAAGAATCTGGGCACGTTAAAACAGCTGGAAGCAAGATTTTTAGCTCACCTGTACTGGCAGAGAAAAACTCTGGGAGTCATAGGTTTAGGAAAAAAACTATGACACAGGCAGAAATACAACGGATATATCATGTGGTAGTAAGAGAATAGTCAAGACGAAGCCTTCAGGAAGGGGACACCACAGGTAGTTACTAGCTTTTAAATTTCAGAGTGGAAACAAAACCTTATAGCCAGCAGTGTGTCAATAGCGGATTACAAATTTGGTTTGAGATCATCGTTTGGCTGTGGCTAAATTAGATGAATAAGTGAATGTGTCACTGGGCTGGCAGAAGATGATTTATTTTAAGCACAGTGTGTCTGGAATTGGAAATGATTAAGCTTCTGAATAAAACCAAATGCAGGTGGCTAATAGTCAGTTCGACATGGTGAGTACAATCCAGTTCTTTAAGGATTTTTTGAGAAACTGATTTTATTGAGGTACTTGTTACTAAAAGTAAATTCTTGAAAACCTTAGGTAATAAAAGATATTAGCAAGTATAGTTAATAGTTTCATCTTTTCTTTTGCAGTCTTTAGTTTTACCTGCTTTTTAGATTTCTAGCTTGCTTGTGAAGTTAGTATTGTTCTATGGTATAAAATGGCATAGAAAATCATTTTAACTTCATTGTGTTTTGAAGGAAGGGAGCATGTTGCTCCCTATCAGAAGAGAGAAAAGTAAAGGTTAACCTGGGTAACAAAAGCTAGACAAAGACCTATGCAGGCAGCTTGTAGTAAGTCTCGGCAGGTGGTGTCAACATTTATGTTGAAAAGCCAGATGCAGCCAGATGGAAAATTGCATCTTTAACCCCTGAGGTCATAATGACATGTCATCACTTCATTTGATCCCCCTGCTAAGTGAGCTTATCATCCACCCTGCTGTCACTTCTGTTACTACTTTCATTTCCATAATAAAATTAAATTTAATTGGTTTGCATGCTTTTCTTCTTTAGGTCAGAGCTGTTACAAACCGCTATGATACATATGGCAGCCTCTCCAAAGTGAAGTTACAACTGAACTTGTATTACAAGTCTGAGCTTTCCTCTAGCTTTCGTGCCATTCTGGTATAAAAAGCAGAAGATGAGGGAGAGGAGACAGAGCTTTGGGGAAGCTCCTGGTCGTCTCATAGCTACGTATGGGCTGTGAAGAGCGGGGAATCAAGTGTGGGTTTATTGCAAAAGAACTTCCCTTCCCTTCCCTTTCCTTGCTGGAGGACAGTTCTGTCTGTGACCCCATAGGAGTTGTTCCCCTACAGATAGACGTCAGAGTAGTTCACCCACTGACTTCTGCTGTGCTGAGGTTCCTTTGTGTAGCCTGATGTCTTTCTCCAGTGCTTTGTACTCCAGTTTGCACCAGTCTCTATTTGTAGCTCAGCCGTGTGATGCTGCTGGCTGTAAGATCAGTGTCAAAGTGCAGGGCTCAACAGCTTCGAGTTGTGGTGCAGGCAGGCAGTTAAGTGCATGCTGTTCTGTATCCCTGTGGAAGAAGACAGTTGAGCCCACGCCGATTTAAAGTATGTTTACCTGACATTTAAATACATGTTTAGGTTTAAACATATACCACTTCATTATTGGTAAACGTATGTTTCCTGTGTTCCAGAAATGGAATCGAAGCTGTTAGGGCCCCTGGCAGTTCTCCAGGGGTAGTTACACTTAGGCAGCTTTATAGTTTATACATCTCCAAAGTTCATGGGTACAAGGAACGCAGAAGAGTAAGATGTTTGATCCCATATAATTTGCGTTGTATTTTCAACAGCATGATTTTTATCTTACCATCTCATCTTTTTTCATGATCTGTTCTATTGCAAAAAAAATCTAGTCATTATTTACACTGTATTGCTGTAGATTTGACTCACAGTAAAGCAGATCTGTTACGTTAAGAGGGATGAGCCACTAAATTGCTTCAGCATGTCCCATGGAACTGTGCCTGCAACTTGATTTATGACACCTGCGTACAGGCTGCTTTGGTATGTACATGCTCTGCAGTCACACCTCCTCGTTGCAGAGTACATATACTTACACCTACGACAAATGTAATCTTGCTAATTTTGATGACTGTAGGTATAACGTGCCAGTTCAAGCATGGACTGTTTGCTTTAGAGAAACCTTTTAAAGAACCAGGATCCCTGGTGTCATTTATGCAGCCTCTGTAGAAGCTGGTATCTTTATTGGAACTAGACTAAAGCCATCTCAATATTCCTAAACACGTTAGGTTTGCTTCTGTTGATTTGCAGGTTAGACATACCCTAAAAGATATCCTAGCATCATAGCTCTGTTTTCCTTTTCATCTCTTTGTTATAATCAAAACCTAGTCCTTGTTACAACATAATTACCTAGTCAGAAGCCAGCAGGGAGTTGCTGCTTGATGTGTAGGGTGTGAAGTTCTCTAAATAAATGTAGGATTAATTACACTCACAGTGTGTCATTGAGGTGATGAGATTGACTGTGATTGTTCAGCTCCCCTTTTCTTTTCCCTAGGCTTTCTGAATTACTGTTTTAATCAATACAGTGTAATGTGGGCCTGAAGGCTTACGGGCTGCTGTTGCAAAGGCATCAAGGAGTACAAGTCTTTCAGAAAAAAGTAAGATCAGTGAGACTTAGGGTTTTTAAGATTAGAAATGATGAAGGCACTAAAGTAGGGGAATAAGGATCTCAGCCTTCAGCATCATAGTTTCAGTCCATTGCTGTGGTTAAAGTTTGGTAGAGGGAAGATTTCTGTATATTGGTTCTGACCTCGTTTGTTGGCTTTAACTGATACTAAATATTTATTTTACAAGAGATCATCTGTTTATATTTGGAAATAAAAAGGCAGCCTACTAATGATTTTTTTCCAAATCTGCATTTGATAAATCAGAGTGGTGCTGATAGCTTGCTGTTGTGTTCATCTAAACACATTGTACCATTGAATTGTCAAAAGTCTTTCTTCAGTTTATTTAGCTGTTAGCATAGCTGGATACGTCTATTATTAATTTGTGTTTCTTCCTCTGTGGAGCATCTTACTTGTAGTACTTTCCTTCTGTTTTGTTATGTCAGCTCCCCCATATATTCTTCTGTGCTTGATTGTAGGGCAAAGAGCATTTAAGAGCAGCTCACGTATGACAGCCCTCCTGAAAGAACTGCTTCAAGCTTTGGCTGGATTTGAGGAAAATATTTTATAACATATAACATCTTAAAGCTTGTGTAGACAAATATTATGGTCTTTAGGTGAATATAAAAAGCTGTTAAAAATTATTTGTGAAATTGATCATCCATCTGCAAACTTAAAATTTGACCCCGTTACTATTTGCTGAGATCTGGAAAACTCTGGAAGGCTGTATAGAAGCTACTTTGTGCCATTTTTACATCTGTTTCTTGGCATTTTTGTTTTCTTCTGTGGTTTGGAAAGATCAAAATACTTTAATAGAGGAAAAACAAACTTTCAAAAATCTTTTGGTCTGTGCTTTTTTGCTACTCATAGGGTTAATGTTCATGAAGCCCTATTCTCTCTTTGTGGCTTTGCAGCGTTCCTAGGAGTAACTTACCTGTAACATCCAGCTAAAGACTCTACCCTCAAATGAGGGGTGAATGGAGCAGATCTTGTTGACTGTGCACATCTGTGATGAAAATACTAAGTTCAGAAAGAAGGATTCAGGAACAAAACTTTCCAAACAGACTGTTAAATGGTATGCTGCTAGCAAGCTAGTTTATTAAATCTTCCGTGTGTGTGTGTCTATGTGTGTGTGGGGATCATTAGCAGAGAAGAAGTATTAATCAGTGACTCAAAGCATTCTCATGTTAGAAAAATATGCTAATTTTCAGCTGTTAACCTCTCAGATTCAGCAGCCATGATTCAGAAGAACAAAAGCATAAGCAGTAATATATTCTGGATGAAAATCCTGTTTCTTGGTTCTGTGGGATTAAACTGATTGGTATAGTATGTTTAAAGCACTTTCTACAGTTAAGACTTGAGGAAGAATACAACTTACAGTATTGTATTTTATGTGAATTACACTTCCATGGTCAACTGCACTCTGCTTTGGCTGTAGCGTAGGTTTTACTGACTTTCATTACTGCCCAAATTAAGCTTAGTTTATTGAAAGATACAGTAGTTTCAGGTTTGATGAAATTCCAGTACTCCAAGTAGGTGATGCAGAGAAAAGTAAAATTGTTTTCACATTGCTTTGAAAGCAGCCTTACCATTAGCATCTGCTTTTAGCGTATGCTCTCATGTAGCTGGTTACATTATTTATTAGTCAACAACCTCATTGCCACCATTACAAAATCCCTTTTTTGGATGTATTTTGTAGTTAGAGAATTGTATTTTTCACTCTCCTTCTTGATTGGTACTGTTATTTGAATACACTGAGGCCACTTAATTTCCCCCCACATGCCGTGTAAAACAAAACAAGTTGTTGGACTGTGGAGTTCATTCTTTGAAGGTTATTCTTTCCTTTGCTGTTTCCACTTAATATTAAGATCCATGCAGGTACAAGGGATAAAATTAAACAAATCTTGGTGTGCTGCATTGTGAGCACACTTTTTCAATGAATGACGTAAGAAAGCTGTTTTATCTGGTTTTGTAGACTTCACCCTTACTATCCTGTGATGCCTCGCAATAGTAGCGCAGTGTTCAAGGTAATACCGGAAAAAGGAAAAAAACTGGGTAAAGACAAGTTTTTTTTATTTCTTTATGAAATGAAGATCATCCATTATCTTCGGGGTCTTTGTCTGAGTACTGCCTGATAACTTAAGCAATCTGTAAGAAAATACAGTGTATGTCTCTTTTAGATAAAAATTTCTGGTGACATTTAAAGTTGTTCTTTTTCAAAGTAGGAAATAATGATTTGAACAGATGAGTTGCACAGACTGACCCAGATTGGCAACATATGCTTATTTGAACAACATGCATTTTAATACAATCAAGTAGAAGATGGCACATTTACAATAAGAGATTATAGATCATGGTTATGAATTGAAGAACATAAGACAGTTGAGGGCAGGAAAAATTGCTTGGGTCATGCTTGAGAACAGTTAGAATTTGAGTACCTATTCATCTCTCAGTAGGTAAGAGCGTGAGTACGGTGTTTCACTGAAGAAGCAGAATGGTATTGTTCAGGAGAAAAGTGGCACGACCTCAGACTGCATTATTTGTGAGCCTGCTAACAGACCGACTAATTCTAGTGTCTACTTTTAAAAAATGTTGAAAATTGGTGAGAGTTACAGGAGAAAAGGCTCCATGAATGTACGTGTCTGAATGACCTATGTTACGGCAAGAAACTGGAAAAACTTAGTGGGTCATTCCTAAGAAAGATTGATTTTTTTGACGTCTGCAAGTATGCAGGGGCAGAGATTTGTTGTTTAGCCACTGTGTAATACAAGAGCAACAACAAAAATACAGCTAAAATTCATCTAATAGAATATGAAACAGGAAAAATTCAGACCAGCAATTTGTTGAGTTGCATCATTCTCTCTGGGTTGTTGGGTGACTTCTGTACTGTTTTATCAGTTTCCATCAAGACAGCGTAACTCATGGTTCATACCTCATGGCTCAAACACTGGCTATGGATCTGGTGCAGAAAGTATTTGAGATTCCTCACAATTTATGTTACTAAAATAGGCTTTTCTAATCTTTTTTTAGAAAAGCCCATTTAAAATAAGTAATTATTTATTTTTATTTTTTAAATAGGAAATGCTGTCACTTAACACTTAGAACTTAGGTAAGGGCTTACCAATTTATCAGAGTGCACAGGCTGCTGGTGCCTGAATTTGGTAGAGAACCCAAATTTTATTTATTTCCATGCCAAGTCATCTGCTTTTAATCCTTAGATCAAGGTTCTTTGATTTAAAAATAGTAACTAAGAATCTGCAAGCACATTATGTGTTTGTCTCATCTTTCACTATTTTGATGCATGTTTTTAATATAGTTTCTCTTTGTTTACTGTCATCCTGAGCTGCCATGCTTCTCATTAAATATTGCATCTTATTTAGGGCCCGAGGTGTCGCTTCAATTGTCTGTAGAGCAGTAGGTGTACACGGAGCACTTTGTAAATAACAATGCCCAAGTAATGTAATATACTGACTTAAGAGGCTTAAAGCAAAACAGTGTTTGCCCTAAAGGCTGAAAAATGTGATAGACAGGTGGGTATAATGCCAGAAATTTCCTTTATATATGTTTTAGCAAGCCCTGTAAAGCATGGATTTCTAACAAGGGATTTAATCTCTCCTCCCAGCTGCTAGCTGCAGTTTCCTTTGATGTTTTCCTCTCCTTTCCTCTCTTGTTTTTTCCCCTATTTATTCCATCGCTTTTCTATAGCTCATATTCCTTCAGGCTGTGTCTGCATGCACCTTGCTGTGGGTAGAGAAGGGGAAGAAGAAAGCCTTTTTTTCCCCCCCTCAGGCCCTTGCTTTGATTTCCCAAAGTTGTTGGGAGGCAGCTCCTGTCTGCCTGCCGAAGGGTCAGCGCTCGGTGCCGTGTCTGCAGTCGGCACGTCTCAGCTGGCTTCTGCTCCGGCAGGGAAGGACGGGCTGGGGTCGTTGTTGCCTTTCTGAGCAGGTGGAGCGTGCAGCTGTGATCAAAGCGGGGAGCCAATGTGCAGCCTGATAATGCCTTCCTGTTGTGTTTTCAGCCTTGTCAGTGCTGCCTCCGTCTCTTCCGCCTGCTCCCGCCCCTCGCAGTGATTCCCCCGTAAATCTCAAGACCGATCAGCGATGGCACGAGAGAAACCGTGCTGAAGGGGTTGGGTTTGTGTCGTGGTGAGGAGCCAGGTGTATGGCCATCTCGGTGGGATGTGGCCTTGTCGCCACCAAAAGGCGTAGGAGGCGTGATCCTGCCCCAGGGCAGCCGATATAAGGTGTCCTGCAAGCGCTGGGTGTTGGCAGAGGAGACGAGAGGAGGCTGTAGTGAAGCCCAAGCTATAGGTAACGGCAATTAAGAAAATTTAGAGTGAGGTGATGCTAATGTGGAACAAGTGTCAGTGTTCTGTCACACAGCCAACACTTGCTATCACATCTTAAAATCTGTTCCTTTCTGTGTCTGTTCTGTGGTGTGTTCCTATTAATCTTGCCTTATTTTATTTACCATATAGAACTTTGGAAGCCGTGCAGATGCTGGATGTTTAGGCTGGTTGTAACTTATTGAAGCTATTTTGGCAACACTGAGCTGTTTCTAAACTCAGTTAAAGCATTCTTAAACCATAAACACTGTTCAGTTTCTTTTTATAGTCCAGTATTAATTACAAGTCTGTTTTTTTCTTCAGAATATTTTCGTAGCATCATATACATAAGCTGTCTTTGATTTCTTTTTATAATCTATGATATGTTTAGTTTCAACTTATCAAAAGACCAAGTAATGAAAGTAAAATGTAACACTGGAAAGCGTCATCTTTTTTTAAAATATTTATAAATGTGAAGTTCAGCTCAAACAGTATTTAGATTCTTTATGAAAGAAATGCTGTGGAACTACAGAATAAATATGGCGGGAAAGTCACTTGAAATATTCAGATTTATTAACAGAAAGAAGTCACTTAAATTGAAATGATGGTGCTGCGTTTTATATTCAATTTATGTTTAACAGCCTGTAATTCTTTAAGCTCTGTAGATAGCAGTTCATGTTTACAAGACTGCGAGTTGGATTGCAGCGTGAGTACATCGCTCTCAGCTTCAGAATTCAGGCAATGCCCTTTGGAAGCCAGAATTTCAGGATGAAAGCTTTTTCTGTACCCATAAGCCTGTTGGATTCTTCCACGTCAGCCTTTGTTTTATGCTCAGGACTTCTGTCTGTCACCTGAAGACAAGCAGTGGGTTTCTCTTGTCTGTTCTCCCTTGTAACGGGAGGCTTTTTTGAACCCAGTGCTCCCATTTTTACGGTGTGATTTTCTTATCTTTAAGATAAAGATTCAGTGAGCAGCGAATACGTTTCCAGTCTCCACTTTGTCTGATGTCTACAAAGGAAGAAGGGAGAAAAAAAATTCTGTAAACTTTGTACAAATCCTGTCCCTGTGCCCTGGTTTCTTCTCATCCCTTGACACCTCCACCAGGCAAGAGGTAGCAGCTGGTCTGAGCGCTGATGGGCTGGTTGGTACAAGCAGTTAGGATATGCGTGTTAGGGTCTCCCACCAACCCAGCACATGCTGGTTATGTTCTGCCTTGCTTTTCTCATGGGGCTGTCTACTTCTGATCTGTTTCTGCTTATTTTCCTGAAATAGGCAGGACTTCAAAGGTATTTGTCAACCTGTAGTTGCTCTTAAATTTGATTGAAGTTGCTTGTTATTTCCAAAATTTGTTCTAAAGGAAATAATTAACAGTAAGTACAGAGAGAGACAATATAACTGCGTAGACCTAAATTATTTAGGCTAAAAATCAGAATCCATTCTCTTGAGAAATGGAAAAACTGAATGCTTACCTGCACTTGCATAAGATATCCTGAATAGACTGGGCGTGCTGCTTTAGCAACTGGCTTTTTGTAAGGATGTTTATAAATGATGTGGTTTTCAGTGCTGTGTTCTGGAGACTTTTTTTTTTTTTTTTTTTTACCCATAAAGATAGTGGTTAGTCTCATACTAAATCGTGTCAACAAGTGTTGCATTGTTTGTGTTCTGTTTACACCCATCTGTCTTCCTTTTGCTGTAGATAATGTAGAAGATTAGTTAAAGTTTAGGTCAATTTTTAGCCAAGTCCTGAAGAAAATGGTCCTGTTCCTCCTTCACAAACACATTAAATTCAGCTTTGCTCTTAGGTTAGCTTTGGTACGCATTGATCAGAGTTAATGAGATTTTAATGGTGTTATTTATTGGTTCTGCCTCTTACTATAAAATATGTAATAAACTAAGCAGCACCATTCAACGGTTCTGTGCACTCAGTTTATCTCACTGCCTGTTAATGATACCTTTTCTGTGATTCTTTCAGATCTCCTAAGTCAGGTGGGGTTATGATTGGCCACCTTTCAGATGGTGCATCTCAGGAAAACATAAAATAACAGTAAAGGCTGGAAACAGCAACTTAGTATGTTGCCTGTTCCATGAAGGAATGGCTTCCTGTTTTACTCGTACAGTGAGAGAAATTTTGTGGGTAGATGTGCCATTTTTGAAGAAAGAAATGTAAAATTTTAGACTTCGGGACTTCTCTGCTCATTAGGAACCGAAGGTATTGTCTGTGTATGGAGAGAGAGAAAAATACTATCTGTATTCTTCCGAATGAGTGCATTTCCTTTCCACGAAAGGGTTGCCCTTTGGCTCAGTTAATGCATATTTTTCTTTTCCACTTCATGCCTCAGACTTCAGGGTAGTGTTGTTCTGCTTCGTTAAAGTTTTAGCCCTATTTCACAGTAGAGACCAGTTGTGTTCCCAGAACTGGATAAAATCTGTGTATAGTTCCCCAATTCTGTGAGAAATGGGGGCAAAGGGGTATGTAAGGTAGTTTTCAGTAAAAACAATGTAAAGTCAGGATCGTTCTTGCAGTTTGTAATAGAACAGAGTGTGCAGATAGGCAAGCTGTTGGTCATGTTTAAAACTTACCAAGACTGCAGACTCTGCTGTGAATTACTTTCAGAGCTTTATTTGGAGGGGGGGCTCACTCTTGGTGTATGCATTACTGCTTCTAGCAAATAAACATTGCAAAAAGTCTGGGCTAATTCTGAGCTTGCTTTTTCAAAACCATTTCTCTTTGGTTGGAGGTCACTGCATCGAGGATAAGTTGAAGCATTCATTAGGAATAACCTTGAAAGTGGAATAAAATGTGGTGAAATACGGCGTCTCATATAAAACATGCTAAAAGGTGTAATTGAGTCAGAGACTCTTATCTCCACGCAGATTCTGGGGCTTTAGGAGTAATTTTGGCAGATGGATGGTGTGTTTAGCGTGATGAGTTTCTTAGGATTGCAGCTCAATGTCCGTTTGTAAGGATTATGTTCCTGGACTGAGTATTTTTTTGTTATCTAATCTGTTTGACCATTTATGCCTTTTGGTGCATGTTGACTCTAGGTGTTTCTACATTAATGAAGTCTGCTTTTCAGTTCAATGTCATTTTTGTTATTGCTTCTGTGTTTTACAGTCAGGGTTGATCAAACCTAGCCTTCATGTCTTGAATATTTTATTAAAATCAAATTGTCTTTCAATTCTCTATCATGAGAAATTATTATTTTTTCTTATGAGCTGTTTGGTTTTCAAGTGTGGAGGGATGTTCAACTTTGTTAGTTGCATTTCCAGGGGAAACATGCTCCTGTTGGTCCAAAGCCCTGAAGTTTAAGTCATGAATTACCATGTTAGGGTAATTCAACAGTGTGTCTTCCTCTCCCACCTTATCCACCCCTGGCTGTCAGAGTATGCTTTTCCAGTGATTCACCACATTACTTAAAAGGGTGAGCTCAGTTACCATCTTCAAGAGGCATTCCGTGAAGATCTCCACGTTGTGCACACAGGACTGGATGCAAGCTGACGTTTAAATTTTATGTGGAGGAACAATACGTTTTCTTCTCGAGTGTATTTAAGAACAGCTGGGTGCTCGGTCAGCTGTGTCATTCTTGTATGGACTTTCTTTTTGATGTGGTCAGCTGTAACTTACGGAGTCCTCTGCTTCAAAGAAACTTCAGCAGTAGATTTGCTGCCTTAGGGAGACTAAATTTTCATCCAGATCATGGCAGAATTCCTGCAGGAAGTCGGTGTTGGCATTATTGATGGGCTGAAGGTTGAACAAGGTCTCTTCATACCCCCTGTGTTGCCCCATAAGCCAAATTGGGCTTGGAAGACCGCTGGAATCTGGGGAGACCCCCAGTGGGCAGGAAAAGGGCTGAGCTGCAGGGTCTGCAGCTTCTGGTCACTGTTGTCGGTGCTGAAGCAGCAGGTACGTCGGATTGCAGCCTGTCCTCCGCTCATCTGGGGTAAAGCAGAGTTCCCTTATCCCTCAGAGCTTACCTGGTGTTCCAGTGTCCTGCAGGTACTTGAACTTAGGTGCCCTCTGGGTAGCTGGGGCTCTCCTTGGGGTTTCTATCTGGTGATGCCTGAGATAATATTAACTCTAGGGTTGTTCTGATACTTACGGTGCCTCTAGCTAACAAGTAGTTGTGGGAAATGGTAAGCGGTGCTGCCAGGTCTGTCGTCTGGAGCACCTTTAAAGTGGTTGTACGGGCTGGGTGTGCTGCTTGTTATCTTATCTGTTGTATCTGAGAAAAAGGATGTCTGTGAGGCTTTCTCTCCTAAGCCTGAATTTTGCCAGGCCTTGTCAGGAGAGTGTTTAAATATAGACTGATGCTTTCTCCTTAAACTCAGTAGCTTCTTGTGGAGCCATCCCAGAATATGGAGGCAGTTGGAAGATCCAGCAGACGGGAAGCCTTTAGCTTAATGCAGCAGCTTTGCTGTTAGATGAATACTAGCTGTCCGGAGCTCCTGTCGAGTGGAGATAAGTTATTTAACTGCCCTTTTTGTATCTGTCAGCCCTGCTGGCTGGCACAGCATGCTGCTAGTTTGTCTTTGAATGCATCTCAAGGAGCTGTAAGCCTACCAGGGGATGGCTGCTTAGCAGTAAGACAGGCCTGCTTTCTTATTTGGTGGAGCCTACAACACTGCAAAGGCAAGTCTGCACTTGAAGTATCTACTGTTACATTGAGAGTTGTTTATCTTGCCTGTGAGGCTTAAATATAATTAATGGAAAGTGTTCTACATGTAAAACAGGGCTTGTCAGCTCTGTAGAGCCAAGTTAGGGCATTGCTAGGGACTGATTCCCATTGTAACACAATTAACAGGCCCAAGCCACATTCGAACAACCTCATACAACAAGACTTGAGTTATAAATCTTAGCTCCAAGACCAGTTAGGTCGCATTCAAACACCAGGCTGGTAACCAAAGCTGTTGTCACTGTTTTTGATATACAGGTTCCCGTGTTCTGTTGCTTTTGAGCTATTCTTGTCCATGTACAACGCAATCTGCCATGGCTTAGTGCTCTGTGCACTGCCTTGATTGTGATTGAGCGGGGGGAGATGAAAAGAAAATTCTGTTGTGTTAAAGTTTTGTTAGTTACTCCTAGTTTACGCCACAGACTTGAGAAAAGTGGATGTTTGTATACATCTGTAAAATGCAAAACCAGGCCTATGATTCAGTAGAAATAATTTTTCTATTGTTTACAAAAACAGGAGCAAGCTAAAGCTTGTACCAGTACAAGAAGACACCCTTCTCATTCCTTAGTGAACCATTGCTGACTCCAGTTTTTAAAGGCTGTCATGCCGATTGGGCTATTTACTCATATGTTTGCAAATACTTTGCACAGCATTTTAGGTATGCAACTCACAATGCTGTGATCGAGTAAGCAGTGCCACACGTCGTGTAGAATGAGGAGTAGAATGCTGATTTTCATATTTTCAAGTTCTTTGTTTTCTTGTTTGTTTGTTTGAAGATAGCTGAACTGCGAAGCAAGAGATTTGGATGCAAGGCAGATACCAGGCAGATGGAAAGGCCTGGCCCATTCACACTTTTTCTTTAAACCTTTTCCTTCCATAGTGCTGTTTCTGACTGATGAGCATATTACACAGAAGCACTTTTTTTTTTACTTTATGTTTGGTGAAAACTTGCTTGTTTTATGTCCCCAAATAGAAAACTGTTTGGGGATCTTACGTCTGGATGTATCCCCCCAAGTCCTGTGTTCACCTTCGATGGCTGGGTAGGTAACTTTGGTAGGTTACCATTCCTTCCAGCTAACATCAGCCTTACTGCAAAAAATCAAGTCCCTGCAGTATGTCTTCTTCTGTGAGACATCTTCTGGTACCTCTGTGTTCTGGAGATGGCAGGTATCTTCACCCCAGTGCCCTCTTTATTCCCTAACAGAAGGTAGAACCAGAGCCTGTGGGGCTGTGGCTGGGCAAGTCGTGTCCTGCTTCCCAGCCAGCCCTCGTGTCGCCGGGCACTGCGCTCAGTCCCCAGCGCTCTCACCTCTCCTGGTGGTCATCCTGGATGATCAGCACTAGAGGAGGTGTGGAAGTGAGGGAAATAGAGGAAAGACCATCTCTGTTTTCTGAAAGGCCACTGAGGCGGGAAGTACTCTTACAGTTCCAATACACCAGTGTTAATGTAGACTGTAGCTTAATCAAACTTAGTTTTGTCTGTTGATTGGTCCTTTAATTGCCATCCTACATGCAGTTTTGCCTTTCCTGCTGCCATAATCTGCTTTTTTTTCCTGTTCTATCTGTCTCCCTTTATTTACCAAATCTCCTTCAATTCTTTGTTCTTTTCACCCCAGTTCTACTCTTTTATAAAAAAAAAATCAGATCTGTGGAACAGCATCTATTGTTTCTTTTAGACAAACTTTCCTGCTGCCTAGGCAAGGATTACAGTACTTCTGTCTTGAAATTCTAATTTCAGACTAAATGGACAGGACCTGAGATGCCTCTGTTGTTACCTGTTTCTTGAAGCTGTACATTAAACAAAACATGCATCTGATCAGCTTAACCTGTAATTAGGCATTTTCCTTAAGCAACTGACGTCTTGATAACTAATAATTATCTTGTGTAGCACCTTTAAAGCTTATTATGCAGGTTTATGTAAGAACACCATTACCATAATAATAAGATATCATTACCACGATGTGCATACGGAATGAGCATGTCTTAAAGTAATCATGCGTTTCCATTAATCGTACTTGAAAAAATTAAAGTATTTGCTGTTTAATCTCGAAAATGCTACTCAAAAGATTTTGGAAACAGCAGGACCTATTTACTGCAAGTCTCTCACACATCGTATCTCACTTCTGCTGTCTCACTTCTGTTTCCTGAACTGTTCCTTATCTTTGAGCCAGGGAAATTGTCAGCTCAGAGACCCACAGTATCCCTTGAAAGCATTTCCATGCCCTGATTTTAATGCTGCTTGCCTTGTTTTTGTCCAAGAAGTACTGCCACCTTTTCTTAAGGCTGATGTGAAATGTGCTCCTGAAATTCAGTTCTCCTTGAAATGAGATAGTTCCGTTAAACAAGATGGACTCTGATAGCTAATTGCAGTTCTGTTAGTCCCTTGCACAGGAAAAGAGAAGGGGGGGGGTGACACAATGCAGCTCTTCGAGTGCCTTGTTTTTTTTATATGTAAAAGATTGGAAAGTTGGGGAGTGGAGTTTGCTGCTTTTATGTATAAATTTGTCAAGAGCATGACAGTTGGAATTTACTTACCATATTTGAAATGTTGAGCTCTGTAGGCTTTCCATTTTATCCAGAAGGAAGAGACTTGATGACCAGAGTCAAAGCTGGGAGGAAACAGTTCATCTGCTAAGAAATCTGAGTAACTGAACAGATACTTTATTCATGCTCTTTGAAGTCCAGTTAAAATCAAATAGCCGATGCAGCCAAGAGCTAAAAAATAGTAATGGGGCTTCGAGCAACCTGATCTATGGAAGGTGGCCCTGCCCGTGGCTGGGGGTTGTAACTAGATGATCCTTAAGGTCCTTTCCAAGTCAAATCATTCTGTGTTTTCTATGAAAATATGTTTTTAGACATTTTATGGCTTACCAGAAGGCTCCTACTCTGGTTAGTGTAACGGGATTCTTGGGTTGTTGGCGGTGCAGTTAGAAAAGGTGGTGCAGGTGTGCATAAAGTTTGCACCCTTTCTTTTTTCTGAAACGTGCTCTGGGACCTTGTGCGTTGTGGTGGCCATCACACTGCTCCCTGGGACCCCATGGCAAAGAGCTGAGGTAAGGCAGATCTGGAGAGCAGGAGGATGGGTGGAATTGTTGGCCTTTCTCAGGCATTTACTCGTTCCAGCAGATACCTGTTTGTGAGGTTGAATCAATGCCGCGTTTTGGTTATCTTTTATAAAGATGAAAAGCATCTCCTCTTTCAATAGTTGTTGCAGAACTTTTGAGGAAGGAGGAGTACACGTGAGTCTGGAAGCCACAGCTGTTTTATAACGTAATTATCATTATTTTGTAGTCTACTTTGATCACTCAGGAGGAATTAAAGCGAGATGTTCAGGTGAATGCCTTTTGCAGTTTTACGCTGTCCAGTAAGACAGATGTTCACTGCTGTCAGGCACCAGCATTTTCATTCATTCTCTTTGAATTCATTGATAAAAATGCATGCGAGCGTAGAGGGCTGAAAAACTTGCTGCTTTCGAGGGGCCATTCTTCTATCTGTCAGTGGTACCACACATCTAATTTAGTATAATAGTGTGTGTTGAATAAAATGAGCGTACCGCTGTATATTCTCATCTGTACCACTTGTCATTAGTAATCCGGAGCACAGTGGAGTATTAATGTAAAAATGTACATGATGCCATACATCTCCTTAATACTTGACTTGGTTATGTGGCATATTTCTTTATCTGAAGTGTTAACAGCATTACAAGAAAATAGTAAAAGAGGAGGAAGGAGTTCTTAAGGAAGTGATTTCAAGGACAGAATATCTTGCAGGAAAAATACGCGTGAAAAGTTAGAGTAACAGAAATGAATACCAGCCAAAAAATGCGTACAGGATTGGGAAACAGTGCCAGACGTGATAGAAAAGGTATGTGGATAAACAGGGCTTAACAAACTGATTTTCTATCTATAATGCCAGTAGTAAAACAGGTAGTGAGACTGAGGTTGCTGGAGTTGAAGATGTGTCACCAGAGGAAATGGTGCGTCAATGAAATGAAAAGGAACCACGTATTCTCTGCCACGATGCAAGGAAAACAATATTCTCTGCCACAATGCAAGTTGAGCTTGTGGGGCTTGTCATATTCTTGTGGACAGTCAGGTAACAGGACACAAATAATTGTGCCTTCATGTAGTTAACAACCCTTACAGTGGGAGGGGGCACACATACGTACGTGTACGTGCATGAAGTTGGAAGGAAGGATGTACACTGCTTCAAAAGCAAGGGAGAAAGATGCTTTTTGAAAGGGACATAAACTCTTGTGAATTAGAGCATAAACCAGCTTCTCACCGGTGTGTTCAGGAAACAAATTTCCTTGCAAGCCAGTTATTCCTGTATGACTTACCTGCCAGGCCTTAGGAACCTTCCTGTGCATCGCTTGGGGTTTCTTTCTGCCTTTCTTTTTACTTAAGGAGTCAGGAAAATGTTTCCTTTGTTATAAAGTTGGCAACTTCTCAAATCCTCTGGAACTTATAAATAAATAATCAGGTTATTGATTTTTTTTTTTTAAAAAAAGGTATTTTACCTAAATAAAATTGGGCTTGTTTAGTAAGCAGCTTTTTAAAATTTGAAACCCGTGTTTGCGTTGGAGGCTCATTGGATTTGTAATTTAACTTTTAGCTTTGGAGTTAAAAGTCCTAAAAATACCATTTTTTCTGTTGCTTCTGTTACTTCCTGTAAACACATTTCTTGGTTTTTACTCAGTGGGCTGAGCAAAGGAAGGTTGCTGAATTTCATTCCAAGTTCAGCTTTTAAATGTTGCGCTGTGCCTAAAAACGTGTAAGAAGCTGCGTTAAATTTCCCTTCCCCCAGTTTTAAATCCAATTCCTTTAGGAGCGGGGGGGGGGGGGGAATTGAAGAGTCTATGTTATACTGAGTAATTATCCCCCCTGGGAAATAGAATATAAAGATCTTTAAAATCATTCAGCTGAGAGAACAAGCACTTTAACTTGTGCCTCGCAGGAGTCATGTATTACATTATCAGCTGCTTGCTCCGGTGTCAGCGTGTCGTGCCTTGCAGGTTAGCAGGTTTTGGCAGGGGAAATGAAAGCCAGTCAGTTACTGCAGGATTTATAGTAGACCTGCTGTTGCAGGAAGTGGTGAAAAGTTGATTGATAGTCTGGGGCAAAACTCTCCAACAAGAAACAGGATGTATGCTTGCCATTTTTATACCTGCCTTCTCCTCTGTGTGGTGTTGTCCCCCACCCCGCCCCAGCTGGAGGCATTCCCTTGCTTTTTGTTCTGTTTTTAAATCCACGACGCGCTTTTCTGGTAAAGCACGTGCTGACTTCAGAGCACTTGAGGAAATGGATATGGCTGCTCCAAAGATGAGGAGCTGAGGTAACGTGCCTGCTTTTTTAGTGGTGCCTATCTGAACGGTCCCGATAACTTTATTCACTTACATTTCAGCTGTCGTACAAATGCAGGGTAAAGCACAGTGTGGTGAACACCTCGTGGATGCACCAAGGTAGCTGTGAAGCAGGAGAATATATCAGAGAAACGAAGTGTAGGATAAAATGGCGTAATTGCAGAATATTTTTCTCAAACTTTTTAATGCAGGAAAGATTGATTCCGGGAGGCCTGCAGTATGGTGATGGGTTCTGTCAATATATCCTGACTTTTTTTTAACTATTGTCTCGTTTTGTGTTAGTAAATGCACATAACTCAAATCTAAATTGCGTGCTTTTTTCCTGAATATATATATATATATTTACATAAATCCTAGAAAGCATGTATGCGTTTTGAGAGAAAGTGAGATTTAATTTCAAATAACCTTTAAAACGAGGATTGTTTCCTCTTTGTAGAGGAGGGGAAGGGAAGATCCGCTTCCTCTGAAGAGGCAGCTTTTAAAGAAGTCTTCAGAATTAGCAGAAGAGCAGGGACGGGATGGAGAAGAGCAGAGCTTTAAAATAAGATTTCTGAAATGCTTCCTAAGCAAACAAAAAGTTTTGCGGAGCACATAGAGTGGAAGATGGTCACCAGGAGCTGTACGTTGGAGGGAACTAGCGTGAACTTTTCAGAGGAGAAACTTGCGATTTCAGTTAGAGAGTTGTCGTGCTTTTTGTTTGGAGTTGCAGTGTTGAAGTTTGCAATACTCTAAGAATACAATTCAGTGTAGTGAATTATGTACGAAATGAGTGTCCCTTGGTGGCATACAAGCAAATAGAGCCGTGTTCCCGGAGTCTGATGATGCTCGTTTGGAGTGTGCTGTTCTGCAGAGTCAGCTTATTGTTGACTGTCATCTGTGCTTCTTAGAGAGGTCAGAGTTAAGAGGTAGTTAAACATGTAACTAGTATAATATTTGCAAACAATTTGAAGGCATCCGATAGTTCTGGGAGAGTTAACGGTAAAAAAATAAGCATTTAAGTAATGAAGATAACCCACTGAGATGGACTTGATCAACTGTGCTGTCAGTTCATCTGCATTTAGCAGACATCTGGAAGGGCAGTAAAGCAAAACGATTCTGCTGCATGCTAACTTAATCCAATAAGCCAGATACTGCAGAGTTCACTGCTAAAGACAGCAATCCTGAAAAGGTTTGTTCTGAGATCAGTGTTCTGAAAATCACTGTGAAATCGGTAGTGCACTGTGTATTGCTGAAACAACAAAGCAGTGTTTTTTCCTGAAAATGTCACTGAAGGCTTTCAGTGGGATATTGCTTAGCCAAATGAGAAAAATTGCTCAAAATAATATCAGTGCTTCGGATACTTTTGTGTATCTTTTACAACTATAACTGAAATAGGAAGTTGCTTGCAAACCAAGTGAATAGTAGGAATGTTTGATTTGTTCTCATTATCAAATGGGAATGTTCCGTTTGTAACGTTAAATGTTTTGTTCTTGTTTAAAGGTCAAAAAAGTTGGCTGCACTTTCTGAATCCTTGCAGAAAACCGCAGTGGCTAAGTCCCACCTCGGATTTGAGCTGGAAGAGCTGGAAGCAGCAGCGCGGATGGTACAAGAAGAGGAGAGCCAGTTAAAAGCTGCTGCTGCAGTTTCCAAGCAACAGCTGCCTTCCTCTGAGTTGGAGACAAGTGACTCTGAAGAATCGAGCAGCACTTCATCTGAGACAGAAGGCTCTGATTCAGATGAGCAAGAGTCCTCAGCCGGTGAAGATGGGAAAATAAATTCTTCACAAGGCGTGCTTCAAGAGGAGGGGACAGCTCCACTTATTGACTGTAATGGATTAAGGCAAGTCGCAAACACTCCGATGGTTGAGGTTAGTGATGAAAAATCAAAGGCTTCTTTGCAACCTATGTCTGTTCCTGGAAAACTGATAGAAGAATTAGGAAAGCAAATGCACACTGCAATTAATCTTTCAGAACAGCCCGAAGAACTGGCTGCTGCAAGTTGCATTGCTTTACGGGAACAAGAAGAAAACCACGTGTCTGAACCTGACAAGTATTCAGAGGTTTCTACTGGGAAGGGAAGTTTCTTGGAGGTGCCTTCAAAGACAAATCCTTTGCTTTTTCTTTGCAGTACAAATGAAGATGAAGACTAAGGGACCATGTTAGAGCAGTGTGACCCAATAGCAACACAGCCCGTTGCTGTAATGAGGTGTTCCCAAGGCTATCCTGAGCTGCAGAGACAAGTTGATATTTTTCTTCTTTGTGTTGACAGTCTGGAGGACAAGACTGCTTTGATAAGAATTGATGTGAGCGTATGATAGCCTCACATTGTTTTATTTTTGTTCTTTGGTTTTACAGAGTCAGGTTTGATCTCTACATGAGGGAACGTGTAATTTCAGTGAACTTACTAAAAAAAGTTTTTGTTAAGCTTGTTCAGTAGAATTACGTCCTTAATCACAACTGAAGTCAGTTGCAGAATCATTCAAGATACCTTTAGATGTTGGAATTTACTTGGAGAAATACTCCTGTTACGTTTGTATATCATGTTTTCTGCTTTTTTCATTTTGAAATGGTTTGTAGTTAACCACTTCAAAAATGGTTGTTACGTTAAAAATGTAAATTCAGTTAAATAAGATATTTTTCTATTTTTGTGCAAAAATAAAGGAAATTTTTCATGGCAAGACAGCTTATAGCTTATTTCTGCAGTTCTTAATACATTAGAAGTGCTGAAGTAACTTCATTCTTAGATCTGATTTGAAATGTTTCCACACATGAGCACAGCTATTGCTTTTTAAAGAATACAAGTCCTAATTATTTCTGTGTACGCTCTTCTCACTGAAGTAGTATTAACCAAAATGAAACAACATCCTTCACTGCTCTTGAGTATAGGACTGAAAGCAAACCTGCTCTGTCTCGGCCTAGCTTTGTTACTTACCTGTTGAACAACTTTGGCCAGCTGGTTTGTTCCTTTTTGTCCTCAAAATGTTGAAATAATCACTTAGCCTATATCTTTTGTGCTAACTTGTTAACTCTAGATAGGTCCTTGAAATCCGGTGGCTGCTGCAAGTGATGTGCTGCTGTTCAACCTACAAAAGGACGTGGGGGGGGCAGGACAGGATGTGGAGCACCAGGTTTGGTCCCCCAGGTGGACAGAGCAGGACCATCAGATTCGCCCCTCTGGAGGAGCAGGCAGTGATTGAGCGACCCGGTCTAGTGGGAGGTACCCCTGCCTGTGGCAGGGGGGTTGGAATTAGATGATTTCTGAGGTCCCATCCACTGCAAACCGCTCTATGATTACTTTTCAACCTTTTTATTATTATAAAACATAAAAGTCCTGTGCTTGAAGACTTGTTCTTCCCCAGTGCTCTGTACCCTGCTGGAAAGCAGCAGGCGAGCTCTGTTCAGTTCTGTTCCTCTGCTGACTCCTTTTCGGTGAGAACTGCAGCCCCGACCTGCTGGTATTTTTTATGTCCTTAAATACCTACCGGTCGCTTAATCAGCCTCTGTGTTCTGTTCCCCAGGGGAGGAACCTTTCCCATCGTGTCAGGGAGCACTTACTCTTCTAAATGCTAGCAATAAAATCTACGCTGCAGCTGCAATTACGTGGCGTGTGTCTGAGTGAAAAAACGTGTTTAAGGGAAAAAAAGTAACTCTCCTCCCTCCCCAGATTACAGGTGTGAACTCTGAAACTTCCTTCAACTGAACATGGGCTGGAGAACCTTAAATTAGGATGAGTTAGGAAATATACACCCTAAAAATTAATAGGCATTTGTAATACCTTGTATCTTCAGCTCTTTTTTCTTCCCCTTTTTCCAGTTTTGTGGCAGACTATTAAAAGTACCTTTTTCCAGTAGTCCCACTTAATCTGTGGAGACTGGCTGCCAGTTAGGGAGGACAACATATTTAATCTCCATGTTCTTTCCCCGTCTAAAAGCATGATTTCTGAATGCCACTTGTCAGCCTTTTGCACGATGTCCGTGGGAATCCAGTTTGGGTGTGAATACCCTCAGTGCCTATAGGACGTGACACCGTGATGGAGTCCGGATGAGAACAGGGGGTGTGTGCACGTGTTAACTCGCAGAGAGCTTTGATGCCATCAGGTCTGTCCTGACCTGAGGCCCTGCACAGGTGAGCTCTGTTTCTTTCTGTCTCTAAAAACATAATGGTGCCTGTGCTGTTCTTGCAGGTCTGCTGCGTGCTGCCTGTCCCTCTGTCTGCTCCTGCTGCTCCTCTGCAGGGCTCCACCAGGGGAAATGTGCTGTGTCGTGGGTATGGCAGGACCCAGTCCCGCGCCCAACTGGCTTCCACCTGGGGTCATTTTGATGTTCATCGCTGCCTTTTTCCAAAATCCCATTCAGTGGCTGTGGAGCTGACAACGAATGTTGATTTTTATATTGATTGGCGATTTTACGACCGCTGGAAGTGACTTTCGTAGCAGCGGGATGCGAAGTTTTTCCTTACTAGGGGATGGGAATTCCCCGTGGCTGTGTTACCCAGCACGTCTGTGTGCTTGGCAGCAGCAAGGGGCAGCACGAGCAGCGTGCGGGGCCAGGAGCAGTCCCTGAGCATGCAGATGTGCTTGGGTTAGGCTGGCGCTTGATGCACTTTAGGAATAGGGTTAGGTTTCTGTGATAAAAGCAGTGGACTACTGGAAACAATCAGATAAAACTACATTTCCTCCTTCTCTTATTTTTTGGTGGAGACAATGTCACCTGCAGGACACTGCCACCTCTTCATTTCTCTCCTGAAAGAAAAAAAACGGAGCTGAATTTTTCTTTTCCTTTTTTTTTCCCCTCCAGCCAGCTCTCTGAAAAGTTTATAGAGACTTTGTTCTATATCAAAAGAAGAAAGCATCGATTAGGCTTGATTTACTACAGTAAATGATGAATATGGCAAAGAAATTGATTCACAGCCCTGGAGTGAAGGGGCCAGGCAGCCCCCGCCACTGGCACAGCTGAGCTGTGTCAGAGCTGGAGCTGATTGTCTCAAGGCTGGAGAAAACAAACAGGGAAACACATGTCAAACAGATAAATAGCTCTGCTGTTCATAGCTCTCCGTGGAGGCCATTTGTCTCCAAGATAAGGAAGAATGCACTCCAAAGCCGTGAAAAGATAAGCCGGGGGAACGAACCGA
This sequence comes from Oxyura jamaicensis, assembly GCF_011077185.1. Taxonomy (NCBI): domain Eukaryota; kingdom Metazoa; phylum Chordata; class Aves; order Anseriformes; family Anatidae; genus Oxyura; species Oxyura jamaicensis. The sequence goes on along the minus strand of NC_048904.1, from coordinate 17,936,417 downwards.
CTGTGGGATTGCTGCGGTCGTATCTGGTGGTGATACAAACCCGGTGCCCCCTCCTGGGGTGTCCCGCGGGCATGGCCAACATCCCGGGTGAACTTGCAAACTTATTAAATATTTCAGCCGTGGATGGTGTTGGGACCTCTCTGGTCAGCAAAGCAGATCAGTAGGTTTAAAGGTTTGCTGTCGTGGAGCTGTTTCTCTCCTTTTTCGTGGTGAGTGGCTGCAGGCTGCGGTTATGCAGGCGTGTGCGAGGCACGATTTGGCACTGACAAAATAAATTGGGGGTTGTAGAATTGTGGTACCCGTAAATCAAACTATTTTTATATTCCTAGGCTTTGGAGAAGTGACAGTACGATTTCCACAACTACTGCGTTTGCAGACCTGGCTTAGATCGTATCTGAAATGAGTTTGGTAATGTTGGTTTGCATTTTATTAGATGCTCTCATATTCAGAAGCCACAGCACGGCTCAGCAAATGAACGGTGCTTTGCAGGATGCTCGAGGACAGGAACAAAAGCCGTGCGAGGGCTCGGGCGTTGGCAGAGCTCTGTTCCTTCACCCGGGTGGCACGGGGCAGCGCTTGGTGGGGAAAAGCACCCCAGGTTTGGCAGTCCTGACCCACTTCGTGAAGTCACGACCAAAGACCAAGTTCTGCAAAGGTGCTGGAAAACAGTCCGCAAAGCCAGAGGAGAACAAACACCAACATCCGAGGGCTTGGCATTTGTCCTGCGGCATATTGATAGATCTGTAAGTGCCCTCTGCCCAGTGGGACGTGTGAGGGCCGCTCACCGTTTGACCAGCACTGTGGTGCTCTGGGGGAAGGTCTGGGCTCCTCGGGCAGTCCCCTGCATAGCCTTGCTCCAGTTAATAGGCTGGGATAAACCCCGCTGTGTGTGTGAGGCTGTTTGCAGCACTGGAAACACACCCCTGGTGTTTCCTCTTGGCAGACGGAGCCCCTTCTCTGAAGAGCCAAGAAATTTAATGGCCTCTCCACTTCTCAGCACCGCTTTGGCTTGCACTGCTCTGCACGTAACGCCGCATCGGGCTCAGCCCCGTGGTCATACACAGGCACGTCCTGCGTCCCATGCCTCCCCTCTGCTGCTGGAGGTGGGGAGCCCACGCCAGGCTGCCCGAAGCTCCTCGCAGCAAGGGTTTTGCAGCCTTCGGTTGTGCCGTTCAGCCTGGTGCCAGCAGTGATGTGAACGGCGGCAGCCATCACCCTGCCTAGGTTGGGTGTGCGAGGGGCTGGGCGTGCAGCACATAAATAGAAATGGGTGTTTGAAGCATTAATCATGTGCCAGGAGGAGAACAAACTCCCCTCGGCCGTGCCCTGAGCCGCCTGGGCACCTTTCCTGCCGGTGCTGTCACTGTGTTTCGCCTCGTGCCTGCAGGTTTTGGCAATCAGGCTGCAGCGTCCCCTTTCCTGCGGCAAATAAATCGGGATTCGTGTTTTGCCTCGATGTGGCTCCTCCCACTCTAATATGCTGCATTGTCCACTGATTTGCCTAATTACGTGCATTACCGCTGCGCCAGGCGCCGGGTAGCAGCGGGGGGCCTTGCGGGAGGAGGAGGAGGGCGACGGCTCCATCTGCTCCTCGGGCTGAAGCTGGGGAGCGAGGAGGGAAGCGGAGAGGAGGAATTACCATCGAGCAGGTGCCTCTGGCAGGGGAATCCCACCGCCAGGTGCTGACAGGCGGCTCTGCGGAGCTCCTTGTGTACTTAATTACCCTATAGCAAGGCTTCCCATTTAAAATTAGCGCAGGCAAGTGCGACTGAAGCCTTGGAACAGACCGGGGAGCGGAGCTGCGCCGAGTCTGTCTCCCTGCTGAGACCCGCACTTCTCAGTGAGTGAGATTCATGTCCCACTCGGCGGAATTTAAAAGCACTTACCTTGAATTAGATGATTAATTTAAAAACCCGAGTGGAGAAGCATAGAAGCAGGCAAGGTCGGAGCGTCTGCGCTGGGAGCCCACTTCGGCGATGGTGATGAGCTACAAGATGAGTGCCGTGCTGCGGGTTGAGGGGGATCAGCACGATCCGAGCACGGGCTGGGGCTGTCCTTGCTGTTCTGTGTTCACTGTCTCAGCACCTCCAGGCTGCTTCCCCCTTTCAGGTTCTCAGGACCGCTGGTGGATCGATAGTGCCAAGAGGATAATGCTGGAGGCAGGCACCTCTGCCAGGTGCCAGGATTTGGTGTGAAGCACGCCCTTCTGTCCTCAGGCGTGCGACAGCAAGCTCCCCTGGTCACAGTGCTGCAGGACGAGCAGGACAAGAGGAAGCGGAACGGGGTTGCCTGACAGCTGGGTGAAGTCTCTGTCCCCAGAAGGCAGTGATACTAATGTGGTCACGCTGCAAGGCTGCGCTCCTTCGGGATCTGAATTATGAATAATTACACCGCTACGTGTGTCTCGGACCTCTTCTCTAGTGCCAAAACAATAAGCTTGTGGAGCTTTAATGCTGTGCTCTTAATGACCTTAATGACAAGTCCTAAATCAAGCCTTTCCTATTAGCTGCAAAGCTGCTGGGTTACCAGTGAATATCTAAGCAGTGCAGGCAGTGGAGGAAGCGTGCGTGCTCACAAGTGTGTGTGTGTGTGTGTGCACATGAATCACTTTGCTTTTCCAGGCGGCTAAAACCAGAAGCCTGTGGAGCTCCCTGGGTTCCGCTCAGCTCGCTGCCCACTTGCAGTGCAGCCTCTCACAAGAGCCTGCAGTGTGCTTCAGGGCTCAAGGGGCTGGCAGGACTGCAGCTGAGGTGTGAAATGCCTTGCCACACCGCGGGCTCCTCGCCTCCCCAGCACCGCTGGCGGGGCCGCCTGGCACCGAGCTGCGTGTAAACGGGGCTGGATGCACGCCTCTGCTCCTGCTACTCGCAGCGCTGTGCCTTGAACTTGCGACTTCAATCCCTTGAAATAAAACAAGCATGGAAATGCTATCGCATCTTCTTGCAGTAATAAATACGAGAGAACAAAATATTTATAAAGTAAATAGATATTTTTGGCCAGCAAGCGAGATTTGGACGTAACCTCCGTGAATTCATTCTTTAAGCCAACATTTTTTTCCCCACTCAACATATCAAAACTGAACTACAAATAATATTTTTTTATATTGCTGGTTACTAGCACAGGAATTCCGAGGCTTAGAAACACGTTTTAAGATCGTTTTTGCTTAATGGATTGTCGGCTTTGCTAATTCAGTATGGACTTATATGGGAAAAAGAGAAACTAAGGAAAATAATGATGTACCGAGCTGGTGGGAGGCATGACTCAAATTAATCCACGGAAGCAGGCGAGGTCCTAGAGCAGTCCTTTAACAGAATTGGACGGATTTGGGCCGTCATGGGAAGGTAATGCCCCTGAGCATGTCTGGCAGCCCGTGTTTGTGTGGATGGGACCTGCTGCCGTGGTGGATGCTGTGCGCTCCAGGCAGGGGCAGCTTTGTGGTGCTGTGTGTGGGGACAGCTGCCCTCAAGGACACGGGTGTTGTGTTTGGGGTAGTCCTGTCCCTCCTGGGGTCTGTCCCCGAAGCTCAACCCCATGTCCTTACCTTACTCTGGCATCACAAATTCGACCGAGCAAGCAGCTGGGGGCACCGTGAAGGTGAGAGCACAGCACCCACCTCTCCTTCCCTCACGGCTGGGTTTGCATCTTGCTTTGGGGAAAGTAGGCAGGATTCAGCTTAATCTTCATAATAATTGAAAAATAAACATCTGCCAACCTGCGAAGCCTGCCAAGGAGCCTGTGAAAACGCTCTCCAAGCCACCAGCTCCTACTTGTGCTCCACCCCAGCCCCGAAGTAGCCCCCGGCAGCTGAGACCGGCGCGTGGGCGTCCCCAGCCCGCCGCCAAGTCAGAGGAGTTTCGCTCCGCGTGAGCTGGTGCTGGCGGCAAGTTCTCGTTCTCTTCTTCCGTTACTTTTCTCCATCGCTACGGCAATTAATTAAGAACAGTTGTGCTGAACCCCATTGATTAATTTGGCACTTGGAAACTTAATGAGGTGTGAACCTGCGGACTGCCGCACCGGCACCGCTTGTGTGGTGATTTATCTCAATGGATGTGATCAGCGCAGGCCCTGCTTCGCCGCGGTCCCTCCCCGCGACCTGTCCCGGTCCCAACAGGGAGCTCGGTGCTGCGGCTCTGTTCTGCTGCCCCTGACGAGGAGCACACAGCTGGTGTCATACCTCGAGAGCAGCACCGCGGAGAGCCCTCAAGAGAGCACCGCGAGGTGAGGACTGCCCCTTTCGTTCCCCAGGCCGAGGGTCCTGCTTGCTCCCGACTGTTCCCAGCCCGCCGTAAAACTCACCCTGTGGGCTGCTGTGTTTACTCTGCCGTGGTGATATTGGTCTTTAATAACAATTACTTCTGCAAATTCAGCCCGGGGCCGTGGGGCCGTGCTGGATCTCCTTGTGCAGAGCTGGGTGAGGGTGTGCAGGCCCCGTCCTGCCCCGTTATGCCCTGGTGGTGCCAGTGCTTCCCCAGAGCTCCGTATCCTAACACAAAGGCAGCTCAGAGCTTTGGGAACAGCCTCGGTGGTGAGGTGTGACAAGAAATCGAAGGAAATGCTCCTGGGCAGCCAACAAAAATGGGAATGTAAACCAAGAGCTACGTCCCTGCTGCTCAAAAAAGGTGTTTTGTGGGAAAAGCAGTCAGATCCATGGTGCTGTTACGCAGGCTCTGGTTCAAAAGTCCTTCGCCTCTTGCCGTAGTGGCTCTGGACATCCCTATAAATGAGGGGCCATGCCCTGGCCCGGGCCGGGGCTGCCGGTGGGAGCTGCAGGCAGGGGAGCGCCGAGTCCCGGTGTGGAGGTGGCCGCGCAGCTGCACGGTGCTTGGCAGAGGGCAGTAAATCAGCCCTGTTAGCGCCGAGCGCTTTAAATCAGCTTAATTGAGTTCGTGCAGCTCGCGGGGAGATGGCACTACTTTATTTTTTTGGCCCGATCGATGGAAAGGGAGAAAAAAAAAAAAGGACTGAAACCAGAAACATCAGGAATTAAGCTGCACCAGAAGAAACCTGTCCTCAAATATTATCTTAAAATGGAATAAACTGGTTAAACAGATAAATGAAGAAGTCTGAAACACACGGTTTTGTTAGAGCTGGGAGCACGGATGTGTTGTTACACAAGCACTTGGCAGCAGGGTTGGCCAGCTCTGTTCCCCTCGGTGCTGGCAGCGGTGAGGTGAAGCCCCTTCAGGCCCCAGCCCCCCGGTACTGGACACACACCGGTGGCACCGGCGCTCCCAGAGGGGCTGCACGGCGGGCAGGGCCTGCGGGTGCCAGCAGCCCGGCTCTGCAGGCAGCGGATGAAGGATTATGTTGATCAATTTGGTGAGAAGGGAGATTTTTCTCCATCTGTCCACCCTCAAGGCTCTATTTCCTCATAAACCATTCCCCGAGACATCAAGAAAATTGAAGCTGTTCAGAAATGGAAAAGATAGTTAGCCCAAAATGAATGAATATCCGATACACTGCCTGGCTTTCAGGAAACATAACGGGAGCAGGCAGCTGAACCGATGGCTCTCCTGCAGCATGCTGATTTTTTAACACAGAAAAGCACTTCTGCAGCCTGGTGTTTCCACCAGCAGTGCTCATTTTGCATCGCACCGCCCAGAGAAAATCCCTGCGGGCGGCCACGTCCCTCTCCCCAAGCCGTGCAGGATGGGGCTGGCATCCAGCACCCGAAGCTCGGCTGTGACATTTGCGAAAGATGAAGAAGGCTTTTAGGGGTGTTTGTGGAGCTGTTTTGCCCCCTGCTTCATGTCCTTTTGGCTCCACGGACACTGCTGCTGGCTGCAGGAGGCAGGAAGGGCCCAGGAGGGCTCATGCAGGTTCCCAGGTGGGACCCAGGGGCAGCGGGGACACCCACCTCCCTTCCCTCCTGGAGCCAGATCAGCAGGGGGGACACAACCCCACAACCTGCCTGGGAGTGCCTCGCTCCCCACCCCACTTCTTGCAAGGAATTCAGTGCATGTAGGGCATGGACACGCTGGGGACACGGAGTGTCCTCGCCCGCTGGGAGCTCCCTGCTGCCCTCCCAGCCCATGGGCATCACAGGCACCGTCCCCGCCAGCCCTGACCCACAGCAAGTAGCAGGAGCCCAGCTGTCAAAAAGTATTATTTAGTCTCAAATAGCTCTCTTTTTGTTGTTGTTGTTATTTCCTCTAGTTTGGTTCAAGAATGTTGTTGAGTGTGAGAAAACAGGAAGCGATGTCGATAACACTGTGGTTTTTTTCCTTTTCACAGACACCCTTTGAACTCCCTTTACTCTTCCTCCCCCCCAGTTACATTTACACACCCTATAAATAACCTTCCACTGCTTTGAAATGCCTTTATTAAGGTTAAAAAGTGTTTTTTTGTTTGTGTTTTTTTTTTTTTTTTTTTTTTCAAATCCACTGTTTTTTTTCTACATTATCTGCAGACAACCTCCAGAGCGATTATTATAAATGGCTTTAGGTTTTAACCTGTTTCAGCGTGTACGCCGAACGGGAAGGAACGCAGTGCACAAAGCCGCCGGGAGCCCACAAAGGTGATGACTGATGCCTTCCTCCAGCCCGTGTCCCCCTTGGCCAGCCCCCCTGTGCTGGGCAGGACGGGGATGCTGGGGGCACAGCCTGCCCCTCTGGGCTGGGTGCTTCTGGGGCTCAGCTGTTTTTTTAGGCTTTACCACAGGAACCCCGTGGGCACTCCTGATTTCCTCTGGCTGCATGCGGTGCTATCTGTTCTTGCTTTTCTACGGCAGAGGGATCAGGCAGTCAGGCTCTGGGACAGCCCTGCTCCAGGTTGCCTCGCTTACCGTCGCTGTTACCCTTGGCACTGCAGTGAATCGGCGACACAACCACCCTCACGGTGTCTATTGGACTGCATTTCTCTTGTCTCAGTTTTTTTGTTGTCAGACATCACTAAGACTGTGTTTAAAGAAGTGCCTGGAAAAAGTTTTGCTGTGTCCCTGGGAGCCGAGCCACTGGAAAGCCAGCCAGACCCATTAGCGCAGCGCTTAACGATGGCAGATGAAGCTTTCTGGAAGCTTAATGAACCAGGAGGTAAGATCACTCCCACCAGCCTTGCAGCCTAAAGAGGGATTTATCTCTGCCTCTTGTTATCTCACTGAATGATGAAAATCTTGCTCGCCGTCATCTATCTTCAGCCTCCCGTAACAAGACGCCAACTGCAGCCCCGTGGCGTGTCTGGGCGAGGGACGGGGCTGGTGGCACCTCGCATCCTGACGAACGTCCCTTGCAGGCACCTGCCACAGCTTCTGGGAGGTGCGGTGTCACCCTGGGATAAAATGCGGCTGCTCTGCTGGTATCGGGGTGCCAGGCACTCTGCTTCAACGTTTCACATCTGACTTTTAGTGGAAGATGAAGGTTTGGTGCCAGGATATTCCTTACAATGCAGCTGAGCCACTTGTCACCTCCATTGACCAGTCTTTTTTTTTTTTTTTTTTTTTTTTCCATAATCAAATTACTTCTCTCTGCAAGCCTTTTCCTTTGCTTTATTAAGATCTACAGATGTACAGACAAAAGAAGCGAACTCAACATACAGCGTGAGGCTAGAAAGTTAAGTCTCTCACAATTTTAAATAGAATAAAATAATAGTGGATGGATGTTCTCTCATGTATTGACATACATTCCCTCACATCTGGTTTAACCACTTGGAGGTGGACGCTTCTGGTAAGGTGAATGAAAAAAAAAAAAGATTTTTTTGGGGGAAAATGTCATTAATGCCTAAGAACAAGCCCACTACTCTTGGAATATTTATAAATGTGTTGTATTACTGGCGATGGTGCATTTTGCAGGAACTGAATGAAGGAGGAATTGTTTTGACCAGCCTGTTGTAAGCCTGGCAGGTCATTTTCTATTCTGTGTGTGGCTTTCGCAGGAGAGTGCAAGCGATGAAGGGCATTAGCTAAATAAGAGATGATTTAGTGGTGATGGCACTGTTGGTCCGCGTATCCCACAGCTGCTAAATTTCAATATAAACTCCATAACTCTGGATGCAGAAAGAAGTGAACATGCACAGGAGACTGTTTCTGAATATATTTTTCCCCCTCTCTCCAATAAAAGGCGCAAATAATGGCATATTTTTCAAAGTGCAAAGCACTTTACATTGCAAATAGTTGCATTAAATTTACATTTCATGGGTGAGCGGCTGTAGCTGCCTCTTGCCACATCCTCGCCGGTGACAGCACCGCAGTTGTACATGATCTACATCCCGGCTGGTCCGGGGCTAACTGGGCTTGCGGCTGAGGGCAGAGCCCTGCGAAGGCAGCACAGAGCCTGCCGCAGGTACCGGCTGCTTCCTCTGGAAAGGTCAACACGCTCGCCGCCCCTGTTTTCTCCAGAGATAATAATGCACTGCAAACGCTGCGCTGACAGTTATGGCCACCAAGGAAAACTCATTTTCTGCTTCTCCTCCTTGGGACCTGCAGGAGGGAACGTGACCGTGGGAGCGGCTGCTTCCCGCTATGGGCAATCTTTTGGTTCGGGTTGGTAGAAGTAATTTTAATTAGCTCCTTTGGGGGCTCACAAGTTAGCACCACCTTGGCACCCCACCGGCCATGGACAGCCTTTCCCTCCGACACCAAAAAGAGGTAAAAATTCAGTGACCACAGCAAAAACAGCTGCGAGGGGAAGGGCCAGCCGGTGAGCTGCAGGGCGGGTGGCAGCAGCAGCCCAGCGCTCCTCGCTGCCCCTTGCCGTGATAAGAGCATTTTTTTCCTTCTCTTATCTGCAACAGCCTTGATGACTTTTCTGGTCAGTCCCTATCGTGACCTTTCTGCTCAGCACATTGTTTTATTTCTTGTCTCAAGGTCCATTGTTTGTCGTTTATCTGTGTTGGTTTTGGCACCTGTTAGCCGCAGGGAATGTGCCTGAGTCACTCTTTACCTGGTGGGGATTGCTCCTCGTTAGTTGCAGTGCTGCCATTTACCCCCCGGCAGCCTCCAAGTCCTGCCCCGTGTGAGAGGCCAGCTTGAGTCTCAGCTGCCTTCGTCCAGCTGGAAAATGGAGGTGATAAAAGCAGCAGCCCCGTGGCCTGAGGGGCTCTGGGGGGGCAGCGAGATGCCTGCACCTCTGTCAGGTGCCGGAGCCTGAGATTAGCATTATCAGGGATACCCCTACATAAGGATGGCATTATCCCCTGTGGAATTTATCCTGCTGCCACCTCCTGCGCTCGCACTCATGGACTCACTGTTGCAGCAGTGGCCGCTGGTGTCAAGACGTTGCTCCTGCACACACCTTTTGCTATTTTCCCTTTTGCATGTGTTTGCAGGCTCCTGGGAGGAGATCTCCTGGATTATGGCTCGTTCTTTCCGCACTGTGCTGTGTGCTGGCTGCCGCGCTCCTGTTCCCTGTGAGCAGCGATGCAGTGGCACCGAGCCATGCCACATCCCGGGGGTCTGACTCCTGCTCTCCGTACCGTGCTTTCCAGAGTGATCCCTCTCTGAAAAACCTCAGATAGCTCCTTCCTAAAGTAGTCCAGCACATAAGGCATTTAACTGTTGTGCAATTTCCTGGCGAGCCAGCAGGTCCCCTAATAAACACGCCAATGTTGCTCAGGCATCCTCGTGCATTCCCGTAAGCCAGCCGTTCGCCCCCAGGCAGGGCTCTGCAGCACCCGGAGCCCCCAGACCCATCCCAGGTGGGGCTGGCTGCCTTCAGCCTCCACCACCCTCACACAACCAGTTTTTCTCCTCCGTGGAGCCGTTTGCCCACAGGCCTGCTGCTGGTTTGTGGCCTGAAATCTGAACCAAAACCGGCTGGGGACCGAGCTGAACCTCGGGCAGCGAGCTGATGTGAGAATGCCTGCTGGTGCTGTAACCCTGCCGGTGCTGTGCCCAGCGACTTGGGTACCCACACGGCTGGCAGACGCACAGCTCCTGGCCATCGCTGCCTCTTCACCCCTGCTGATTTCCTTCCCTGCCTTCTGCAGCGCTCTCACCTTGGAAAGAAGCAGCGCAGAGCCTGGCTTACCAGGCAGCAGGTAAGGGCTAATTTCGCCCTGTCCCTCACGCATTCCCCTGCTCTATTTTTTGGGCAACTCTCACTGTGGGATGACCAGTAAAAAAAAGAACAGAAATGGGGTTTAAGAGCACGTTGCTTCCCAGGTGCCGGTGGTGAGGAATGCCTTTTGGGCCAATTCCTTTGGAGGGGGGCAGAAGGGGGGTCCCGTGGCCGCAGGTGGGGTCAGAACACTGGGGGAAAACAGCTCCAGGCTCCCCGCGAGAAGCACGAGGCCTGCTGCCGTCCCGCGGGTCGCCCGCCCAATGTGCCGGCCAGCTGATGGAAGCGGCCCGGCCGCGCCGCGTTTGAACCGGGAGGGAGGCAGGGCCGGGATTAAGCTTCAAAGGCTTCGGACCAGTTGCCAAGAATTTCAAAGTGGCAACGCAAGGCTGAAGCGATCCAGATTCGGGTTTTGTTTTAAGGCTTGACGCCGTGTGTTCAGAGCTGTCGGGGCTTCACTGCGGCGCTGGGGAGGCTGGAGGAGGCCTGGCAGCCTCCGGCTGCTCGGTCGGCTCTTCGGGAAGGGGACAGGGCCGGGGACATCAGCGGGCAGGAGGGGGCTCACAGGGCGTGCTGTGGGGTGGCACCAGGATCCCACAGCCTCTGTGTCCCCTGGTAAAACGAGGAGCAAAGGACATGGCCTATGTGCACGGGGCCCAGAGCAAAGTCTGCTGAGGCCGAGGGTTTCTGCTGGCTCCTGGACTTCGGACCCTGCCCGCCAGCACACAGCCCGGCACGGCGGGGAGGCAGCGTGCCCCACGTGTAACGGGGGACAGCCCGCGGTGTTCTCCCATCCGCCGCACCTGGTGTTGTGTTTGTTGTTGTTTATCATTATTGCTTTATTTTTTTTTGTACTGAAACAATTATGTTAATATGTTTTTATTGGTCAGGCCAGATACAAGCACATGTAGAATCATTGCTTGCATTTCTGAAGGAGAACTGCTCACAGGCCCTCCGCAGCGTTTGAAAAGACCTCTCGGATCTGACCAAGACATCTGGTTGTGGCAGGACGGTTTTTGTGTAGTGTCACCTGTACCAAGCCAAGGAAGAAGCAGAGCCATCATGCTCCTTCCACAAAACGTGCAATGGAAGGGTTTAGTTCCCCTGGGACTTTTTGTAATGAACATCTGCTTAGCAGGGGAGAGCACTGTGGGATTTGGCAGTTCTTATGCTTAACGCACAAGAAGGTAAAATCTGTTGGCAGAACTTCCCCCAGAAATGCTCTCAAACCCCAGCTTAATTTATTTCAGCTGGGCACTGAGGTGCCTGTCTCAGTCCCATCCACGCTAGTGGGACTTGCATGGGCTTTTTCAGGAAAGCCCGTGCCTGTGTTTGCTGCACAGGAAAGTGCCCAGGTACCTGCTCAAGTCCTCCGCCGAATCGTATCGTTACAGCATGAGCTGTGGCCGTAATACCAGCTGGGCTTTTATTCGCTGTTTGTGTGAGATATGCATGTATTTTGTTGCTTTAAATCTGTGTCTTCTCTTTCCAGGCCTGAAAATCAATTCCTTTGGCTTGCCTGTCCTGGAGCCATTTGCTACAAACAGCTTTCATCGTTGAAGGTTTTGCTGGGACACTCCATCTCATGAAGAAATCAATTGCTTTTTTGTCTGAAATCAGAAGACAACTAGTTAGCCGTACTTCCTTATTTTTGTTTAAGTGGCCATCACATCCTAATTATAGTTTCTCTTTTTTTTAACTACTGTACTCAATTTACAGCCTAATTGCCCTTACCTTGTTTGTTTAATGAAGCTTATATAATGATTCCTGTGATCTTCATGAAACATTACACTGGGGTTTTATTTTTTACTTTACAAACTGTATTTTTGTATTAATGTTTTATAACCTCAAGTTTCTAATCATGAAGTCATAAGGAGTTTAATTGATTTGAAACTAGCCATGCCCTGAAGTGTGTACATGTCAGATTGATTCAAATTGATCCAATGTGTTTAAATAAAGCTTGTGCCAAAAGCACGTGGCACCTTATGCTACCAGATATTTGCCCAAAGCCCTCCGGTAACTTAATTATGCTGCCATCTCGGTATAATAAATTATTGACTAGAACACATTTTTCTGTGTGTTTGCTGTACTTTGAGAAGCCAGAGGAATTCCCCAGATCCCACAGGACAGTGCAGGCATGGCTGTGCCAGCCTGTGCAGAGCCATTTGGTGCCACCACCGAGGCCCTGGCTGCTGTTCCCTGTAGGGCACAGCAAGTGCCTGGTTGCACCTGTGGGTTTTCTCATTTTCAGGTTTGCTCTGGCACTCTGCAAAGCTCCTTTTACCATTTAAATAAAAGAATCTGAGGTTGGAGAAGGTGCAGGGCCAAGCCAAAGTGGTGGTGGTTGGTTTCAAACAGAGGGGTCAGCCTGGATGTCCCCTCTTCTGATCCCACCTGCTGTGGCCTATGTTTTGTCTTTGAAGATCTCAGTATTGCTGATGGATTTCTATTTATTCTGTAGTTGCATTAGATTTCAATAAAATAATTACACATGTAATTACAGGCAGATGAGTAGGGACAAAACTGCTGAATAGGCTAAAATGCAGCAAAGTCGATCACAGTGACTACTACCGTGCCTGCTAAAAATAATGAAGTCATTATGGTCAGCAGTTTTTTCATTTAATATCAACTCCTGCTTCCCACGGCAGCCCTGGCCCTGCCGGCTGCATCCTCCAGCCTCTCTGTGGGATGCCACCGGGGTTTGCCCCATGCCAGGGGACCCCTGTGGGGACTGCTCAGGTACACGATGTTCGGTGCAGATACTTCACCACACTCCTCCTGTGGGTCATGAAACTCCCTGAGATGGAGGAAAAATATATCCGATAGTGGGCTGGTAGAAAAAGCAGGGCAGGATTTTATTTTTAACTGTCTTGCAATTCTTTTTAAAATCCATTTATGCCCAACAGATGGGTGAGCTGTGATATGAGATAAAGTGAAGAAATAAAATAAATGGAAGAAATTTTTAAAAAATCAGGTGAATGTTGAGGCACGGTAAATATTTCCTTCCCTCTGAGCCCTCGTGGCACGAGGAGCTGAGTAACTAATCTCCCTCCTGATCGTGGAGGTGAGAGGTTCTGACTTGCAGCCCTCTCTCTGCCGCAGGTAAAAAGCTTGATCTCTGCTGCTCCTGCTGCAGTGAGTGACAAGGGGAATCATGCAGGAAAGCATCCTCAGAGTCTCGGGCCTGTGTGATTTGCTTGAGTCAGGAGGACCCGTGCAAACAGCAGGGGTGTAGTAAAATGCAAGAATGTAATCATTTAAGCACCCGATTTCCATGGTTCAAGGTAAATTTCCTGTGCTGCTTCAGGTTTGGTTTTGCGTGCTCTTTCCTATGTAAACTACACTAATTAAATGAGCGAACCTTCGTCTTCAGAGGCGTGACGGGTGAATTCAAAGAACTCAGAAACCACACCGATGTTCGCTTTCTTAAATCTAAATTTGCAGTCCCCTGAGAGCGCAGAGGAGCTGGGTGCCCGCACACAGCAGGCGCAGCTGAGGGGCAGCAGAGGAGCTGCTCGAGCGTCACCTCTGTGATGCTACAGGCAGAGACACGGCCTGCTCGGCTGAAACCTCCCTGAACTAACCGAGACTGGAGCAGTAAACGTAATTCTGGCTTCAAACAGCACCACTTCCATCTGTTTTCCATCAGCAGATCATGACTGATGATCTACGGGGGGCTGAACCAGTGTCCCCTGTCCCACGGGGAAGCCCTGTGATTGATTTCGGTGAGAGCTGCAGCCACGTCGGGGCAGGGACCGGCAGTTTGCTGCTCTCCAGGGAGCGCCTGGGGGTGCTCAGGTGCTGGGAGCCTTGCAGGACAGTCCCCACACCACGCAGGGACCGGCGGCAGCCCAGCGCCCCGCTCCGCACGAGGCTGAGCATCGCTTGGCGAGCGATGTCTGAGCGCCTCGCTCCTGTGCAAGACTCCAGCCGGGTGCCGCACATCTGGAGGGAAGGCACGGATGAACTCATTTCATCTAGATTTCCATCTTCGTTTTGGAGAACACATGGAGTGCCGGAGGAAATTGCTCCGCTCTGCTGAAGGTGTTTAAGGCCGTAGTAAGGAAAGATGCAGCAGTGCTGTGGATCTTGTTTTTTTTCATTGCAGTTCCTGCTTGGGAACATTGCTTTTATAAACGCCTGCCACTTCTTTAACAGCAGAGATCCCCGTAAGCCCTGTCTTAGATCATCCTCTCTGCAGGCTGAGCAGAGGCGTTGTGCATCGATCCCGGGCAGAATTCCCCGCGGAGCACTAGTGCTTGTACTGCCCGCGCCTAGGTAGCCCTCTGTTTTCACCGTGTAAATCACACATCCCCGCACTGACTTGCTAGTAAAACACTGGAGCTCTGGAAATAATGTGCATTGCTCTCAGGAGGATATTTTTTATCAATTGGCCCATAAAAGTTCACCAAGGAATTACGCTCGTACCGATATATCTCCAACGTCCTCCCACTGATGGTAGCCTCTCTTTGCTATAGATGAAATTGAATTTTAATTTGTTCCCTTTCACACGCACAGTTTTATTTTCCAGGTGTGTATGTGGTGCTTACATAGAAGAACGAGCCTGCTGAGATTTCGGCTACGTCCATCCCTGCTCTTCATGACTCGGCGGCTTTGGCCGACAGCGAATCCCACAGACACTGTCTGTCCGTGCCCAGCCCGCTCCGTTTGCAGCCTCCTTAATTCACCGCTCCTCGCCGCCACTGCTGAGCCCAGGGGAAGGGATGGGATCCCCGGGGGGCTGCGGGGAGCTGCAGGAAGAGGGGCAGTGAGCGTCCTGCCGGTGCCAGCTCCAGCGCTGCGGTTCCTGGTGCAGGGCTGGGCGTGTGTTTAAGCCACGACCTCAATGTTTGCAGCTGAACGGAGCTGATTCACTCTGTAAACCGAGCACTCCCTCCTTGCCCACGCTGCGGGCAGAGCGCTCGGACGCTTCAACCAGGCACGGCCACGCTCGCTCCTGCGGGCTCCGCAGCTAAATCGTGCAGCTGGCAGGGCCAGGCAGAGGTTAGGCGCGACGGCAGAGCGAGGACAGGATGATTTATCCCTCAGCGCTGCCGGGCAGGGGGACAGCTTTATCTCCGCGAAGCCCCACAGCTGGCTGATGGAGCACAGCTCTTTCGTGCTTGATAAGCAGGCGGGCAGCGTGTATAATTCTTGCAGAGGCTTCCTTCTAGCCTAAACAGAGATCCTGCAAACTTTATGCGCCTGGAAGATAAAAGGTAATGAGACTCCATACATTTCCTGGCCGCCGCTCCTCACTGACCTTTCAATTGCTTCCCAAATGCCCTCTTGTAACCTCTCCATTAGGAAGAGATTGGAGGTCTTAATTCTGCTCTCAGTGCAGGCAGCGCCCAGGGAAGAGCCCTGCAGAGCCCTGAGCTTCCCCCCCTGCACAGCCCTGTCCTTCCCTCCTGCCCCCACGGGGGTTTGCATCCCGGCCAGGCTGGGAGCCAGAGCAGCTCCAGCACCACGGTGCACACAGGTGGGAAGCAGCAGGAGCTTGTAGTCTGCACCGATGGAGAAAAATGAAAGAAGCAGGAGTGCATTGGAAACAGACCCTTGTATTCCTGGGGTCAGGCTATTACATTTTATTTATCATTTTAAAATAATGTGTGTGCTGCCCTTTGAAACCTGCTGAAATCCAGCCATGCCCGTGCCCTCCTTAACATGCAGGGAAGAACAACTGTTCTTTGTTAAACAAAGATGCCACCAGCTTTTATTTTTGTGGTTCAAAGCTGCTCAAATCTATTTTAAGTTTCCTGATTGTTTTAAACTAGCTGGTGCTGCTCGGCACCTCCACCTTTCATTTCTCTCTAGCTCTGCGTTCGAGCCTCTGACCAGGACCACGTTGCTGTGGCATCTGGTGCTGATCCCGAGATCCTGTGTCACTTCTGCCAGTTTCTAGACCAGAACTTTGTGATTCTTTCTCTGTGTTTCTGTAGGTAAGTAGGCTAAGCTAAGGTAAATAAAAGGGTCAACCGCTACCTACCTTTCACGCCTTGTAGCTGTTCTGGAGCACGTGATGAGCAGGCAGCAGCCAGGAGGAGACCCAAACCTTCCTTGGAGCTGCAGAAAGCAGAAAACAGGTCTGTGGGCACCAAGCCCATGCCTCACGAGCTCTCTGACCGTTTTCCTGCTGCATATGCCCCAGGCACCCTCGCTTGGTGCCGGATGGGATACCTGCTGCAGGGTGGCTGCTGCCCCCCGGGGCAAGCACAGGAGGAGGTGTGCTGCCCGTGCTGCTCATACTGCTTTTGCTTGCTCCGGAGACCGGCTCTCCCCAGGGCATTGCGATGCAGTGAGCCAAGTGCCACAACATCACCAAATTGCTATTGATTTCCTAGCAGGGTGTCTGAGTCGCAGGCAGGAGAACCGCTCTTTAGCCTGGCTGCATGTTGCGAAGAGAAGAAAGCCAGCAAAGTGTCCTCTGAAGATGCCGGGTGCCCGGCTGACCCCACGTACAGAGCAAGCAGAGCGGGCATGCTGCCCGGCTTTTCTACGGGTCTGTGCTCACGGGTCCTGGCACAAAGGTAGGTGAGGAGGTCCCAGGGCATGCCTAGGTGTGCTACCCCATCCAAGGGGCCATGCCCAAGGGGCGTCCTGCCCAGCCCAGCCCGTGGCAGTGGGTTTCTGTCGCCGCCGTGCCGGGGCTGTGCCGCACAAGGGCAGCGCCTGTTGCTATAACTACAGCGCTCGTAAATCCAGCCCGCGCTGCCGCACGCGCCTCTCCCAGGCAGCTCTCCCAGCGTGACAGGGCGCAGAAGGGTTTATTTGGTTTAATATTTATGATATCAATTATGGCGGAATTGCATCTTGAAACCAAATGCTGGGAGGTTTGTTCCTGCGCTGCGGAGACCTCGGGAAGCGCCTGGCCGTGCGGTGCTGGCTGTGTGCGGCTCAGGGGGTCCCAGCACCCAGCGTCCCCCCACAACATCCTGAGCTTCCAGCAATGGGCAGGTTCATTCCCCATCACCAGGGACACCGAAGGATGCTCCTGCACCTCAAGAGCCGTTTGCATGGCAGCAGGCTTCAGCTCTGCTGCAGAGGTGCTGCCTCAGTTTCCCCTTTCTCTCACACCTACCTCCTGCCTCTCCTGGAGGTGCTGGAAGCCCCTGCCTGGGGACATTCTTCCCCCTGCCTCTGTGAGCCACAGCAGGCTGGGGTGAGAGCAGGACACGATCCCTCGAAGCCACCACGATGAACAACGCATCGGTGTCCCCGCAGGTCGGGGTGGTTCAAAGCCTATCTGAGCTGCTCGGGGTCAGCTCCTGCTCCTGGCTCTGTCGGTGCTGAGGCGGCTGCCCCACAGGGCAGGCGGTGCACAGCTGAGCTTTGTTTAGGAGACCCGAGGTTTCCGAGGCTAAATTAAGCCTGGGAGTTGGCCGGCTGTACAGCCCGAGGAAATCTGCATCCTCTCACCGCCGTACGGTGAGGAGCTGAGACGGGTGATGGCTCTGCTTGGCTAACTCAGCCGTGCCTAACTCTAAATAATTAGCAGCCCTTTTAGCTTTGTTCCTGCGTAAGCCTTTAAGTGATTCCTTTGGAAAAGGCTCTGCTCGCTTGAAACATGGAGCCTGTGAACGTCTGAGAGTCTTCCAAGGGTAGCATCAGATGCAGGCAGCCAGCAAAGCGGGCTGCAGCACGTGTCAAAGGCTGCAGGCTCTGGCACAGGGGCAGGAAAGGCACGGAGGGCATCAGCAGCTCCGTGTCCTCCTCCCCTTTGCACAGTGCCCTCGTACATCCTCAGCTGCACCCTGACCCGTGCCGTAAAGCTGCGCTCAGGATTCATTGCAGGCGTCTGGGGCACGTCTCGTGGTGGAATTTGGGACACAAATCCTCCTGGCGAGGGGCGGCAGGGCCACCAGAGTGGCCGTGCCCTCCTGTGGGCACCACGGAGGCGGCCGGGAGCAGGTGGCATTAAAGTGAAGGCAATTTGTGTGGTTTATGGCGATGAGCAGCTCCCAGATATGAGACGGGCCCGGCAGTGACTTGGTGTAACATGCTGCTAGCGGGGGAAGAATGGCAGGGTCATCTGGGGACCAGCAGCCCCCTCCAAACACGCCAGCTGCGAGGGCCTGTGCTTTAATTGCCTGATAGACACAAAGCAACGGAGAGCAAGCAAATTGTCTTCTCTTCTCCCTTCTAAAGCATGGATGATGATCTCTCCCCGGCTTTAAGAAGGGAAACATCCCTGTCAGAAACAGCTGGGGTGGTGTGACACACAGTGCCCACGCTGGCGGGGGGGGAAGGAGTGTCCCTGTTTGCAGCATCCCCCCGGGACCTCGCAGGCACAGCCGGCACCTCCTCAGCCCCGGCCGCGAGGTGTGCGCAGGCGGCGCCGTGATGCGGAGATGTGTTCGGGATATAAAACAGTCATTCAGCAAGCCACCAGAACTGGAGGCTAACCAATGTTAAATGGAGCAGCTGTTGGCTCCTATTTTACTCCAGCAGCTTATCAGAGATCATCTCCTCAATCACAGGCACTTAAAAAATCTCCGACAATCAATTCATATTCTGCTCTGCGCCGGGGAGAGAAGAACTACTAATAAAAGACCTCCCATGATTGCTTCTATAATTTCCTTTGTACAAGATAAGTTTAGGTCCCAGTTCGTAAAGTACAACATGTAGGACATTAAGTTGTTGTTTTATTCAGAAAAATGCCGCCAGCCCATAAAGAATTCAATTTTGTGATTCATTAAACCTTTATTCCACGTCTCTATATCACACCCTTTGAATTTATAATCCCAGACAGGCTCGACTGGGAGAGAGATAATCCTATTTTTATCTTGGAAAAACATCCACACAACAGCAAGGAAAACTTTCAGAGCAGGGCGAGGAAGCGACAGAGGAGCGTGCCGCTCTGCGGTGTCTGGGAGGGAAACTCCTCCGGTGACACAGGATTATTAGGGAAATGCAGATCCACCAGCGAGCGGGTACCAGGTGAGAGAGGTTCCCCCTGGCTGTGCTCAGGGTGTGGTTATTCGGATGTGCTGGCTCACATTTTGCTCTGCCTGCTAACTGCAGATGATGGGAAGGCAGGTGTTTGGGGCAGATGTTTAGGGCCGCATTCGGGCAGGCACTGACACAGCTCAGTACGTGCACACTTCCACTCCCTGCCTCCACAGCCTCCACACGGGGGATGTCCCCTTGTCCTTTCCCACTTGATGCTCGTTTGGAGACCAAAGGGGCGAGCAGGGCAGCAGTGTCTGCCGGGGAGCCTGTCCCCGCAGCACCCCTGCCCCAGGCAGGCTCTGCCAGCCCCTGAGCAGCCCCAAACCCCCCGGTTTTGGGGGCAGGTTTGGGTTCTCGCTCCGGGAGGTGAAATCTGGGAGCAGGCAGCATGGGGTGCATGGGTGTGAGCAGCACCAGCCTCTGGTCCGGGAGCTGCCAGGCTTTGGGGCTCCTTCTGCTGGGACAGGGGGGCAATCCCTCAATCATGGGTGCACGGGGGGGTGCACAGCTCTGCCCCCCGCCCGACCCTCTCAACAACAGTCCCTGTGTGCCCGTTTCTGCCATGATTTCTGCCGGGAATGGAGCTGTTTGTGTCTCCTGATTGATGGCGAGCATAAAACCCTCCTGCCGAGCCGAGCGCGCTTTATGGCTCCGTAATTCATCCCCCGGGGGAGGCGGCTGCCCTGCGCCCTGGCCCTGATGCTGGCTGCGCTGACGGATGGCCCGAAGGCCACCGAAGGCCACCAAAGGCCACCGCGTGCCCCCAGCCGTGCCCCTGGGGGGACGGGGGGGTTGGCTCAGGCTGCTCTGCCCAGAGCCCTGCTGTGCACTGCGACAGGGTGTATGTGGATAAAGGCACTCGTACACAGCCATATATATACGCACACCCAAGAAGATAACCCGAGGAGTCTGCTGAAGGCAGGGACTTGAGTACAAAGGGCAAAATCTGTGCTCTGGTTGCTCCACTGGAGCATGGACAGTGTTTTTGGGGAGGGTTTTTTGGCTCAGGATATCAAACCGTGTGTCCCCAGAGGGAGGACAGGGCAGCAGGGGCTCCGTGCCCATCTGAAGAGCCTCTCCCCAGCACCCTGCTCAAGGTGGGGGGCTCCAAACCCCCCAATTAGTCGGGAATTAGCTTCTGGGCACACAAGGAGCAGCAGAACGTGGGCATCCGCAGCCAGCTCGGGGCAACAGGTACCGCAGTGAGCCCCGCTCGCGCCTGACCTTTATCTGCCCGAGGAAGGAGAGTGATAACTCACTGGCTGCGCTGCCACCAGTGACTTAATTGGTCTCATCTCCTGAACGAAGATAAAGGTCGATCCGTAGCTGAGTTCAGCCAATATGTTCTCCATATGGACAAGAAATGTTGCTTTTGTGTTACCCATGTGCTGAAGCAGGGCTTTTTTTTTTCTTTTTTTTCTTTTCCACGGGGTTTTAAACTTCAATGTATCTAAGCACCAGTCATTAAAAAATAGCTCCAGCTCCGAGAAGAAGTTATGGTATTTATAGGCAGTTAAAAGAAATCGCTGCTTCCCATTTAATGCTCCGGTTCAGCAAATCACTTAAGTGCCCGGCTGGATCGCAGCTCGTGATGAATCCTCCCCGCGCCGCAGCATGTGCGTGCTCCCCTTTGATATCAGCGGGACCTGCGCTACCTCTGAGGAGAGGAAGAGCAATATTTATAGGCTCTAACTGGGCGCTGGGTGCTGGGCCGAATCAAGGCCGTTTTATTAGCCTCGAGTTTGGGGATGTTACATCAAAGCGAGCGCTATTTATAAAGGGCCACATTCCTTTGCTGGCGATGAGACAACTGCGGGGAGTGATCAAAGGTTTGGGAGTGAGGTCCCAGGCGCTACTTGCAGATGGAGAGGGCCGGCACCCACTGTCCTTGCGGCCAGCTTATCTGCTGTCCCTGCTCGCCAGCCAATATTGACACGGGCTCCCGAGCACCACGCTTAAGGGCACCTCTTGTTTAAACAGCGGTGTTTAACATAACAAATCGGTAATTGTGTTATCGACGCTCAACGGCCAGGAGATCCCTGTCTCGGGGAGGCTTCCAGCCCCCAGGAGCGGGCACAGGGAGGGCCGCGTGTCCCCGCTGCCTCTGGGCAAAGGGGATGCCTGGGGTAGGAAGGGGAAGGCAGAATGAAAATGCCAGCCCTGCAGCAAGGAGGCAACGGGACGGTGCTGAGGTGGAGGTGGCACAGGGAGCTGGGGGCTCCAGCCTTCCCCAGAGCCGGGTAACTTGTCACTGCCAGGACAGGGCAGGAGGACGCGGGTCAAGCACTCTGTCACTTCTGTGCATTATTAGCAGTGGCTCTGCTAATTACCTGTAACACAGTGCCCCGTGGGCAGCACTGTTTGCACTCAGGAGCAGTTTTTAGGTGTCCGTGGGGCAGTCAGATCACATCAGTGAATGCTGGGTGTCCTCTGCAGCCAGGCAGACAAAAAGGAGCATTTCCACTGCCAGTGAGCTCACAGCAGGCTCCGGCTTTCAGCAAACGCTTACATGCCTGAATAATCTCAGCTGATCTTCTCAATCCCCTCTCAGGATGGCCAGCCAGCCAGCCAGGCTGTGCCCCCATCCTGGCAGGGGCTGCTCCGGAGAGCTCCAGTCTGGCCGCGCATCCTCAGTAGGGCAGGGACGGGGGGCTCCACGGCATCACGGCATGCGAGAGCAGTGTGTCCCCATCCCACGTAGCTGTCCCCATGTCCCCATCCTCCCCGGACACCCCAGGCAGGGCTCATGGCTCCCTGCTTCCCTCCCGGTGCCACCGATGTCAGCCTGGGACGTGCCGAGCTGGAGGTGAGGTTTGAGCACTCCCTTTGCAGGTGGTGGTCAAGCTGTGAACCAAAGGCTTGGGAATATCTCCAGTTCTTAAATTTGCTTCCCTTCAAACACCAGATGCCAAAAAAAAAAAAAAGGGGTTGTGGGGGGGAGGAGAAAGAAAGAAAAAAGTACCTAGATCCAAGATGTTTTGATTTTGCAGTGCTGGTTGTACTCCACCAGCCTGCTGTCTTTCTCTCAGATCCTGTAATCATTTGTGTTTGATGTGGTGAGGGCTGCCCTTCCCCGAACCAGCTGGGTGGCTGGGGGCTGAGGGAGGAGGTTTTGGAGAAAACAGGCAAAATCCAAGGGTCCAAGGATCCTCCCTGCTGCTCTGCTCCCGCGCTGCTTCCCCAGGACTGAGCACTGCAGGGGGCAGAGGGAGGGGGCAGCAGGGGCTGGGGGGGGGAGACCCTCTTTGGTCTGCGGGAAGGAGCTGCCTGCAGCCAGGGCCACCCCTCCTTCAGCCTTTTGCTAAGAATTGGAGAGCAGATCCCTTGAAATTCGTTATAAAAACTCTGACTTCAGCAAAAGTGGGGTTTCTTTCGTCCAGGTTCTGAGCAGGGAGGGATTTTAGCTCGGGGAGGCTGGGCTGGATGAGGCTTTTGTGTACGGGCTTCAAACACCTTTCAGCTTCGCTTTAGCTTTACCTGTGCTGAACCAGGGAATAAATAATGGATGTGGGAAGTACGGTAATGCGTTGTGGCACCGAGACCCTGGAGATGGCTGAATAATAAATAAAAGCCTTTCTCCTTTTATCAGTGTCCTTGCTGACTGAGTATCACGCTGGGCAGCCCGAAGAAACGAGTTCGGGTGGACGGGGAGGAGAGGAGAGGAGATGCCCCCAGGGCTGGGGGCAGGACAGGCCCTGACCCCTTGGAGCTGCATTCAGCAGCCTTCCTCCTCCCAAACCCCACTGTCCAGCCCCATTTCAGGGCCTGCCCAGCGAGCACGGAGACTTAACCCACGTCAGGTGTTTGTGCAAAGGCCGTGCCCCGTTTTGCCTGGCTCAGTGAACGTGTTGGCACATGAGGCATGGAGCTGGGGGGGTCCGCAGGGCCATGCCGAGCCTGAGCAGGCACTGAGTACAGGGAATGCAGGAAATCCTGGCAGCAGGACGGGGAGGGAAGGGGGTCTGGACCCCAGGAGGAGGATTTGTGCATGAAGACCCCCAGCCCTAGATCCGTTCCAATGAAGGCAGGACCCAGAGTCCTGTCCTGGACCTCAGTCACAAGAGCTGCGGGGGCATCTCTGCAGCCGCCTGCTGCTTCTCACAGGGGATGTCCCAGAGCCAAAACGAAGCCTGGGCAGCTACAGGGATGGATTTCTTTTATTTCTGTCCCCTGTCTCTAGACCTTGTACCCGCACTGTTCATATTTACACTGCCTTGGAGAAAGGTGTCTTCTGCCGGACACGTCTCACCTCCAAGGAGTGCGGGCAGGGCCCCAGGTCCTCCTGGCCCCACAGCTGCTCCCAGAGGCTTTGGCCTCTGATCTTGGGGACACGCAGCAGCGAGGGCTCAGGGTGCTGAGCTGTCTGGCAGGGGCAGCGCTCATCCCACTGCTCCCTGCCAGCTCCCTGGGGGCTCAGGGCTGCCGTCCGAGTGTGGCTGCTCCCCGCAGAGCCCCAGACCCACGTCGGGCAGCTCGGGGAGGCCAAACATCAGGCACACGTTTGGGGCAGGTCAGTCAGTGTCCGTGAGACCCGCCGAAACCCACATCGCTTCCCAACGTCTCCGCGGCCGCCGGAGCTAATCGATGCCGTTTGTTTGCCTTTGGGGCAGAGGGTATCGATCTCCTTTGTCTCTCTGCCTCCTTGCGTGATGCCAGGTGTCTGAAACCCGTCCAAGTTGTGCCGGCGCCAGGCCGCGCGGCAGCTGAGCGATCACCTGGGTCAGCCGGGCGCTGCTGGAAATGCACAATGAGCTCCCGGCCGGGAGCCACGGAACAGCCAGACAAAACCCCCGGGCAGCTGCTGAGCAGCTCGGGCAGGCGGGACGGCATTTCAGGAACAATGCCAGGGTGGGGGAAACGTGTCAGTCCGCCCGTGTGTCCATCTGCATGAGCACTCTGTCATGCCAGCAGCACTGGGAACAAAAAGCTCTGGGGCTGGGGGGAGCCTGCTGGGGGTGCCGGGGAGAGACAGGACTTATTTGGGATGCTAGGGGGGACCAAAGGAGGGATGGGAGCAGCAAGAGTGAGCTAAGAACTGGGATCCTAAAATAATAATTGTTCTGCTGCTTTATTTCTTTTGCTTTCTGGCCCTTGAGGATACACGTGAAGGGGGATTTTCTGGGCAGTGCTGAGCAGTAGGAAGAAAGCCCCAAAATGATGGTGACAATCATGTGGCTGCCGGCGTTGCAGGTTTAGTGCAGGTTGATTATCGTGTTTTCCCAATCAGCTAATGAGAGATGATGTTGCTGGTGCCCTTTCAATGCCAGCAGCATTGGTAAAAGCCAGCTTGCCCGGGCACGTGCTGCTTCCCCTGCCCGGGGAGAGAGGGCTGGTGGTCACTGATGCCATCAAGTCCCAGGCTGGATGTGACCAGGAGGGCTCAGCCCACATAACTACAGCTGGATTTTCCCTCCTCGAGCACAGGAAGGACTTGACAGCACCTCAAAGCACCCAGCCTTTGGGTGCTTTGCAAACTGGCAGACGCAGATACAAAGCACTCAGAAGCCTAGCCTCAACCAGGCTGGATTCAACGGGAGCTCCTCGTGCACCTCCAGGAGCAGAAACGAGCACCAGGGTAGCAGAGCAAGTTATTCTAGCACCACCGAAACCGCCAGGGGTGCCCCTGCCAGAGGCTGCAGAGGCAGGCTGAGTGCCTCCCTGACACACAGCAGAGCCCTGCATAGGAAGCAAGGAGCATTTATCAGACACCTGGAGCACACGCCTCTGCGGGGCTGATGTGAACCAGCTGCGAGTGTTTATACTGCTGCCCTTGCCCGAGGAGCTGGGTCTCGTTTCCTCTGTGAGTGAGTGCTGTGCGAGGGCTGCCTTTGGACTGGGGCTGCTGGGCTCTGGCCTGTGTCACTTGGGCTGTGGTGTGATGGGGAGTTTGCAAAGAGTCGCTGCCAAACTGTGAGTAAATGGACAAAGAAAGCTCAGTGCAGGCCAGTTCCTGAGCCACCGTAAGCAGAGAGCATCTCTCTGCGGGCGTTACACCGGACTGACTCCATCAGTCTGGGTAGCGAGGGAGATCCCTCACCAGGAGGGAATTTTTCCCTGCAGCAGCTGGGCTGCTTGGGTTGCTCTACCCAGCACTGTGCCTTGCTTGCTCCTTTTCATTTTCCTGTGGGAAACAGCACAAAAGGCCCTCCTCCCACGTCAGGTGGCACTGGGGAGCTCACGATTTCCCCGTGCAGCTGGCAGCCTCTCGGTGCCGCCTGCCATCCCAACCCCCTTGGGTACCCAGGCGATGCGCAGCCCTGGGGAGAAGCCTCTGCAGGTGTCTACGTACCAACCTGATCTGTGCTGCCTCTGCCTCATCTCCCCAGCACCTCTGCTGTAAGAGGAGCACGGGGACAACCAGCATGGGACCAGCAGCATCCCTGGGCTCGCCCCGCAGCCCCCCAGGGCACCGTGCCTGGCGTCCCACTGCTCGCTGGGCATGGCTGGCCCCGCTGCTTCGTGGTGCTGGCCTCCTGCCTCCAAAGCCATGGGGAGCCACGGCCGCTCTCTAGGTGCGATTTAAAACCCCGTGCACACGCTGTTGCCATTCACCAGGAGGTATTTTGACAGGGCTCTGTGATGCACTAATTAGAAACAGTCACTTAAAATCCACATCTGAAACGCGTTGTGGGATTGAGGTTCAAGGAGTGCAGGTTTGCTGCAGACACTGGATTCCTAAAGAACAATTTCCCACACCTAAATAATGATGTTTTCCATCATGTTACATCCATTAGCTGGAGCTTGGCAGTTGCATCCATCATAATATGCTATTTCGGGGAAATAAATGAGTGTATTTTTCTCTCTGAGAACCAAGGCAAAAATATGCAGCTGCTGAAATATTGAGCAGGTTTATACAGAGAGACCAAGCACAGATTATTGCTCTAATACATTGATTCAGACATTAACATACAGCATAGACTAGTTTGCTTTCTTATAATCCTGTAACCTAAGAACTAACATTTTCATAGTTGCTACTTATTAAGTTTGCTTTTAAACTCTGCAATTAGCCTTCGAGCGATGTTATTAAATGATATCATGACTCCGCCAGAACCAGCCCGGCTGTATTTATAGCTGCTCTCAATAGCCTTTTCAGCCTCCTTGTCCTGGGAGGGTGTCTGCTTTCCCTTTGCTTTTTAAAAGCATTTCAATTTAATTTCCCAGGTTCTCGTCGGTGTGCCCGTCACCACCACAGGTCCCGGCTTTTTTTCCAGACCCAGGGCTCTGTGGGTGCACCCAGGGAGTGTGAGACCTCTTGCACACCCTCAGCATCGTGTTGGGGTTGCATCGGGTGGGATGAGCTGCTCTGATGGCAGTAGTGGAGGAGGATGAGCGGGGCAGACGTTTGTTGTGCTCTCAGCTGTGCCCCTTGCACATAGTCCTTGCCCATCCCTGGGGCCTCCCTTGTTTTTACATCTCTAAACTTGAAATTAATGTGAATTTTTGTCCATCTTGAACGGTCATCATGAAGATTAACAAGTAGTTTGTGGTGCTTGCAGCACGCCAGGTAAATCCTGCATCGTGTCAGTCTGTGGGGCCTCACCCAGCACCTCGGAAGTCAGTGGGACTTGAAGCGAGCCTGCTGGTGAGGTTTTAGCACCCTCTGGAAGAAGGAGCTGGCCCAGCTGGGGCTGATTTAAAGCTGGCCTGGTCTGCAGCCATAAGGCTGCCGGTGTGAAGCTGCTCCTTGCCTGGGAAGAGGAAGAAAGAGGCAGCAGCCGTGGGATGCTCCCTGCATCCCTGAAGGCAGTCCCCCAGAAGGGTGCAGCATCTTCCTTGGAGCGCCCAGCCTGTGCTTCAGGTGGATGGCACTGGATGACAACGGGTGATCAAATATACCGCCTCACCCACACTCCGGCCATGGGATTTGCCAGCTGATTTTCCTTGATCATTGGTGAGGAAAAAACGCCCCCTCGGTGACACCGCAGGGGGGGCGTGGGGGCTGTGGCTCTGCGGCTGGGATCCGGGCGGTGCTGGGGGGCTGCAGAGCCACGGGGTGGTCGATACACGTTTTGCCAGCAGTGGAATTTTGGAAAATTAGTCAGTTAAAGATTTTTGAGGCTGTTATCACAGGATATTTAAAACGCCTGTTTCTCAACAAGCCTAATCCAAGGGAAGCTCCGAACCAAGTGCTGCCACCAGCCAGTGCTGGGCTCAGAGGCTTTGATGCAGTGAGTACGAGAGCAACCGATGCTGCAGGGGCAGGGAACAAGCGGAGGCGAGCAGCACACTCTGGAGCTGACCCCGTCCACCCGCACGCGTGCTGACGTGGGGCTGGTGCTGGGCAGTGCCAGCCAGGGCTGCTGCTGCCAGCCCCGCTGCTGCCGTTGGCTCCTAGAGCAGTAAAACTGGCCTTCAGCCAGCCGCTGCGAAGTCGCATAAAGCCCATCTGATGGATTACACCTCTCACAGCTCCTAGCGCGAGGAGCAGGTACAATTAGCAGGCTGCGCGCGGGATCTTCTCTGCAATTTTTTCCTTGACATCATCAGTAATTACCCGCAATAAACATGCTGCTGCCGGCCGCGGGCTTGTCAATCACCAGGCAGCGCAGACCCAGCACGTCATAAATCCTCTGCCACAAACCTTGCTGCCAGGCGGGGAGAGGAGCGCTGTCAGAAGGGTGCCTGACACCCGCGGGGCTTGGTCTGTGTCCCCCCAGGGCCTTGGGACTGGGGCTGGGGGGGGGAGTTACTGCAGAGCTGTGCCACACACCCCAGCCGCTGGTGCCGGTCCTTCCAGCTCAGCTGCTCCCCAGAATAGCCATCCCCAATTACCCTGTGCGAGCCTGGCAGTTCCCCCCGCTGGAGAGATACAGGGTTATTAAGCAAATATGATTAATGAATTAAAGAACCTCTGGCATGCTGCAACGAGGCTCCGAGGCTCGCCGGGCGCCGGGAGGATTCGGCGGCTCACACTTTGGGAACTGTGTCAGGTTTCCGCCGTAATACGATTAACGTGCTGTGTGATGGGATAACCCCTTCCCGCAGCATCCCTCCGGGCTGGTCCCTGGGGGACATGGGTATGAAGCCGTCCCTTAACGATGGATGTGCTCGAGAGAGCAGCGAGCCGTACCGCTAAGCTGGGAGCAAGGGTATGGGGCTAATGCTGCAGTCGGTGGGGTCAGCAAAAGGGACGTAATGTTGTGGATGTGTGCTGAGCCTGGGCTCCTGTGGTTGGCCTAGCTACGTGTTTGTCTGCTGCCCAGCACTGCCAGCCCTGGCTCCAGTGCTCGCAGAGCTGCCCGAGCTCGCTGGCAGGAGGGACGGGAAGGTTTTGGAGTGCTCTGGTCCCTGCTCATGGGGCCAGACCGGGAGCAGCCGTGGGCAGACAGAGAGCTGGAGGTCTGCTGGGGGACAGCGGTGACTCCTCCTGCAAGGCAAGCTCTCCCTGCACTGCCTGGGCTGCCTTCAGGCAGGGAATGTTCCCTGCCACAGGGTAAAAGCAAGAGGCCAGGTGATGTAGGGCAGGAACTGAGACGGCTGACTTGGATTTATCACCGGGGCATGCTCCTGGTGTGAGGCTCTGCCGTAGGTAGGCTCAGCCCTGCCCTACCATGCTGTGTCTGTAATACCACCTCTGTCACCCACCCTGATACACCTTCCATTCTGGTAAGGTCTGTGTCTGTATGCTGTTGTAGCAATTCCCCGTGAGTACCTTGGTTTTGCAGATGTGGACGTTTTGGGCAGTTTTCCTTGTGGTCCCTTTTGGTTTGGTTTA
This sequence comes from Oxyura jamaicensis, assembly GCF_011077185.1. Lineage (NCBI taxonomy): Eukaryota > Metazoa > Chordata > Aves > Anseriformes > Anatidae > Oxyura > Oxyura jamaicensis. The sequence continues at coordinate 17,907,758 of NC_048904.1, read as the reverse complement.
GTCTCTTAATTACTGAGCGATCGCAAGGAATCGGCGCACGCCGAGGGACTGCCTACGGAGGGATTAATCTCCGGCAGACCTCTTTACAATCCTGTTGCCACACCAATTCCCCACACTTACAGAACCTGACCGCAGTGTGAAAATTGATATTTATGCTAAGGAGAGTCAAGGCATCGCCTGCGCACCGTTCCCTGACTTCTCTCCTCTGACGCTGCAGCGAGAAGTGCCGCTCCGTTTCCAAGCCCTGACAATGAAATAAGTGCCCTGCCCAGCCGAATGCGATGGACACATCAACTCCCCGAGATCCTGCAGTTGTCAGCCTCCAGCTTAAAGCCAAGGAGCCTGACTGCTGGCAGTCCTGGCCCTGCAAACTTGTTGAGCCGGATGGAAACGGCAGCAGAACAGGCAGATTTGGTGATAGGGATTAAAAGCCTGCTGCTGGGCATGCTTTAAATTCATTCCTGCCTGCCTGTGGTCTCCCTCTGTCCTGCTGGCTATTCGGGGTCAGCCACGGCGTGCTGCTGACAGATTTCCAGGACAGGCAAAAGTACTGGGGGGCTTGTCGGAGCTGTGGTGGCTCTGGGGCTGCGGCAGGACAGCTCCTGTCCTCCCCAGGGCAGCGTGTTTGCCAGCTGGGACGGGTTTCAGAGTTCGTTGAACGCTTTTAGGTGAAAATGATAAAATGTCAGTTACCAGCCCAGCCCCGTGCCGCACCTGGGGCCCAGCACGGTGCTGCTCACCCCGCGTGCTGTCACACAGCTCCTACACGAGGCACCGCTCGGGTGCAGGCGCTTCTCATCCTGCAGAGGGGAAGCCAAGGCGCTCCCCAGGAGCAGGAGCGAGGGATGCTGATAATCTCAGCGGCTCCGTTCTGACCCGTAATGGATCTGTTAACGTCTTCCCTGCAACGAGGAGAGACAGGTTTATTTCTGTGCCTCTCAGGAGACAGGCTGGAGCTATTATAAGAGCTATTAAGCTATTATACACAGGTATTAAGGCTGAAAGAAGTCAGGTGTTATGAGGGCGTATGAAAGAGAAACCTCGGAGGTGCGCAGGAGACAGGCAGAAGAGGGGAAACGATGGTGAGACATCCACGTGTGTGACCAACCAACGCTAGAGAAGGTAAGCCAGAAGTCACTTTCGGGCTCCTGACAAGGAGTATGAACTTTTCTTCTGCCCTACGGCAGATCCGTATGGATTCCTGCAGGGAGGTGGAAAGAGAGCTTGTGCTGAGGATGTTTTGCTCACCGAATCTTTGCTCTTGTTTTGGGCTTCTGCAAAAATTGTGTTGCAGTTAACAAAGCTTGTGTTTTTGGTGATGGTCGGAGCAAGTGTTCAACATCTGTATTGTCTGAATTAAACTGGCTGGAGGAAGGAAGCTGGGAGAGGAGGGAGGATGCTAGGTAGAGCTGGTACATGGAGAGGATGCCTCAAAACCCAGTGTGGGCAGCATCTTGGATCCACTCTGCACGTAACAGCTCTGAACACAGTGGGATACAGCAGCTGGATCTCTTTACGGCCATCTGAACATCCACCACAGGGAGCAGAGCCAGCGCTGTGACACACGAGTGCAAAGCGCTAGTCAGAAAGGACAAATGGAATGCGAAAAACCAACAGAAACTCCCAAAGTGGGTCAAATTCCTTGATGCTTCTAACAATAGATGCAGGACGGGAAGGGCAGGGTCAAGCTGGTTGCAAGCCTTCCCCCGCCTCCCCACGCCTGGGCTCCACCAGGGCAAAATTTAGGGGGGGCAGCAGAAGCCCCCGTGGGCAGAGGCTCTGAGTGCCTCCCCTGCCCTGCCTGCCGTGGCTTCAGCCTCACGCCTGAGTGAGGAGGGCTGGGTTATTAAACGTGCAGACCTGCCTCGCGCTAGCCCTTGGGTATTTAGGACCGTGGGGTTCCGGGGGCAGGATGCTCTGGGCTTGTGGCTTGTGGCTCCCACCAGCGCTGCGAGCACGGGGCGAGGGATGGAGAAAAACCCAGCAGCATCAGGGCAGCGTTAGCTCACGTGTTGTGCCTCTCACCGAACACACACGAGCTGGGTGGCCAGAAAGGATTGCAGGGAGGAACCCAAAAAATCCAGCCCCAGGAGCCTGGGGACAGGCATGGTCCTTGCCAGCGTGGCTGGCTGCCCCCTGCTTTCAGAGCACAGGGGCATGAATTGCAGTGAAACTTACTTTTTAAATTCTTTTTTCTTTTTTTCTTTTCCTCTGTTTTCAAAAAGCAGCCCCCCTCTTCCCTACCTTAATCACTTTTAAACAATCCTGGAGGAGCGAGAGGAGGGTAAATAACTGTGCGAACCAGGGGAATTCTTGAACTGTTAAAGGAATCAATATAGATCTTGAAGTAACCTTGCCCTGATATCTTCCTTATCACCTCTGAGGCTCTACCTGCCTTTGTCTAACAACAATTTCAGTTAATTAGATAATTAATCTAATTATCTAATTAGGTGGAATAGCTAATGGCAATTCCACCTAATTAGGCCAGTCACGGTATCTCGGCAGCGGCGGTTCTTTCTTCCTGGCCAATTCTCCACCTTCTGCCACGACTGAGACCAGGCAGTGTCACAACTCATCGCTCTGCCTTTGCTTTAACCAAAACCACCTGGAAACGTTTCACGTTTTCTCTCAGGCTTCCCTTGAATTCAAAGTTCCCATTTTCCTCTCAGGCTTCCCCTCCACCTGGCGAGGTGGCCACTTGGAGAGCAGACAGGGAAGCTCTCGGCACAAGATTAATTTCTAGCAATGAACGCAGCAGCCTCTTCCTTTTGTAATTCATCCTCCTGGTGTAAGATTAATTTTGCTTCCGAGCACGGCAACCTGTTAGGTTTGAATTGATCCTAGGGAAGCGTATTTCTCCTGGGCTGGGGGAACATCATAAGCAGCTTTTTTTTCCCCCTGTATTTGGGCAAGTTTGGCTAACTCATGGCTTTGGTTCTGGGCGCAGCCCCTTCTCCCGGAGAGATGCACGGTGCTCTCCTGCCACTGCAGGGCACGAGCTGTTGTCCCCCAGCCAGTGCAGCCCCTGGGCTCCTCTCTGCAGGGTGCTGCAGCTGGTGGCACCCTCATGCCGCCTTTGGAGCGGTGACCACAGCCCTGCTGCCCTCCCAGGAGCTGCGGGGGAGCCTGTGGGCTTGCAAAGCTGCCATACAGCTCTTGTGGTGTTTTATTTATTTCTTTTTCTCCCTTAATGCCTAAATTGGATTTAAGGCCATTTTTGTACATTCCAAAACAAATCAGCAGCTCTCTGCCTAGCAGGCAGTCGTGGCCCTGCGATAACCCTGCCGTGCTCGCACTTTGCACCCAAAGCTCCCAGTGCCCCACCTTACCAGCCCGAGGGCAAGGAAAGCCGTGCAACACCTGAGCAGTGAAGGACTCGGACTCTTCCCCCTCCAAGGTGCGTTTTATTGTTAACACCACCACCACCAGTTGCTGGAGGACGTTGCTGGAGCCCCTCCAGCCGTGGCCAGCACCCCTCGGTGCTGAGCTGGGGAAGGAGGCAGCACCGCAGAGCCCCAGCTGAAGCCCAGGTGAGATGAAACGTGCAGGCACACTGCAAGCACGTTTCTGCAGCAGGCCACCTCTCTGTCCTGGAAAAGCTTCCTTCCCATAGTGGTCCTGGGTTCACCTGCCCCGACAGCACCCCAACCTGTGGCATGGCACTGCGGAGAGAGCCCTGCTCCTGCCTCCATCCTCCTGCACAATGAGCGCCAGATCGACCCATGGCTTGTCATTTTGCTCTCTTTGGTTGTTTTTTAATATGTATATATGTGTATATAACTGAAACACCATAAAATGTGTCCTTGGGGTAGTTTGATTTTTCCTTCTGTTCAAAAAAAAAAAAAACTTACATATTGCATATCTGTATATTTCTTAACTGCTTGGAGCAAAGTTGTCTCAGCATTCTCATTTTGAGCCCCCCATATTGAGATGTTTATTACAGTGTGGTGAAAATTTACATTTAGTTGAAACTTGGCACGTGCTTTTTGGCTTGAAGCAAGTTTGCTTTTGAAGGAGTTTACTATTAAATGTTCAAGGTTGTTGATTTTTTTTTTTCCCTTTCTCTTTCTCTTTGCAGAAAGCAGCACCTTTCAGAGCCGAATTCAGAAGCAGTAGGCCAGCTCGGCAGCAAGTGTGAAAGCTGCAAGTCTAACACGGGGCCGCAGCCATTCATGCTTTTTTCTGACATCTGTTGAGGGAATGGGAGGAAGGGAATTCAGCTGTACTCTACAAGAAAAGAGGCTTTTTTTTTTTTTTGTTCCTTTGGTGAGTCCCGTGGAGCTGCACTCCCACCAGATGCTGGTGATCCTAACGCCAGCTGCACAGAGCACAGCATCTCTGATTCCCCGGTGCTGGGCCCTTCCTAGGCCCCAGAGCGAGCCAGATTTGCTGTACCTGTAAGAAAACCGAGGGCACGACAGGCTTGTTGCTGCTCTGTGACTTGGCAGCGTGTTGGGTAGCGACATCCCTGGCAGGGCCCGGCGTCGTGCTGCTGCAGTGCCGCTGAAGTGAAGGTGGTTGCTGCCCATCTGGCTGGCACTACGGCCCTGATGCAGATGGCACAGCCTGTGCTTTGCTTTATCCTCTCCAGTTTTTCTTCTTTCTCAGGTGGGAAGACCCAGCGTTTCAGTGTGAGGACACGCAGGTAGACGATAGGTTTCCTACAGATGCTACTCGGGAATAAATAAGGCGGGTACAGACTTCCTAACTGCAGGGGAAGATGCCTCCTGCACAAAGACTCCTTTTTGGCAAAACTTTGCAATGCCGAAGGATTTAGAGGAATTCTGCGTGGGCAGTGCAAAACTGCTCCTGCCTCCCAAAAGCATCCTGCAGGAGGTAGCAAAGGGCTTTTGGGGGGCTGGCGGTTCCTGTGCAGGGATGCTCCTCCACAACCTGAGCGTGTGTGTGCTGAGCCTGCAGGCAGTGAAAATGGCTGAGGATGAGGATGGACAGAGCAGACAGCCAGGCGGTGCACCTGCAGGGGTGGTCTAAACGGCCCGCTGTCCCCATACCGAGGTGGGCAAACACCTCCGGGGGGAGGCAGGACCTCCCTGCTGCCTGGGACAATTTCCAACCCTGGAACCAAATGAGATAAATTTCTTCTGAGATTCTGAAACACTGAGATTCTGAGAGGGCTTTTTTTTTTTTTTTTTTTTTTTTTTTTTTTTTTCTTCCCTGCCACTTCCACTTTCTAGCAGCAGCCACAACTGGAAGTACCAAAAATCTGCAGTGAGCCTGCTTTCTCTGGCTCTGCCTTGAAAACCCAGGAAGTTTGAAGAGATCTGATAATCACCCCTGGTTCCTTATCAGCTTTCCCCCACCCAGGGGTCTCCCAGCGCCCAGCCGGAGGTGGCTCTGTGGCTCTGCTGGCATCACGGTGCCAGCTGGCTGCTGCACCAGTGCTCACTGCAATGGGAAAAAACAGTGTTAGTACTTTTGGTCCAGCCTTTGTGCTGGTTCTTCTATTTTTGCTCTCCCACTGAATTTCCACAACAGAATTGTGCCCATGCTGTGAAGATACCAAACTGTTCTCATGATTTTGTATCAGAGAGATGACAATTTCCAAGCAATATTTACGATACCTTGCTGGTATACCTGAAGTTGGGCAAGGAAGAATTGGGCTCTGTTTGTAGTGGGGCTTTTCAGCCCCTTCCATATTTTATTCAGGTGGCTGAATTCCAAGGGTGAATTATTTTTCTCCCCTTGTGTTATCCTGTTTCATTTTTTTGTTTGTTTTGTTTGTTTTGTATTTCATTAGACACTACTTTTTGACACAGCGCTCCCAGGTGCCATTGCTATGCAGATGCTGCACAGGTCTATTCATCACTTCCCACTCACCGTGTTTCAGCAGTCCGTTCAGCAGCGCTGTGTCTTTCCTTGTTGCAAGCTTCAGTGCTCTACAAACTGCGTGGAGCGAGGACATCAAGGTACTTTTTCTTGGCTGCCAGCATCTAACATGAAGGGGGAGGCAGATTTGGAGACGTTGCTTGTTTCTATGGATAATAATCAATAAGGCCCATTAGGGAGACAACTACATACATCACTAAACTTTGACCTCTGCTCTCCAGAGCAGTCCCAAGATGCCTATTCATATGCTGGTGACATCCAGATTGCGCTATTGCAAAAGCCTCTTTGCTCGGGAAGGGATTACAGATTTAAATTGCACAGCCCTCGCTATCTGTACAATACAGCATGCAGGATGCTGTGCTGGTGCCTCTGCTTTTTGTTGGCTTTCCTTTCCCTCAGCTGAGTTCTGTCTTTAAAGCTGTTGCACACACAGCTTTTTATGCCTCCCTACCTTTTCAGGCTGTTTTCTGCTCCTGCCTGTCTGGCATTTTAAGGGTTTGCAGACCCTGGGATTCTTGGCACCAGCTCTTGCTTGCATATTGCTCCTCATCTTTCAGATCCTTTTTCTACTAAGTTGTTCTTCGGCAGGCTGTTTCTGATAGAAAGTTTTTGGCTTGCTGTTTGAAGTTCCTGATAGTCGGCATTTGATCACTTGCTAATTCAGTTCTAAAACTATTTTCCAAAGAACCCATGAAAGACCATCTATAAATAGATTATATTAAAAGAGAACTTTAAAGAGACCCTTATTTTGCCGAACAGAGGAAGTTTTAGGTTTTCTGGGATGGCAAAAAACACGTTCCAAATTTAGAAGCAAATTGGAAATCCCAGGGTGTTTGAGAAATCCATTTCTAGAGGCAAAAGCTGGATGAAGAGCTCTCTTCCTCCTGTACCTCTCCTCTCCCCTTGTGAGAGCAGCGGGTGAGGAGGAGATGCACTACCCGATCCCACAGGGATCCCAGGGGCAGGAGGGACCGGGGCAGCTGCTCTGCCATGCAATTCCTCCCGCAAGCGATCAAGGTCCATATTGACATCGCCTGCCTTTGCTCCTCCCATGGCAAGGCTGTTTCTGTTCCTTGCTCCTCCGAAGGTTAGAAGCAGATGTCTGATTCCCAGCCTACGTGGCCAGTGCAGCTCAGTGGTGCTCTTCGTTCTTGTCTGTTAGCTCTTCTGTTGCCCCAGTGTGCTGCCTCCTTCCCCAGAGTATTATCAGAGAGTAGCCATATCCCCTTGCAACCTTTGTTTCTCCAGGCTGAGCACGTTGAACTCGTAGGGACTGCTCTTATAAAACATGCTTCCCACTACTCTGACCATCCTAGAAGCCCTCCTCTGGGCTTGTTCCAGCCCGCATGCAAGTTTTTGTCAAGAATTGCCTGGAGAATGGCAATTCCAACAGGATCTTGCCTGCGCCCTGCACAGTGCCATTAAATGCTTCCTTGTCTCTGTTTGTTGGGAGTTCTGATACCTGCGGCTTGACATTTCTCTTTCCAGGAGGTAAGTCACGCCAGTGGTTCTCCTTGCCTCATCCCTTGCCTACCGTGCCATGCCTGTGCTCCCAGCTCAGCTAAAAATATCCCATCTGACAGCGTACCAGAGTCTTCGCTGAAGTCTGGAAAATGGCATGCTGTGTGGGAACTCTCTCTTATCATTTGCTTCTCTCCCACAACTATCAGCAAAGTCTCTGTGCCTCTGTATTAACCCAACTCCCTTGTTAACTCGGTGTGTTTTGCAGGAGCATGCATCAAGCTCGGCGGTGCACGGTGGCCATCCATCAGCGAGGTCTGTGTTTACACAACTCCTAGCGCAACGCATTCCCCAAAAGCCTACAAACTCAGCCCAGGCCACATTTTTAAAGGTCCTGTCTAGCGCTAAGTGACATTTCCAAGAGTAGTTTCCTCCTGACTTCTTGCTGGCACCAGTGGCAGCTAACGCTGTGCTTTGAAAGCAGAGGAGGGCGCGGTTAGTTGGCCACCAGCGCCTCTGGCTAACGCGTGCTCTCCGGTTTGGTGTTTTGTTTTGTGGTGAAGACTTCCAGGCTTCTGAGCGCCGGCTCCCGCTTCCCTTGCCAAGGATGCTCTTACTGTATGGCAAACATCACTCCAGTTTGCGTGGGGGCCACCGGCTTTCACACAGCCTCTTTTCATTCCGCCCCTTGATGTCTTCTCCCCACCTCGGAAGCCTGGGGAGGCCAGACATGTAACCCCATTCAGCGGGACGTGTTGGGCACAATGAAGTGAACGCTGCCTGCTGTAGCTGGCTCACCATTTCACCCTCAATTGCTGATTTCCCTTTTCACCCACTTCTACCAGAAGGTGCTAATCACGCGGTGAGACACAACTTTCCTGCCCCAGAGCATCACTTCTGAGCCTTTTAGCTTTGGCTAAACTCATAGGGACCCCTGTGTCCTGAGCCCGACTCCAATTCCTGTGTAACAAATTCCCTGTTAAACCAACAGAAAACTCATTTACAAGTGGTTAGAATTCAGGCTGTTGAGGACAGCAGTCACTTCTGAGAAGTTACGCAGATCTGATGCAAAATCACAAAAATGTATCTTTACCACAGTGACTAACGGGGCCGAGAAGCTCGAGTTAATATTTATATTTGGCATTGAACCCTATGCACAAATACTGACTTTGGCTGGGTGTGTAGCGTCCTGCTTTGTTTTTAAACCCATGTATACGAGCGGTCCAGGTGCATGGAAATATCCTTGCGCTCTCGGTACCCTAGGTTTCGGAGCTCTTTCCCCTCTGCAGAGGCTGTTTGGGGGATGCTCAGCTCGGGGTGGGAGAGCCGCCAGCGTGCCCTGAGCATCTCTGGCCAGCTGCAGAGGTGCAGGCTGGAGCCTTGGACCGGCGCCTGCTCTCCAAGCTGGAGCTCAGAAGCAGGAGCAGCTGCGGTGCTGCCGGGGCGAGGGAGGTGGCTCTGCGAGGGTGAGGGGCTGCCGCATCTCGGGTCGTGCCTGGGAAGCGTCCGCAGCCAGCGGCTCTGTGCAAGACCTTCATTTTTTAAAATGCACGTGATGGGGGAAGGGGAGAGGTGGAAAGATGTGGATTAACAGCATCCTCTTGCAGTTGGGAGAGCTCTGAAGCAAGAGGTTGAACACGGTACTGCTGAGAAAGTGGCATCTTCTGGATCCACGGGCAGGAATTTCTTCAGCTAGATTCACCACCAACAAGGAGTCCAAAATATTTGGCTGGAATGAGTTCGGTTTTACAACTGGTGCCATGGATTTATGTGTGAGCTTAGAAATTTACTGCATTCACTTTTCAAATCAAGAGTGTTGGAGTTAATGAGAAGAAGTGCTAAATGACTTGCCCAAGGCTGCCTCGCGAGCGTGCGAGAGCCTGAACTCCATTAAAAATCGCCAGATGCTCAGCAGGGTATGCTGCCCACGCCATCGCGGCGACTTCTGAGGCAGGCAGGGTAATTCCACGGTGCAAGCAACGTGGCGTGAAATAAACACCCTACCTGCACAGCTACAATTGAGGTTGCTTTAATTTCCACAAATGGCTCTTCTCTTGGTGTCTGGAGGGGTTAAGAGGGAAGCGCTTCCCAAGGTCTGCAGCAGCTCTGGAGCTTCGGCTGGACCCATCCGCAGTCACGGTGCAGCTCCAGGAACCATCCCAGCTTTGCCATCCGGCCTGTGAAGGTAGAGAGACCTAATTGCTACTTGAGGAGTGTTTAATAAACCGGGAATGATTACCTCCTGTTGGATGTACGTGATTAAATGAAGTCACACTGTCCAGAGGTTGCCAAGCTTTTACCATGTGACTTTGAAAACTTACTTGCTGAGGAAGGAAGGTTTCCAGGGGAATTGATAATAAAGGATGTAGTGGGTTTTTGGAAAGAAAACAACTTTTGCTATGAATACAGCAACCCTGAAACTTTTTGAGGAGATAAGCTGCTTTCTAAAAATGTCCCATAGCTCCTTTGCGTTTCCACAATAACTCGCTCTGTGCTTGCCGTGGCCGTTGCTCTGTTTAATGTGGTAACAGAGAACTAAGGTAAATAGCTGCAGCCTCCTCTTGCTGTAGCAGAAAATGGGAGGCAGGCAGTGCTCAGACCTGCTTCTGAGTTGAAGTTTCAGGACTTTCTGCCTTTGTGTGCTTCTTCCCAGGTTCTCTGCTGATGTTGTCCCCAAACATGTTATTGTTGTGCCCGTAGACATCACTGCAGTGCAGTTCTGGTAGCAATTGCACAAGGGGACTTTGTGCTCAGCATACCCCTGTGACTGCTGCTGAGTGACTGTTCCCACACAGATTCCTGAAGCAAACATTGCTGCTACAATCTAAAAGAGCAAAAATGTTTGGAAAACAGCAGATGCAATGGGAAAATGACACTTCCTACATGTGATAATTACACAACCTTAACTCTGCCCTCGGAGTATGTCTGCTTCTCGCCGTATTGTTTGGAAACTTGCACGGAGTACGAAAAAGTCATTTGAAGTCTTTGTCTGCACAAACCATGGTTCAAGGAGTGAGTGGAGGTGCCAGCAAGGGTTAAGGTACCTGTGTGTGGATGTGGGGAACTGGGCACGGTGAGAGGATTACATGCAGCCCTTCAATATGGAGACGTGACAGTCAGCACCGTGCGGCTGCTCAGTGGGCACTGCTGGAGGGGGATGAAACCTCTGACGGTGAACGACTCCAGATTGCTAATGCTTTAAAGCACAGGACATGGTTATGCTTTTGTCCTGTCATGAGAGCATATCCTGTCTTAAGTCCCTTACATTGGTTTGCTTTTTAAGTATTTTTTTTTCCTTGTACTCTGCCAGGGGTTAACTTTGTTCAGCCCATTTTCATCCATTCCCTGCAGCCCCACTCCTGCGGGCTCCTTCCTGACTACGCTGTATTTCTTGTCTGGGGTGAAGTCACTGGCAGGAGCTAACTGGGCTTTGTTGCCACTGAAAAAGTGGGAAAATACAGCGGAAAAAAATGCCTGTCCTCTACGTCTTGCACTTGTGCAGCTACGAAGAGTTGAACCAACTTTTGTCTTTATTCTTTGCTCTTTGTAAGATGAGGGAACGGGGGAAAAAACATGCTCTGCGCCATGCCTGCTCTTGCTTGGATTGTAACAACATGAATGCTTGGAACCCGCACAAACCAGGAGCCACCCTGGGTCCTTCTCCAGCCGTTCACTCCCGGCCCCTCGCCCCCATGTCCTCTCGCACAGCTGCTAAAGGGGACACTGAGGGGTTGTTCAATGAGGGTGACAAGGGCTTGTCCTCGACCTGCCACCCCCAGCCACCCCAGAAGCGTTTCTCCAGGCCCATGGAGCAGGCATAGCACAGGCCTGGGGCTGAGCTTCTGGGGAAGAGCCACTCTTTGCCGCCTCAGGAGTTTTGCAGACCCGTGGCTTGTGCCTTCTGGTGAAGTGCGCTTATGGATCTGCAATGGATCGATGAGGATGTTGCACAAAGACTAGGGAAATGCTGTCAAAACGCCTTAAGTTCAGAGCAGCCTCTGCTTGGGTTGGGGACTTGACCCAAAGAGAGAAGGGAATTGGTGAAGGCAGTTGTTGAGGTGCCGGTGAAGGCAAAGGAGGCAGGTACCCCAGGAAAGGGAAACCCTGAGGCGAGCGGTGCCCCCCTGCCCCTCGGGGCTGCCTGTGGGCACCCTGTGGGCCACGTCCCGCTCCCCACACGGCAGGAGGAGGCATGCTCCGGCCTGCCTTCCTCCCCCCGGGACCTCTGCCCCTTCCAGGGCCGGGGGGAGCGGCCCTACACCTCCCGGGGCCTTCCCGTCCCTCGGTGGGGCAGGGGCGGCATCGCCCTGCTGCGGGCCCCGGGGTGGAGGCGCCTCCGCCATCAGCCCCGAGCCCCTCGGGGGGACGGGCGGGCGGGGAGCGGTCCTGGGGGAACAAGGGAAGGGAAAGGAAGGGAAGGGAATAGAAGGGAAGGGGTCGCCTCCGGCTCAAAGAAACCTCCCCGCCCGTGGGGTCCCGTCGCTGGGGGGGTGGTTGTGTGCAGCCCCCCCCCCCCCCAAACCCGAGGGGCACAGCCCCGGCTCCGCAGCCCCCCGGGGCTCCCCGCCGGCCTCTCCCCGGCCCGGGGGTGGGACCCCGCGGCGAGGGGGGCGCCCCCCGCTCCGCTCCGCTCCCCGCCGGGGCTGGCGGCGGGGCCGCCCCCATTGGCCGCGGCGCGGCGGCGAGCTCCGCCCGCCGGAGCGGCGCGGGGAGGAGGAGGAGGAGGAGGAGGGAGAGAGAAGGAGAGGGAGGGAGGGCGCCGGGCTGCGCTGCTAGTCTGGAGCGGAGCCTGGCAGCGGCAGGAGCGGCGGCGGCGCGGGGGTGAGGAGCAGCCCGGAGCCCGCTGGCCGCAGGCAGCCCCGTCGCCCTCCCCTCCACCCGCCCGCCCTCCCCCTCGCGGCTTTCTTTGTGCGCAGGGCAGGGGCGGCCCCGATCCATGGTCATGGGCGACAAGAAGAGCCCGACCAGGTGAGAGCGGCGGTGGGGCGGCCGGGCTTGGGGTGGGGGAAGGTGTTGGGGGGAGAGAGTCGGGGTAGGGGCCCCTAAGATGGAGGTGAGCGCGGGGAGGGGGCGGCGGGCCGGCGCTGCCGGGCGGGGGCCGGCGGCTCGGGGGTAGGCCCCTGGCTGGCAGCGGTGTGCGTGCGCTCCGCCGCGGGCGGGCGGCGGCGAGGGGGCGCCTAAGATGGAGGGAGGGCGGGCGGGAGGAGAGGCGGGGGGCCGCCGCGCCGCCCCGCCAGGTGGGCCAACTCCGCGCCGCCCCGGCCCCGCGGGGTGGCTGCGGGCTCGGAGGGAGGCTCCTAAGATGGAGGGGAGCGTGGAAGGGCAGCGGCGGGAGGAGGAGGAGAAGTGTTCGTGCCTCCCCGCCGCCGGTGCCAGGGCTGCTGTGGTGTGAGAGCAGCCATGGCGGCTCCGCTCGCACACGCACTCCCGCCCCGCACACTCACTTCTCCCAGACAAAGGGAGATTTAACAAGGTGGAGGCGGCGGGCGGGTGCCGAACACGCCTCCCGGCCTTCAAACTCTTCGCCGCCCGCCCCTCCGAAAAAGGAGGGCGAGGGGGAGACGGCCCCCGCCCCAACGGCGCTGCCTCCGCCCCAACGGCGGCGCCCCCGGGGCCGGGGGGCGAGGGGGGCCCGGCCCGGCTCGGCCCGGCCTGGCCCGGGGGGGGGGGGGGGCTGGGGCACGGCGCCGCCCCGCACCTCTGCGGGCCCCCGCGGGGCTCCGGCGACCCCCGGTGTGCGGGGGGGAGCGGGGCGGGCAGGAGAAGGCGCTGGGCTGGAGGGCTGTGTAATATGGTTTCTAATGTGTGTGTTTTCCTTCTCTCCTCCTCCCCTCTCTCTCCTCCTCCTGCTTCTTTTCTCCTCCTCCCCAAACACACGCATACACACACACACACACTTTCCCTCTCCCTCTCCCTCCTCAAGGCCAAAAAGGCAAGCCAAACCTGCAGCCGACGAAGGCTTTTGGGATTGTAGCGTGTGCACCTTTCGGAACAGCGCCGAAGCCTTCAAATGCAGCATCTGCGATGTCAGGAAAGGCACCTCCACGAGGTAATGCCCACCTTTAACCCCGGCTCTCAGCCCTGCCTTTGGTTATGTTGACTTGTTGATTTCCACCCTTTTCCAGATCCCTGTTGTTCGTGCTCCCCCCCCCCTTCCCTGAGATGTAGTCCCGGCTGTCCCCGTTTAAAATATTGTGGTTTTTAAAAATTCTCTTTCAAGCGCTTAATTAGACCTGGAAAACGTGCTTCAAGACTGTGGCAGCGACCTGAATCTTTTTGTTGTTCCGTGCTTTTCTGTTGCTATTGTGAGAAAGACTTCTTAAAGCTCTGCAGGCAACCCAAAATGTTCGGGCTGTGTTTTGGGGGCGATGGTTTTGTGTGTTTTGGGGAGAGATCTACCTGTGTTTTCCCCGGGATTAAAAAATAACTGAGGATTAGGGAGTGAGAAGGGAAACAGCTGAAACCAAGGATGCCACAAGAACAACAACTCCCTTCCTGAGATGTTGATCTCTCTGTCTGTTGTCATCTCAAAGGAATCGGCTTTCGTGGGAATGGTGCGGGTTGCTGAAAGCTCTAGCTGTCAGTTCTCTCTGATTGCCTTATGCTGAGTAACTGGAAGTCTTTGCGAGGTTGTGCAGCTGGCGTACAGTGGCTAATTTAATTCCTAAAACCCCAAAATTGCGCTTTTGCCATTTAATTGGTTCAGAAAGTTGGTTCTGGAAGTACTAGTTGGTGCTGAAATAGGCACGTGGCGGTCTGCTTTTTTTCTCTTTCTTCTGATTTGTTCTATGGTGTTGTCTTCTGATTTGCTTTTTGTAAATGCTGTACGGCCCGAATTTGAGTTCACGTTACTCTTCTGTCAGGGAAGCTGTCTGTAAGACCTGCGTTGCGAAGGGTGTCATTTTTGTTCTTTGAAAGCGCGTTGAGATGCCCTCATGGGCGGGCTGTTCTTGTGACTTGGGTGTCTTGACTTGATTGACAAAGGAGGTTAAAGTGTTTTTGGTTAGTTACTGTTCACACTGTGCTTTAAACAGTGCGAAGTGCCTTCATTTTTAATGGGGAGCGTGCTTTTGGGCCATGGAAGCTCTCTGAGTTACAGCAATGGAGTTGTAGCACTTTGCTGTGTGCTTCACGATGCGTGTTGATTACAGGTATCCATCCCTACACGTTTTACAGAATATGCCGCAGTGTTGAACTTAGCTATGCTATTTAAAATCGTTTTACATCATTGAATAAGGTCTGGGCTTTCGGGACAGTAGCGTTCTGTACGTCTGTACGCGTAGATCTGATTCTTCGCTGGCTTTGTTCAATCTTGTTTTGTCATGCAACTAAACCTTCAAAGCGTGCTTGATTTCTGTGGGTTTCTGTTGTCTTGGCTTCCCCATCGATTCAGGTAAAACACGTTGCTCCTGCAGTTGCCTGGTATTTAACTGTGCTGCTACAGCATGGTGCAGCCTTGCAGCCGCTGAAAGTTCTCACAGCATAATGTCGAGCATGTGCACGAGTGTTTGTAGGAGGAGAGTCTTAATGAGATGTAGGAGTCCACATGGATTGTATCTGCTATTCTACCAGATCATTTTCATTTGGCCACCATACTGACATTCATTTTGAGAGCAGAAAGCTTTTTTTTTTTTCCTCCCCTTTTTTTTATTTTTTAATGAGAAGTTTCAAAAGGTTTGTTGAGATAGTAAGATGTTTTTCTTTTAAAGGGCCCTTAAAAGGGATAGCAATTGGTTTCAGGTTAAGAACTGTAGCCTTACTTGCCAGATGTGATCCTCATGTCTAGAACGTTGTACTTCTGCTTAGCTTTTAATAGACTCTTATGAATGGCTTCTAATTTTAATTCATTTAATTCATCAGCTTTCTATTCATTTTTGCTGCTTTTTAAATTGCTTTTGTTTGTGGAGTTTGAGAGAAAGTATTCTAAATATTCAATGGACCATCATGTCTTCTTGCATATTTATGTGATTTGTGAATAAATCTAACCGAAAGCAGGAGGGGCTGAATGTTGAGCGAACTTGGTGCGTTGAGAAGACCTGGGAGGTCAGAGCTCTTTGTTGTGGTGTTGCTCTGAGCGTTGCAGTATGTGAGGTACAAGGCAATGGCTGGGAAATTCATCAGAATTTTTTAATAAGCCACTGGTGGAAGAAAACCTAGTGAGTTATGATTGATAATTTATTACTTAAAATATGAGATGGGCTTGACCTTTAAGTTGTAATTTGACGAGTTGATGACACCTATCCCCACTTAAAACCACCGTGCTTCATTAGGGCTGGCTTGGTAACACTTAACAGAAACTTACCAAACTCACTTAAAAAAAAAAAAACACAACAACAAAAATCAACTCAATAGAGTAGTGAAAGAAGGACATTGTAGATGTGATGAGGCAACTGGTTTTCATCAAATTGTAGTGGGAAATAACAGTATGCTCAGTATTTTAATAAGATCTGGTATGACCTACATCCCCCCCATGAAGTCAGTTATTTGCTGTAGAATTTACTCTGGCGGACAAATATTCTCCTATTTGAGAACTCGTTAGGCTGTTAGCTAATTCTTACCGCGCATGTGTTTTTTTCAGACTTGATACAATCTTCGTGTGGTGTGTGTGGGAGGGGTGGCTGGCAGCCTGCAGAATTTGTACTTTCTCCGATCCAACTATCCCCTTTCCATAGGCTCTCATAAAAGCAGCTTTAGCTACGTACAGCAGCTCTTAGAGTTGATGTACCAAATAAAATCAGTGTAGGTGCTAAACAGTTAAGCTGCCCCTGAATGCTTTTTCAAGGGATTGTTTGTAAATATTTCAGACTTAAAAAAAAAAAAAAAAAAAAGTCAAATCCATCTCAAGAGAACTGAGAGTTTTCAGGCAAATATTATATTAAACCTGTAGTACTTGAACACTGAATTTGTTACATGTCGCCAGCACACTTTCCCCAACTCTACCCTTGCTTTTTTATGGTTAAACTTAATTTCTCTGTACTTAGGCAAGTATTTCGAGTATGGAGCATCTTGAGTTTTCCTTAAGTTTTCCTCTCAGAGGCTAACAGCAAAGATGCAGGCTGTGTTCAGCACGACATCCAGTTCAGCGAGATGACAATTTAATTGGCTGGCTTGGGAATGAATAATGGTAATGTGCTTGCTGGGGTTCGCAATAATTTTCTTTCCTGGAGGTTTCTGTATTGGTGTAATGGCTCAGGGAGCTGGTGCTAGTCACTGCTTCCACTTGTGTCCTTTGGCTGTCCTGGCGGTTTGCTCTGCTAGAGCCCCGTCAGTTCCTGAGCACAGAGGAAGAGTTGAATTAAAACTTCTGCTGGGAATTTCGCTCCGCAAACACACGTTCCCTTCCAATACCCATTACTACTTCAAACATGGAAAGAAAGTTTACTTGGGATTTCCTGAGAATGTTGGGGCAGAATTTGGCCTTGCATTTCCTATTAAGGGGAGTTGTAGGTTCCTGTGTGAGACCGTCTCCCTCTTTCCCTTTATTTTTCTTTATGGTATTCTTGCTCCTCTTCCCCGTTCTTTCTCTTCTGGTTCACATATGTGGTGTTCCTATGCACTTGTAGCTTTCTCTCTCCTCCCAGGCATGGCTGTGCGGAATGTTTCTGGGTGCTTTAAAGCATCTTTATGAAGCAGATTATCCCCCCTTCCCTCTGATTTCTCACAGGTAGTTATTTTCTGCAGTTTTCCATTTGGTTTAACAGGCAAGCAGTGCGAGGTGGCAGCGGAGCTTCTCTGATGGTGGATTTTGTCTAACTTGAGGATAAGCACTTTGCTATCTGAGCTTCATGTCCTTTATAGTGAATGCACCTTGATTTGGAGAAACATTCTGAAAGTAGCCACCAAAAGGTGCGAGAACAGCAATTAGACACCTAACGTGCAAATTAAGAAGAAAAAAAGGAGACTTTTTAATAGAAAAATAATAAATTGTAGCATACATGTCCTCTGGAAGGCATACGCTTAGTAATAAGCATTTCTGTTGTATCTGTTGCTAATATCTGTATACCCAACGTGTGTGATTTGGAGGTTGCATGGGGAGATGAACGTGTATTTCATTGTGGAGTGCTCAAGGAGCGTCCATCAGTAGTGTTTCACTCTTCTGCCATACTTCTGAGGGGAGCCCAAGCAGCGTAGTTTTAAAATTAATTTTGTTTTGTGTGGAGCAGGTCCCTTGGATGCTGGTCTTCCTTCCTCTTCAGTTCTTCAGAAAATTCCTTTGCATGTCTGCAGTATCTAAGCTAGCACCTTGAAGGACATCAGCTGCTCCGTGTCACCAGTGCAAGTACTCTTGTTCTGTACCCAGGCTGGGCTGACCAGAATAGACACCAGATAGTCCTGCTATTCCTGGAATGAGGAATCAGGCTTAGGAGCCCAGCCTTTGTAGAGCTAATATGTGCCCTGCTTATTTGCCATCTATTAGCAGGACCCTTCTAAAAACATGTGCTGGTGTGTCATTGTGGTGTGGATTAGAAGCAAAGTGGTTTTCATTCAGTTCTTTAAAGTTAAATATCTTTCACCTGCGTTAGACAGGGTTTTATTTTTGCATCAGGGCTGTCCTTTCGAGTGGGCTATACCTATAAAAATGGAGTAGGGAGTTGTAGAAAGAGCTGTTGGGGAAGGGAAGCTGGTGCTCTTCTCTAGAATATTAGCTTTATTTATTGGCTGTTTAGGACCGTGTGTGACTCGTCTCTGCTTTTCCCATTGGAGTTAAATGGCAGCTGTAGGGGAGTGCAGCGAGGTCTGTCCCAGCCCGGAGCCGTGCCCCCTGGGCCATCTGGGTCTGGAGGCTGAGTCTGCTTGGGGACTGCTCGGTTGGTAATGGATGAGAGCAACGTAATCGTGCCTCGGTCACTTTGAGCGCTGGGATTCACAACACGTGTTTGCTAAATGTTCGACCGCATGTAGGGAGCTCTTCAGACCACGGTTTTCTCAAATCTTGTTTACCAGCATTGTCTAAAACTAATTGGCTCTTACTCTCTGAATTTGTAGATGAAGAGTACTTTTGCTAAGTTTGGCAAACCCACTGTGGCACGGGAGCTAAGAATAGGAGCCTTCTGCGCATCTTACATACAATCAGCCCTTCACAAGCAGAAAATGCTGATTGTTCCCAGCAAGACCTGAATTCTGAGGCTGTGCTTTGATGATACACCACACCATTGGACTTCATGCCTTACATTGTCAGACCCGAAATGCATCAGCCATGAGCCATTATAAGCTGTCTGCTTGTACAGATTCACGGTATGCTTTTCTAACCAGCATAGCCGTAGTCTCTAAGACTTCATCTGAGCGGATGAAGCTATTCAGCTTCAGATCTGGTATTATCTGTCATACTGGTGCAGGCAGAAAGCTGGCATAGGATCAGTCTCTTGTGCTTTGGCTGCTGGAAGGAGTACGAGTTGTGTCCTGATTTGCTCTTTGCTGGTGTTTGGGTCTGGCATTGATGATCTCATTACCACAAATGTAGTTTTTTTCTCTTGGGCCTCAGCACCTCTGGGGAATCGTTCTGAGCAGGGAGGATCCTCTGCATCGATGTGGAGTATCTTGGGATGGCTCCTAGCTCTAGTTTCCAGCTTTGGGTACCTGAAATGCTGTAGGTGATGAGCACAGCAGGGCTGTGTTGGCTGCTGTGACTCTTCTACCACTTTCTGGTCCTGAAGAAAGCTAGTGGTAAGGCATACTAACTGTACCTGTTGTGGTCCTTTTGTACTAGGAAGAAAAAAATACATTTAATAGCATAGCAAAATGCTCAGGTGTATTACAGTTTTCATGTTGGTTACACGTTTGGGTTAAATGATCACAGGTGGTACAATTTAAAGCTCCGTCCCGTGTTTCCACTGGAGACAGTCTAAAGGTCTAATTGATAAACTGTGGCGCTGAGTGTGTTAATCTGTCATCGATAGTATGCCGTGGATATTATTCATTTTGTCCTTCCTCCATAGACTGCTTTTTTTGGAGACAGGAATCTAAATCAAAGTATGCATGCGCGTGTGGGAGGAGAGGGCACGCAACTTTCTCCTAGAGCCGAGAACAGACATCGCATCCAGTGGGACGCGGGCCTCGCTCTCTGCAGGTCCTCGTGCAGGACTCGTGGGCTGAGGAATGCAGCATGGCTTTCTCTGCGTGCCTGTCTCAAACCCACCGGATTGTTTGCTGCTCCTGGCAGCTGGCTGTGGAAAGGCTGGTCCAGCTGCAGGATCGGCGTGTCTTGTGTCCTGATGCAGGTTCATCAAATAGCTGGGACCTCGTACGACCTGGAAATAGGAACGTTTTTGTACAGCATCGCCCTGAGGAGTAGCTGCAAGGAGAGAAGTGGTGGATGCGAGGAGCAGTTCTCTGTGGACACCCTTGGCTCATGCACGATCTTGCCTTACTGTCGTGTGCTGCATATTAACACTCCCCAACAACCCCGAGTGCTGTGGGGCTCTGTTTTGGCTGAATTATTAGGTCTCTGAAAACAATGCCTGTGACCCGAGACCCTGGAGGGATGAAAGGTGTCAGAGAATGTGCTGTGGGCCAGATGAATTATTTTGGCTGTCTCTATCCAGACTTTGTGCTCGGGCACCTCTGCCATAACTCCAGGCCGGTTTGCTGCTGGTTATGAATCAGGTGTCACTTGTTCTCTGGCTACTGCAAGGCCCCCTCTGCTTCAGGACTGTGAATTACTTACACAGCTTCGCTGTTGTAGCATCTGCATGTGGGGCTGCTCCTTTCCTCCCTGCCTCACCAGACCTGAAAGAGCAGGCTTCTTCCAGGGTCCCTCAGTGAGAATCAAAGAAGTTTGTGTTGCTTGTGGGAAATCCCGCCTGCACGCAATGGTGGCAGCAGGGTAAAAAATAGGATTTGCGGCGTGGTCCTGCGTTAGTTAGGTGAAGGGCTCAATCTCAGTGTTCTTTGTTAGGTGTGCATCGTCTTGTCTGTGTAATTCTTCCTACCAGGAAACCCACTGACCTATTTTGTGGGCTTTCAGATGGTTCTGTAGGTTAGTGGGTTTTAATTCCACAATGTAGGTCACTTGCAAGGTGTGCTGGAGTTTCGTAACACGCAGCTCTGACCTGAAATAAGACTCACACAAACTACAGATGTGCCTGCGTCTTGCAGCGGCACCTGGCATCTCTTTGCGCTTTCCTTATTCCCAAGGCAAAAGGAGAGATTTCGGCATTTTTACTCAAATATTCATATCCTGAATATATATCCCTACTGTAAGCAGATGTCCAGGATTAGATGGTATAACAGAAATAGGTAAAAATGCCCATTTTGCTTATGGAAGTCCCTTTTGCAGGTTGCATCTGCTAACTACAGTGATTTTCCTGTATATCAACCACAGCTCGATTCGCTCTTTCGTTATGTCTGGAGGTATGACCAAATCCTCAGCGCTGTTCTTCCCATAAGCCAGCTATTAATTAGGAACGTGTTCTTTGGAGAAGACTGCTAATTGGTATGTCAACAAATTCACTGTTAAGCACTGGGAAGATGGTAATTCTGAGTGCCTCAGAGAGAAAAAGGATCAAAAAGGAGAAAAAGGATCAAAAAGGAGAAAAAGCATCAGTTCTTGCTGGCCTAGAGTGTTTTCGCTGCCTGCTCGCTATCTCGGTATCTTCAGAGGTGGATCTTAATTCCTTAAAAGAAACAAAACCAACTGGATAAAATCAGATCTTGTTTGACGGTGTTCTATTATTGAAGGTGCTGCCCGTGTTTCTGAAAGGGAAAAGTAGACCCACAGTTAATCTTCTGTTAATAAGCAGTCCGGGATTTACGTGAGGAAAAGGGGCTGTACAGATCTCAAGTTTAGATCCTGAAACCAGGAGAGCTGATGTTGAGAAGTACGGTGTCTTGCTTGGGATGCTGGCCTGTGACTGCGGAGTAACAGTCTGTGCTGTGAGGATCAGAATACTAAAATTTGCAAATTAAGGATCGCAGAAGCAGAAGTCTTCTGATTTTTAAATTGATTGTAACTTCGGCTGATGCACAGTTTGAACCCACATTGTTGAGCACTTTGCTGAGAGCTGGGCTGTTCCGTGTTTAAGTTAGCACAGCGTGTGCTTTTTGTCAGCTGCGATACGGAGGTGCAAACTTCCAGAAGTACAACTTAATGCTTGGATATCTCCAGGAGTTCCAGGAACTCGAGCTTGAGGGTCTTATCAGACTCGTCGGAGTCCCTTTAGGGGCAAGAAAGGAATAAATATTTAGATGTGTTTTCTGCAGCAGATTGTTCGTTGGGATTTCAGAGTTATGATGGATTGCTTGTAACGTGCAGAGGTGCTAAGTGAGACAAAATGTCTCGCCTGAGATAAAACTGCCTACTTCAGATTTATATTGTTGAGCAGACAAATGTGAGACTGATTATAATCAGAAATTTTTCCTGAACTAAATTATTTTTGTGCAGGTGGAGCTGGGTAATTTGTGTGCAATTTGACATAGTCAAATCGCAGAAGTGGACCTACGATGTGGGAGGACTGTATTAGAAAGTCGATCAGAATACTGCTGGACCCACGTTGGATGGGGTTTAGTGCCCGTGTCCTGTGCCTGCTGCAGAATGTGCAGCATTTCTGAAATCACAGGGGTAGTCCCTAATTGAACAGATCCCTCCTTTTCTTTTTTCCGGGTTATTATCAATGTAGTAGATAAATGAGAAAGATCTGTATGTGTTCAGTTCTGTTTGCAGGTGTCAGTGGGGATAATACCGCATTAGTGTCATTTGAGCCTGTGTACGAGGAGCTGCAATTCACCTCTTAGCAAATCAGGTAGCTAAAAACCCTCAAGGTTCCCTTCTTTAATCTGCATGGCTGTATTCACTCTGTTTTAGCTTGACCACGTAAATTATGCCTATAGTAGGTGTTTAATTCTTCTTTTTACAAACAAAAAACCCAGCACCACCAGAAGACCTGGACTAGCATAAGGACGTAAATCTTTTTTGTCCTGGTTGAACAAAGCACACATATATATGTTGGGGTTGCTGGAAACGGGTGTTTCTGCTGAAACATTTGGCTCTGATTCTGTGCCTTGGAGCTCTTATTCTGAAAGCGCTTCCACTGTTTTCCCGAAGCGGTACGAGCACTTTCTCTTCCCGAGCTGAGATTTCAATAAAGGAGGCAATACATTGATGGACGATGGCCCCGTGATGGAGTCAATCAGCCAGCTCAGTCATTTGTCTCCTGGGGATAGCAGGGTAGAGCACATCATTAGCATCGGCAGGAGAGGCTTTCCTCTGTGATGCTAATCCAGCGAGGGAGCTCGCTGGTGCCTGTTTGCTGCTATTACCGAGTTATTACAGGTGCCGTATGGAGAAGGGAGGGGAAACAGAGCCATTGCCAGTTGTTACCTGCTGCAGGCATGGGCGTGTGGATCAACTTAACAAAAATATTAAATACGCTTTATGAGATGCTTCCAGTTCAGCGTGTGATTAGCTATAGGGAAATCTACAGCAGGTAAAACTTTGTCGTAAAAATTGAGACTTGTTTTGGGGGAATTATGTGCATTTTTGTTGTTTTTACACACCTGTTCTGAAGGAACTGTAGGATTGGGGTTCTGCTTTTGTCTAAGAAGTGGCTTTGTCAAAGGAGCAAGGACATCTAAAATGTTACTGGGTTTTGTGTTCTGCTTCATTGCAGTAGGAAAATCAAGCAGGACTAATTTATCCGCTTTAAGGTGTGTCTTCTGCAGCGAGACTTGTGTTGTCAGTAGGAGTGGTATTTTACAATTCGATCAAATATCATGTGTGCTGCTTACACATCAAGTTGTGGTGTGAAATTGTAAACATCCCTGCCGTGGAGCAGCCGAGTGTCCGTAAAGCTTCATCGTGTCACCGAGGAGTTGTAGGCTGTGTAACTCCGGTAAGCTAGTCCAGTGAGAAATGAGCATTGGAAAATTGTCAGCAATGCAGGTGGCTGCAGCTGGAATGGACTTCTTTGGTGAATAGAGCCAGGCTCCTAAAAGCTGCTTTCCTCGGTTATTTATTTATTTCTATTATATTCCGTGGCACAAATTGTTGGCGGTTTTTCCAGTGGTTTTTCCACTTTCGGTCTCTATAAACCCAAAAATGTCTTTGGAAAAAAAGTAGCTGCGTGGGATTTCTCCCACCCGGAGAAGTGCGAAGGAAACGTCAGAGGAGGAGCGTGCCAGCACCTTCAGCACTGAGCACAGCTGCGAGAAG
This sequence comes from Oxyura jamaicensis, assembly GCF_011077185.1. NCBI lineage: Eukaryota > Metazoa > Chordata > Aves > Anseriformes > Anatidae > Oxyura > Oxyura jamaicensis. The sequence goes on along the minus strand of NC_048904.1, from coordinate 17,884,303 downwards.
ATGCGCTCTGGTAGGGGCTTCTTCCCTCACACGTACCTCGTGTGGCTTCACGGTAGGGAGTCGGTCTTACGTGCTTAATCTCCGCTCGGCTTGCTGGTAGCAGAGCTCCCTGGTTTTGCAGGGGATATCTGCTCGCTTGGATTCGAGGATGGCAAGTCTTGCTCGGAGGGAAACCACTGGAAACGAAGCCTGCGGGTCCCAGAGAAGGTTGGTCCGGTTGGATGGAGCCAAAGCACTTGGTAGGCGCTCGGAGAGGCTGCGGGGCTGTGCTGTGGTGTGCTTGTGGGGCTGTGCTGACTGCTGGGCTGCTCCCTCATGGCTCCTGCTGGGGCTCCTGGCTGTCAGCAGCATAAAGGCTGAAACAGGGGCACTCACCGGGGCCAGCCCAGGCTTTCCTGAGGCACAGGAGCTGTCCCTGGCTGCGGTGGGTGTCTGCAGGGAGCCGCTCAGCTCTGAGAGTGCAGGAGTGTTTGCAGTAACTCCAGTGTCATTTCAGGGCTGGGTGTTCTGCGTGAGTAGTGCCTCGGTGTCTGGAGCTGTTGAATTGCCACATGACACAAAACGAAACCGAAATTGGCAGGAATGGTGGCAGCAGGCATGGCTGAGCCGGGCGGGTTGAGCAGGGTGTCTGGAGCGGGGAGAGGGAGGCGAGGCAGCTGGGCCCTGCTCCTCTCCCCCTTTAGCTCCTGTTCACATCACAGCTAGGTGATGGCATTCTTTGGCTTACCTGCCTGTCGAGCAGATGTAATTCTAACAACTCCCCCCGCATGCGGCTTACAGGAGGCGAAGTCAATTTTTGGAAAACGTGACAAAATCCTGAACTGTTTTCTCAAAAACTACACGTGGAGTCGGACTTGAAAACAACTCTTCTGATTTCTAAGCGGCAGAGAGATGGTCATTCCAAACAAGAGCAAGTGCAGCAAGAAAGCGAGTGAGGATACAGCTGCGAAGTGATTCCTGGAACGAGGTGGGCAGGCTTTGTCCACTGCTGCTCCCTCGTAAACGGTGACGTCTTCGCTCCTCGGCTCCGGTGAAACCTCGCAGCTGCCTTCCGCACGGCTACCAGAGGCAGGCACCATTAGTTGCATAACTTCACACGCGGGCTAGCAGAGCGAGGAGCACGCTCAGCTGTGGGTGTAGGAATATAGTCCTCTGGGAGCAATTAAGAGTCATTAACTCCAAGTACTTGTTAGCGGATGTGACGCAAGTTAGCTGCGAGTTGCTTAACTTCTGAGGTCAAGATGAGCTCACGCATCTCCGGTGAGCGTGGTTAGTGCCCCTGGGGCTGGGGGGCTGTCCGCAGGGACAGGCCGACACCAGGGCTCGAACTGCGAAACCCTGAGGCTCGTTACATGAGTTAGGAGGAATGGCAGCTTCGCAGCACCTCTGCAGGCTGGGACCGTGTGTTTGCATGAAGTGCAGACCCGTGGGTTCCTAGCTTGTGTGGAAGCGTGCTGGGAATTCACGCCGCTGCGCTGGGACTCGCTGTTACTCAACCAGCGTTCAGAGAAGCGATAGTGAAACTTGGTAATAAACAACAGCCTCCTTACCTGGATGAAGATGATGGTTTTTTTTTCCCAATTACAAGTTAGCCCGCTGATACAAAAGCCAACAATGAACAGAGTGGCAGAGCATCATGCCTACTCTGTACATGCATAGGGGATGGCACCTTAATGTTCTGCGTTTATAACAATTGAAACGTGAGGACAGGCTCACCACCTGTGCTTGGAAGACTCATGCTTGTGCCAGATGCCAGTCATGGAAGGCAGGCCATAATAAGGTACACGTTACGCTTCTCTGCCACTTCTCAGATTTTTTTCTAATGCATAGGGATAACACCTAGCAGTGGTTGGGTTTTGTTTCCGTCTCTTTAGTTTTTCCCCTCTTGCCTTGCACTGTCAACCAGGCACTCTGAATTCAAAGTTAGGAGATTGCACAGCTGTGTACTGCGCTTGCGTGGTTCTAAAAGGCTGTAACAAGCACGAGTGGCTTTTTTTTTTCTTACGTGAAGGTAGACAGCATAAGGAACGTGCTTATTTAGTCATGGGTGTGGGAATCCAGAGGGCTGCTCTGAAATTAGTTTAATAACAGTTGGTGGCTTTCTTTCTGAACGTGCTAGCATTTGAAACTTCATCGTGGTTCGGCAGGTAGCTGACACACGGGGAGAGCATGACCTTTTGTTGTTCGCACAGGATTTTTCTGAATCACGTCCAGGGGCTGCAGAAGTGAGGGCAGCACTTGGCTGTCAGCTGCAGGAGCTGGGTTAGGCGTCTGAGGCTGACACACTGAGAAGAATGGGAGTAAGATGACATTAAGCTTAAGCAAGATCACAAAAAAAATAACTGCGTTTTTTCCAGGACTATTTTTTTTTTTTTTTTCTAGAGAGTGTCTTTTAATAGATAAAAAAGAATTGAGAAATGAATTGTATTGTATAAAGCCCTAAATGAGGCTCTGGGGAAGAGTTCTGTGCCCGTTTGAGCAGAGAACTCCTTCAGATTTCTCATTGCTTTCCTTGTCCTGGTAGTCTCTGAAGCTAGGGCAGTGCTGAGACTGATAAAACTATTTTTTTTTTTAAATTTAAATACATGTAATGGGTAGCAATCAAACCCAACCCAAATGCTATCTTGTTACTAAGTGGAAGGAAACAAAGTACATGCTCCATTGTATTCACAAAGTAAGGCAGGGTCCTGGTTCCCGATGAGCCTCATCTGTCAAAAGTTTCTTCTTTCTCCTGCTGAGTAAAGTTCTTGGGTTTTGATCTTAACGTATAGAGACCGTATTCCTTCTCCTGAGTTGTATCCATGCCTTTCCTCATTTAGGTGGCAGGTGAGCAGAAGGTATGATGAGCAGACTACCAGCAGCACGCTGCTTTTCCTTCTCCTTCCTTTATCTTCAGTGGCTCAAAGCAAAGCTCCTCCTGGAAGAATTTCTGGCTCAAGGCAGAAAAAGAAGTTTTCTTACCAGTTCTAAACTGCCGGGGCTATTGTGTTTTTTAAGATCCTATTCATCTCTTCACAAAAGTTTTACAAGTACATCTTGAATCATGCGTAGCCTGAAGAATATCCCGGGGGTAGGGTGGAACAAATAGCTGTTTTCTTGGGCTGCTCTGGTGTGTGGCTTATGTCCTGTTGAGTGGACGGGCAGGACTGATTTTTATGTAGTGCTGTGCTAAGAGTTCTCCCATCTGAAGCTGAGCATTTATCTTAATGAAACTTAGCGTGCCGTTAAGCAAGACCACGCAGATATATTTTGACTTTAGCTTTTACTTTGTGAAAAGGTTGTGGGTCTCTCACCTCTAAAAAATTGGGCAGTTCCACCCACTGGAGTCTTACAAGTCAAATGAAATCCTATTGTAAGGAAAACACTTTCTGGTTAATTATTACATTAGTTAATATATTGTTTTCTATCTCACTAGTTTTCTGAAAAAAAAAACACATCTCACGTATTCAGTGGTTGTTAGCAGGGAGAGCAAAAATGTGAGCAATAGATCAACATTGTTTTTATTAAAAATAAACTTAGCTTTTCGTACTGCAGGAAAATAAATTCTTGTGCTCAAAACATGCAGCAAAAGCAATCCCATGAAAATCAATTAGAATAATAGAGTACAGCCATTGCAAAATATCATTACAATAGTTAAGTAATTATCCCACTGCATGACTTAGCAAGAGGGATAAATAATGCATGCAGAATTGTGTTGGAGCTTGCGAGGGAGCTTCGCGCTGGCAGAGGGGATGGAAAGGGCAGACAGAGCGCTTCCAGGGGAGGGGGCTGCTGGGTCCAGTGGGTGCTGATGAGTGAGATCTTGTAGTACCTGTGATGAGTAAGATGCAAAAAAGACAAATGTTTCTGTTTCTTACTGGTTTTGAGGTAACCTTTAGGAGGAAGTCTTACTTGGCTGTGTTAACAAATGAACTTGGTGTGTCGGTGTGGTGTCTTGGAGAAAAAAATGCATTTAAAAAAAAAGCAGTATGAAGTTTAATTTCAGACTAGTTTTAGCTCAGAATATGTTGAGGATTTATCTGGTGAGTGCGCTTTGTGACAGCTCTCTGGCCTGGAAAGAAGGAATGAAGCGGTGCCTGCAGGACCAGGGCAGAAGCCACGTGGTGCTGCAGTGCTGAGCAGGTCACGGGGATGCTAAGCTGTGGAAGGAGAGCACAGGAAGGATCAGTGGAGCCAGCAACCCACAGGAGCCAGCTTTGCTTCTCGTAGAAGGTAGTGAAAGGTAGAAACCCCTGCAAGGGCACTGTGTTGGGGTGCAGATGGCTGCCAACTGGCCCAGCTCTGTGTCATCTGGGCGAGCAGTTGCTTTCAGCTGCTAGCTTTCCTTTTCTTCATTTCGCCTGGTGAAGCTGTGGGGCTGGTCAGCAGGATCACTAGCTGTTTTTTTTTTTTTTTTTTTTTGTTTTTTTTTTTCAGCCTTATTCCAGGGCTGATGAGGGTTTTGATTTTTTTTTTATTTATTTCCTTTTGTTTGGAACTGAATACTCCGAATCTGTCAGAGGATCTTACTTTGGGTTGTTAAACTACTGGAAGCAGCTTGAACCACTGCAGATGAATTATGCTGAACAACAGTATAATTAATGGTTATATTATATAATGTCATCTGCAAGCTTATAAAAATAGCAGGTAAGGTGAAAAGAAACGTCCTCCTGAGGGAAATTGTCCTTACAGCCCCGTGCAGTTCCCGTACAGCCTAAGGCACGCGGCGTATTGAAAGGGCGCCGCGTTTCTTCCTGGGGCTGTTACGATTTCGGGGCAGGATGTGGTCCCACCTATGTGATCTTTAGCTTCTGCTGTTCCAGGAAAAGGCATGTGAACAAGACCAGCCACCGCACGTGGCTTTTTGTGAAGCTGACAAAGACTTTGGTGGTATTGACAGAGGTATTGTGGCTACTCTCCAGGAAACAGAGCTACCAGGACAGATTTTTTTTGCTGTTACATTGGTTCCTTCACGATACGTGTGGTAGCAGCTTCTTGTGCCTTTCCCCTTCCCCTCTTTGTTACCTTTCCCGCCAGCATAGGATCAAACCAAGAATCCTGCCCACTTTATACTTGCAGGATCTACTCATTGCTTCTGTAATGGCAGAAATCTTCCACTCTTGTGTAATTACAGATACTACGTGAAACAGATCTTCAGGTTGAGGTTCATCAGCGTTTTTGTGGTTGCGTTTTGAATAGAAATTTCAGGGAAATTGTACAATGCTCTGGTGCTGTGTGTTACTAGTAAAGCTGCACCACTTGTGTCTTTGGGGAAGCCAGAATGGTTATTGAGATTTCCAAAGCAGCTGCTGTGCTGTGGTGAGCTCAGACCTGTTGGGAAAAGCTACGTATTGCAGCTGGACAGCAAATGAGACCGTGTGCCTGAGGGGTGCCTTGGCGGTATCGGACTGGTGTGTGATGCTTCCAAGTCAGCAGCGTTTACTTCTGTGACTGTCCGGGGGACGCGGATCAAAATTCTGAGTTGCTGCTGTAATTCTGAATGAGTTTGGTGAAAGATTAACACAATTATTCCACCTGCTGACTTCAGCTGTCTGAGCCTTGCTCCAACACTTGAAAATATTTTTTTTTCTTCTTAAAGAAAAAAGGGAGATGTACACTGGTACATAACTTGATAAACGGTTCTAAAAATGGCACTTCATCAAATGTATTGATTGATTATTCACAAAGTGATTCCCGTGCCTGAAAAGAGCAACTTTCTATTAAAATGTGCTACTGCTGCGAAGCACGTTTGAGACTGCCTGCCCTCCAGTTTTGCATCTACGCGGATTCCCCGGGTGTTAGTTTGTTCAATATTCACTGCCACTGACCTTGGATAATTAAGAAGAAAGTCTGCTGTTCAGAGGAGATAAATGCAGCTTATGTTTGGGACGTGGCTGATTAGCTCAGCTGGGAAAGCGTAATTTCTGCGGGCCTTGGCGGGATGGATGCTGCCTCTGCAGAACTCGGCGTCCCTCCCTCTTCTGCTCCCCGACACGGTGTAAAGATGCTGGGGGAAGTCTCCCAGGGCTCCAAAATCTGAACCATGCAATGAGCCTCTTCCCTTTAGCTAATACAAGCTGCTTTTACTTACCGAACCACTCGGCTCTTCTCCGGGCAGACACAAGGCTGCTGTTGTACACCGAATCGGGCTCGAGATGGGGGCAGCAGGGTGGCCGGAGCAGATGCTGGAGCACGTGCACTTCTTCCAAAGCAGCACCACTCCTGGTACACCCCTTAAGGTACAGGCTTGTTTGCAGAGGACTACGGTGTCCTAAACGTCTCCACGATGATCGCTCGCTCATCCCTGTGGTATTTTGGTGGGCTTTTTTCTTAGGGTAGGATTCTCACCTGTGCTTGCAGGGCGTAATACTCCAGAGGTGGACGTGGCTAGCAAGGTTGCATTCTGGGGAGGTTTTCTGGTCCCTTAGTGATTTAATAAAACCATCTTAGCACCAGAAGAAACTAGGCAAACCTTGAAAGCAACTTTAAAAGTGTAGCTGCATCCATGGAGGATTTTTGTAGCTGGTTTCAACCACTCTCCTTTACGTTCTTGAGAGACAGAACTGCGGTGGTAAGTTGTGGATTTTCCTGGGGTATCTTTTGGTCATATGCAGTGGGATGCTGATCCTGATAGGATCTTTGGGTGCTGATGTGCTGTCAGTAGTTACCAGGAAGATTCGGGATGGCATGCAGTTTTTACAAACTTGTGGTTTCTGAAACCAAATCTGTAGCCTTGAACATCTTGGGGACTTTGTAATCTTCCCTCCTGCAAGGGTATTATTTATTTGGGAAATTGCATAACTCTTGTTATGCAAGCAGTCTCTTTTCAGCCACTGTGTGAAGTGTACTATAGAGAAAAATGGGATATATTTTTTTTAAATTCAGGCATCAAGTGGCACAAACTAAATCCCACAAATGAAATGTTTTAAAGAAGAGGGGCTTTAAGGAAGGTTGCATTCTGTTCATTACAGAAGTGATGCAGAACGGGATGCAGCTCTAACATCCACACTTGTTTCCCCAAAGAAGTCCAGTTCTGAGAAACGGTGATTAAGTGGACAGGGCGTGTTGCAGGCAAAATCAGCACAGGGCTGCTAAACTGATCCGTGTCTTTTCCTGGAATGTTTTTTGTAAACAAAAGTTTGTTAAATGCGTGCCTACCCTTACTTCATGGCCTTTCACTTAAGGATTTACTGCTTACAGTAATTTCTGGGTCCTTACCCACATGCCAGTGCGTGTCCTGAAACAACCCATTTTGTGGCCTGGGTACCCGATAAGCAATACTCCTCTTCCTTTGCAAACTGCTGCAGTTTTGTTTTCAAGTTTCCCCGAGAATCTGGATTACAAGCAGCAGCAGTTAACGCTGTGGGCAGTGACTGCTGCTGGGGTTGCAGGAGGACACTCTTACATTGTCCCCTTTGTAGCCATTGTCCCCTCAGCGGGCTTGTGCAAGACTTGGCTGCCTCCGAATTTACCGGGATCTGGCTGGAGGAGGTTGGCATTTGAGGAGTGGCTGCTGATGAACGTTTTGGCCAGTACAGGGAGCTCTCTGGAGAAGGAGGTGGTAGATAACACCTGTAGCTGCTTTCCAGTTTACCAGGTGGCTCCGGGCCACCTGGAGGCCTTACAGATTTTATATTCAAACTAGGTTTTCCTTCAGTGTATCTGTTTAGCTCAGAAAGGCTTGTTTAGCGTAATATAGCTGAGTAGAAGACTTAGTTGCTTGAACAAAAGAGACTCAAAACGAAGCTGCTGTCGCAGCCCCTGCCTCCTTTCTCTCCTGCCTCCTTTCTCCACAAAATAACTTGTGGAAGGCTCGGGTCCTCGTTTTCCAGCGGGCTCTGTGTGTAGGCATGCTGCTGCTGCTGGTGAACAGGCCGGCTTCGTTAGACTTGACGTTTTAATGTTCTTTATATAAACTTACTTTATGTCACCACATATCAGTCATTAAAATGATGGCTTTTAAGAGACAACGTCTGTTAACATTAAAAAGTGACTTTTTTTCTGAAAGCTTTTTATGTACGAGAAACACCTTACCTTAGTGACTTCTTTCTATTAGAGACTTGGATGGGAGTCTGTATATTTTGGTAAGACTCTCTTTACAGCTGCTACTTCAAACACACAGGTGACCACTAACAGCATCTCTGAGCTGTGTCCCCGTCCTTCCAGCACGGTCACCGTGCCAGCCCCCTCGCCGGCAGCCGGGCTTTACACCAGGCTCGTTGTCAAGGTCACGTTTTCTCCTCCTTGCTTGTATCCCGCCACAGCAGAACCAGAGCTGCTTTTCCATCTGCTGATGGCACATGTAGACCTGGAGGGATGTTTATTTCATGAACAAAGCCAGCAGGAGGGGAAGCAGTGGCTCGAGGTAAGCCCCCACGTGGGAGGATGGCCTCTTGTGAGACACTGCCCGCACTGCCCAGCCCGTAACACGTTCCTGCCTACGTCCACACGGTGTCTGTCACTGGTTTTGCTGAGCCTGGAGGCGAAAAAGAGAGTGGTGAGGTGTGGATAGCTGCCAGGCATGGCTGGAGGGGCTGAGGATTTCTCAGCCACCACTTCAGATGAGGTAGAGGTGGTAAGCTCGTGTTCCACAATAACCCTTATTATAACAAGTGTTTTGTCTTGACTCGCGGTGTAAGTGTTGCGGAGTTTTAAGCAGCCGGCTCTGCCGCTGTTCCTGCTCTGGCTCCCCTCGCTGTGAAGGGGTTATGCATGCCGAGCCCAGCAGGGCTGTTGGTTCGGTGCGGGTGACAGAAGAGTGTTGCTCAGGCTGCGGCTGTATCCGTGCAGTGAAGCCAAACCACGGTTGCAGACCAGCTCTTGACAGTGTTAAGGACAGAGCAGCGCGGGCTGGCAGCAGGGATACGCGTGCCTTCCTGCGAGCATAATTCCCAGTTAGATCTGTGCGGCAGCACTCGCCACCAGGCCCTCACCGCTCTCTTTGCCCCACGTGGTAGTTTCTGCTTTCCCTCGCCATGTGACGAGGGAAACGTGACGGTGAGTTTGAACTCTGGACCGAGGCACAGGCCTGGCTTCGTGCCTGTGCCCCTGCTGTCAGTGGTGACACCGGCTAGCGCGGGCACTGCTGTGTCACCGGAGGGCTCTGGGGCTAAGAAGTGCCAAATCCCAGCCCTGCTGCAAATGTGTGCGCTTGAAAGGTTTGCCTTGTTACTTTTCATTCGGTCCTAATCCTGCAGGAGCGCAGTCCTTCGCCTGCACGAGTAGTTCTCTTGCAGCTGGCGGCACTGATACCCAGAGGTTAAGCTCTAGTATGGGATGGATCGTCTGAAGCACCACGCAGGTGTGTGTGGCAGTAAGCAGAGCCATCTTGGTGCTTGCTGCAGGAGCAGAGACCTGGCTCTGGCACTTTGTAACAGGTAGCATTGAGCCTCCCTGGGTGTAACACAGAGCTTAGACTCTGTAACTCTTGGTAGCTGCGCCCTCCTTCCTCACTTCTGTTACTTTTTTTCAGCTCAATCTGACACTTTGGAAAAAAAAACACACAAGGTTATTTTCTTAAAGCAACTTGGGAGGTGGTTTTCCACCTTCTGACTAAAAGCTGTGAGAGTCCTTGCCCGAGTCAGGCAGGGAGCAGCCCCCCGGGCTCGGAGCAGCGGGGCTGCGGGAGCGGCTGGCCGCAGAGGGAGGTTGTTGGTTTTGGACGAGGCCGCTCGCCCTGCGCCGCAGCGACCAGCGAGGAGCCCGTGCTGCTCGGCCTGCTACCGGGAGAGGGAAGAAGCTGAATAAACAGGGAAGCTGCGAAATAAACAGAAACAAAACCAAACCTAGCCCCTGCGTAGGGGAGCGTGTCCTGGAGGGAGTGAGGCAGCAGTTCCAAAGTTAGGCTTTATTCTGCTAAAGTGAGGCACGTAAAAGCTTTCTGCTTTTGTTTTTGTGCCCTAAAGATGATTTCCATTCATTTTTCTGTGTTACCTTTGGGGTTTCTTTTGAGGAAATTCACCTGCGAAGCGAGCAGTTCTTTTCTGCAGTTGTTCCTGCAGTGTTTACTGAAGGCGGCTGCTGCAGCCTTTTCTGCTTTGTGCACCTGCAGCGTTCCTGGGACAGGTTCTAATTTTTGAGCAGTGACTTTAAGCCTACACCATTTTCTGAGTTACAGCATCTTCAAAGAGTCAGTGGTGTAGACCTCTGGGGTTTGGGGTCAGGCTGAAAATCCTTGTGTCGGGGCTGTCCTGTCCCTCAGCAAAAGGCTTGGTTTGAGTTCTGTGACTTACCGCTACTGAGAGTCACCCCGGAGATTAATAAGGGACAAAATAACGAGGAAATACCTTCTGCTTTTCTTCTAGATAGCTTGTCGCAAAATTATGCTAATCCAGTAACTTCTGCTCTTTTTCAGTCCCTGGCTGTGGTGCCGCGTGGGGTTACGAACTCCCTGGGAAGTGGTTGCTGCAGTCAGCGCACGCCGCTTTCTGCAGCGCATTTGAGTAAAAACACGGTTCTGTTTTTAGCTTGCTTTTACTTGGAAATTCTGATGGTAAGCAATGAGCTGCGCAAGTCCAGGAAGAAATTAGAGGAGGAAGCAGTGTAAAATGGTAGTATCTCACTGACTCATTTTTGCAAATCTCTAGCAGCAAGTAGTATCTCTAATCTTGGAGATGTGCATCTCTGATGTGGTGTAATCCCGGGGTTCGGAAAGCCTTCATAGATCTGCTGCTGTAGGCACCCTCGAGCGAGTCACTGTTTGTCACAGCCTCGTCACAGTTAGATGGAAATGAACCTAACCCTGATGAATACACGTGTGGCTGAGGTGCCTGGATGTTGTGGTGCCGGGAGCTGGTAGTGTGACATCAGCAGTAAGAAATTCTTGGTGCGTGTGGGCAGCGTCTGGTGTCTGGGGGTTGTAAGGGGCGCACCACGTGCTGCTCTTGGGCTCTCTGGTCGCGTTGTGCTGTGCAGAGGAAGTGAAACTTCAGATGTATTTTGTGTATCCTTTTCTTCCGTTTCCAAGAAAGATCTCCCCTGGCATCTGCGTTTCGTTCATCCACAAACAGGTTTCGCTTTCCTGACGCTTTTCAGTTGGGCACAGCATTAAATGTGCACCCATCTGCTATCTGCGTGTTGTCTGGTATTTCCTTTTGCCCCCGGTTGTGTATTCAGCCTGTAAGAGGGAACAGCAGGATTTCCAGGGCTGATGTATTGCCTCACACTTGAACAGATCTGTGTACGTTTCGTATACGAAAGGTACTGATGCCTCATTTCTGCCTGCCATAACCAAGTGCCTGGCATAAGAAAAGTTGATCAGCATCTCCTTAATACAGTGAGCACCAGTTTTTGAGCTCTCACTACCCAAATTTCATTAGCAGAAGATGGGCTACGTGGCAAAAGGAGTTACCAACCCCAGCATCCTGCCTTCCAGGTCCCGAGGCAGCGCAAGATGTATGCGGGAGTGCTGTGTGCTAGCAGGGCTTTGGTGACTCCGACCCCAAACCCGAAGCCCCAGGAGCGTGCGGGGTGCTGGCGCTGCCCTTCCCCTGGTGCTCGCCCCTCTGGAGGCGCCCGGCGGCGTCCTCCCCGGCACCGCGGGAGCTTTGGGAAGCCGGCGGCCGCTGCAGATGACATATTGCATTAGGCTGACGGTCCCACACGCGCTGCGGGTCGGGCGAGCTGCCAAGCGCTCAGCCGGCGGGGGGGGGGAAAGCATCAGGAATCCCAATCATCCACACGTCGGTCGCCGCGCGGCCCTCGGTCAGCGGAGGCCGAGCGAGCTGTGGGGAGAGATTGTGGGTATTAAGTGGGACGGGTAATGAAAGGCTATGCCGGCGCTGATGTGAGGCTCTTTAAATGGAAAATGACTCGAAATGATGGTGCCAGGGTGGTTGGAGTGATTTGCAGCTGGCACAGGTTTAACTGGTAGTTTTCAGCGAGGCTGACCGCTTCTTTAGGATGGAGCACCGGGGGGAAAAAAAAGAACTTAACTGAATTTGCTTTCTTTCCCTCCTTGGGGCCCAGAAGGAGGGCAGCTTGAGATTTTTTCTGTCTGTGCGTTTACAAATACTTCCAGGCTGGGCAAGCAGGCTGCAGCACAGTAGTCAGCAGGATGATAAATTACTGATGGTGTGCTCAAAAAGAGGAGAAAGTGAGTGTTTTAGGTTCGAGACTATCCAAGGGCTTTATGTAAAAGGGATAGTTTTGTCTGGACAAGCAGTTATGATTGTTATCTGCCGATCAGAAGTTGACTTGTAGAGGACTCGGAAATGTTTCTGCTGTTTTAATCAACTGCTCCCAGCTTCTTGTTGTGTGGGCTAGCTCTCTGCTGGCTCCATTCGGAGAGGTTATGGAGTTTCCTTATCCTGTGGGGTGTGTGCTAGGCGCAGGTGGGCCTCAGCCCTGCTGCTCCAAGTGAGGAATCGGTTGTTTATTTTCCTACGGCTTTCTGGTTAGGGTGAGAAACTGAGCTGAGGTCAGCTCCTTCAGCCCAGGAGTAATAATTGTGGAAACACAGGGTTTTGTGCTTCTTTGCATTTCACACAGGTGCTTGAATGTCAGCTGCTTGATTGCAGCTGAGCACCTGATTTCTCCCTGGGCTTCCTCTGGCAGAAACACGTGTGCAGGGCAGGGATTGCAGCACCTCGTGCCACCTGGCTGGGGCTGCAGCTGGCTTTTCAGACACCAGAAACTTGCCTGCTCTGTCTGCCCTGCCACCGTGTGCCGGCCAGACCCTCGCCGATGTCCAAGGACTCTTAAAACGTCACCTAATATGAGAGGAAATCCTGCCATTGATGTTCCTTTACAAAAAGGTCTACCTCGCTGGAAAAGCTCCACGGCCCTCGCTGAGGTGAAGCCTGCGGTTTGTGATGTAGCTGAATTAAAATTTCTGCCTTGCTCAGCTGGCTCTTTTTTTTTTTTTTATTGCATCCCTGGAGATTCAGAGCCTATAGAGACTCTTCGGCATCTGTTGTAGAACAGGTAGTTTCTCATTTTGCTTCTGTGGGAATTTAGGCTGGCTGGTAAGTGATAGAGAAGTGTTTTCCCCAAGTGTATGCTGTGCCGGTGTCGTGCCAGCGCGGTGCAATCTTGTTCTGAGAAACTCGTGCAACACAGCTACTCCATAGATGTTTTGTGCTTGTTTTTAAGCAGCTTTCATACTTCTCTGTTGGAAGGCTAGGTGTTCAGATTGTCCTCATTTCTCACAGACTAAGTGCTATGCACACTTCAGCACTATGCTTCCCAGCAGTGACTGCAAACAGCATCCCGTAGTTCTTGCTAGTGCCCATCGCTCCCGGGTTTGTAGGCTGGCTCAGTCCTGTCATTGCTCATCTCAGGACAGCAATTGAAGGGGTGGTGGTGACGGCAAAAAAAACTTGATCGCCCTGCATCAGAGCTGATCTACAGGTGTTTAGGTGGTACTGAAGCATTGATTTTTATTTTTGCAGATACAGATTAGAGCATGTTAACTTTTCTCCTCCTTTAAAAAGTATTATGAGGCGTTGTATATCTGATACACACTCAAATTCTGAGGTGCTTGAGGATGCTCAGAGAAAATGCTGTTAGAACTTGTGTCCCTTTATGAGAAAAATGTGCGTTGTTATTTCTGCTTACCTGACAGCGTGCATTTAAGAAGGATGCTTTTGGAAAAGCATTTTACGTATAGACTTGTGGGGATGGGAGCAACTTCAGAACTGGGAGTATTTGCTGTGATTTTAGAGAATAGTCTATCACATCTCAGGACTTCAGGTAGTAAATTTGACAGCCGAATCTCCATTTATTTATTTATTTATTTTTAAGGGACCTCACTTTGCCAGCATTTCTCCTTTTCCTTACTTTTCAAGTTTGGTCTCATTCCTGCTGCATTTTTTTTTCCTTCTTCCACATCCCCCGGTGGGGAAGCTGGCTGCTGCGTGTCGCTTGGGGTTGGTGTGGTTTTCCTCTTGGTGGATGGGCTGTGAGAGCGGGGACGAGGAGCTGGTGACATCCGTATGAATCCTGCAGCTGCTGCTGAAGGCAGTCCCCACCCGAGCCTGAAGAACCATCAAGCTAACCTTGGCTTACAGCTAGCACGAAACAAGAAATGTCTCAAAGCCTTGAGGCAGATGCTCCTGGATGGGACGTGTCAAGCTAAATTAAATGATGATCTATACCTGACAATTTCCACTTCTACTCAAGGTTTCAGAGTCAGAAACTGAAATATGTATTAGCAGCGGTTTCAAAACGCTTTTGTAGTACCAAGTCTGCTAGTCCTAGTTTTTGGCTTCAGGGAGAGTTGCTAAAATTACTGCTTTCCTCAAATTCTCATTGTTTCAATCTGTAATACAATGGACGTGAGTGGTTGTTCTGGGGAATCTGCATGTTAAATTTGCATTTGACTCGTTTATACTTTGCTGCCAAATGCATCTTGGTGCTACATAGGAAGTTTGAGACTTGGCTTTCTGCAGGATTATACGTAGATTAATAAGCAGTCAAATGAGAAGAAGTATTCAAGGAATTGTTTTTGTTGTAAGTCTGAGTATTTTATCGTACGGATCTTGGTTGCTGCCACCTTCGCGAACTGTTTTCAAACTTTTCCTAGTGTGAGCAGTGTATTTTTGACAAGCAAGTGAAATCAGTTTCACCATCATTCTGGTGGTGGTAGGCAAGTACGCTTGGTGCTGGGATCAGTGAATTTTCCGTAACAATTTTGTGAGTCCTTGTAAATCACAGGTCACTTGGTATTGCCATTTTGCAATAAAACGTGTCTGCAGATGAAGACACCAGAAGCAACTCAGCAACAACAAATGGTGCTGTTCTGGTCTACAACCTGATGCTGGCCGGAGTTTTTGGTGGTGGGTTAACGGGTACCTGAAGCTCAGTGCATCAGCGAACGGGGCAACAGCCTGGTGAGGGGGGCTGCAGCAGTGTATAAAACTACAGCTCGTGCAGGGCTTGCAACCTAAGAGTAAGTGTCTTGGTGAGCAAAGAAAGCACGTAAGAAACACTAGTCAGTAATCTCAAGGCCATCTTATTGAGTTCAGCTTTGGTCTGATCTTTATGGCTGCATCTAACTTCATACAAACTCACTTGTGGATTTTGTATGTATTAGCATGATTTTTCTGCTGCTGTCAAACTTCTTCCCTACAAATACAATTTTTTTTTGGTGAATGCTTTGCCATGGAGCTAACAACTAGTGGAGGTAAGCACGTGTTTAAGCAGAATGAGAACTGTGAAGTTACTCTTGTTCAGCTGGAGCTTAGGGTGATGGTGCGGTTGGGAATTGATGCTATTTTAATTGATGACATACTGCAAATTTTGCAGGAGAGGTTGTGCTCTTTTTTCCTAAATTCATAATTTAAAATCTGCCATTAAAAAAACCTGACCTTAAAAGAAAAATATTTTTTGTGTAAAACAGAGAAAGCAAGCACCCAAGAAGCTGTGGTTCTGGTTGTCTGCTTTTGTCTGAGGTTTCCTAAGTGGACACGAATCAGCAGTAGCTTTACAATGTTCGCCTAGTGAAGCGTGATCCCTTCTGCACCTTGATTTAATTAGAGATGCCTAAAATCTTTATGGGAGGAATAGGTGAGTTTGAGCAGGTCTCCATTAAGACAAAAAGTGTGCTTAAAAGGTAAAACTGGGGGTGTGTTTGCCAAATCTTTCTTCATTTCACAGTAGTCGAGGAGTGCATTCTGATCTTGGTGTTTAGGGAAACGTCCTTTATTTTGTAAGGAATTAAGAAGATGGTCATTCAGCCTGCCCCATCCTGAAAAGGTGTTCCCATGAGAAGTAACTTCAAGAAATTAACGTGGCTACTTTTCCTCCCCATTCTGGTATCAAACAAGCCTAAAGAACAACTTGTGCTCAACTCTTCCTCCTGGCATGTAGCGGTTTGCAGTTAAGTAGCTGCAAGGAAGGAATTTTGCTCTCAGAAGTGCAGTTTTGCAGAAGACCTTGTAAGGCTGCCTTGCTGCGCTTGTGACTGCAAGAGGAGCTCGTGTTTGCTGCTCCCACGTGCTCAGTGCTGTGAGCTCTGTCAGTGGTTCTAAGTAAGGGAGACTTCAGAGGAAACTGAGGGGGACTCTTCTGAGGCCTTTTGCCATGGCTTATATGAAATGTTCCGTGAAGGACTTCAGTTTCTTGCCTGTCACGTGTATTTCTTTGAGGATACCAGGTCTGCCCTGTTCCAGGAGCCAGGGTGTAGATGGAGACGGGTGCAGCTGGTTCAGTAGAAGTGCTCTGCAGAGGCATATCAGAAACCTTTAAACTTACTTCATTTTTTTTGGTGTTTGTTATCCAGAGCGTGTCCTGTGGAAAGGACGCAGGACACAGCACGGCCTCGCTGTTTCGTTACAGGTGTTACTGTTCCTTGGTTCTCTGGCAGCAGCATTATCCTAGTCAAAATCCTGCAGTCCAAAACATGCACACCATATGCTCTTAGTCATAGTTTTGATTTTTTTATCATAGGGGTGTGCAGCAGAGCAAAAGGGCACGGGGCGGTGGTGCTGGCAAGCAGAGCCCGTGAGGCTGGGTGAAGATCCAAGTTCATGATTGCTCTCTGGCTCAGTACATTTTAACCAGAGAGTCTCTTCTGATTTATCGCTTTCCCTTTAAAGAAGGAAGCTTTGTGCTAGTCCTGTGCACTCTAACAGTGCCGACAGTGGTGCTTCCCCGGTGAAGAATACTCCAAGAAATACCCCACATCCCTGCTCTTTGGCTTTAACCTCGCAGCTGGTTGTTCCTGGGGGCATTTCTGGGTTGGTGATGAGTGCTCCAGAAATGGCTGAACGAAAAGCCTTGGTCTTCAAACAATGCTGGGCTGCTATGGGAGGCTTCTACTGAAGAAAATCCACCACGTGAACACATCTGGTGCAGCTGCACGGTCCCATCCCCATCGACCCAACAGCTTTGGGAGGGCTCCGGGCTGGGGACTCGCCAGCTCTTACATTGTGCGGTGTGGGCACGGCATTAGGTGTACTTTATTTAATTTGGTGCGAGGTTAATGCTGCTGATTTGTTTCCACATTTGGGTTTGTGGTAGTGCCTGTGTAACTGATTGCATGAAATGGTGTTTGCAGCTTTCAGTTCTGTGTGGTGTTACAGTGAGCACTTGGAGGAATTTGTGATCATTTTACCATGGGAAAGCTCTGGTCAAACCGCTTCCAAAACCACCTCCTGGCCCTCATTTTAGTCCACTTTGCAATGGGATTCTATAAAATAATGCTATGATTTGTACGTACACCCAAATAATTAGGAATAAACAATGTTGAGACTCCTGGTAACGTGCAAAAATTGGGTATTCTTTTTACAGGCATCATTGAAAGAGCCTCAGATAGCATGGAGTGCTAGCTGGGCTGCAGCTGGCTGCTCCCTGCAAATGCTTTCTTCAGCAATACTTGCACTTTATTTAATGACTTTTTATTATTAATTAAAAAAGGGAGGTGGGGAATTGGAAAAAAGCAGCTTTTCCCAGTAAGAGGCAGGGGAGC
This sequence comes from Oxyura jamaicensis, assembly GCF_011077185.1. Lineage (NCBI taxonomy): Eukaryota > Metazoa > Chordata > Aves > Anseriformes > Anatidae > Oxyura > Oxyura jamaicensis. Next base: position 17,866,914 of record NC_048904.1, on the reverse strand, counting down.
TAGCAGCTTTGTGAGACCACTGAATAATGAAGTACTGCTAATAATTTCAAACTTCTTGAAGTTTTAAATCCTAACTACTGCAGGAGGTGTTCAAACTTGGAGAAATGTCCCGAAGTCTAACAACTTCTGGTAGACAACCGGAACGTTCAAAATACTGCTCCTTTGGGAATCGGACAAGCTCAAGGTTTGTTGTCAGAGCTAGGACGGGTTATCAGGGAACTGAGGCTCCTTTATCTCCGCCTTGCCTATTCTTAGCTCCTAAGAGGACGTGGGTGACAGCAGGTGGGATGGTCAAGGAGTCCGAATGGTTTGTTGGAGGCTCTCTGGAGGTGGCCGTGCATTTTTAAATGCACTTAGTGGGTGCTGTGGTGAGCTGTTGTTTGGGGTTTTGTGAACTCATTGTTTTCTTTCACATTTTTTCTAAAATGTTCAGACTTAATACTAACAGTCTCAGGAACACTTTGGTGTGTCCTTCTGTGTAAGGTCAGCAGCAATTCCTGTTCTTTCAGCTGAAAGATAATTGTCTTGCTCATGATGCTGTGAAAAGCTAAACCTGCAACCCAAGAGAGGTGTTCCTTAGGTTACCTTCCTTATGTTTGAACATCTATTTTAAATAACAGTACAGCATTAGTACATAAGTGCTAAAGGAAAATCCTGTTTCAGCAAAATATTGCTCAATCCCATATTTCTTGCTGTTTGTCCTTTTAGCCTCTTTAGTGTTCTTTAGTGTCCTGTGGTCTTGTATTGCACAGAGAGCTTCGGATAAACGCGTATAGCATCCACAATGCTCTGCAGTTGGGCACTTGTCCATTCATCTGTTTTCTTGTTGCTAAAAAGCACAATGTGGTCATCGCAAATGAGCTGGAAAATATGCATACAAGAACGAGTGCTCACCCCTCATGCTTATGGCTTAATTTCTCTAAAGTCTGGGGTCTTCTAGATGTGAAATTCTTTCAAGGAGGTGACTTATTTTTCTGTTTAATGTATTCATGGGTTAGTTTCTAACCTCCCTGTACAGTATTTCTCAGAAGCAGGCTTATTGTACTATTGTTCTGGCACTAATGGTTTCATAAATACTCACATAAATACTTTTAGTCGTGTTTTTCCTTTGAGCAAAGACATATTCATGTGTTCTGAGGATTATTAAAATAATCATGTACTTCAACTTTACGCTGTACTGCATATGAAACAGATTTCCTCAAAGAAACAGAGAGCCTCTGAGAGGTCTGCTGTATCACCACTTGCATCAAAGCTAGAACAGCATGAAATTATCCAAATCCTCAGTACTTCATGTTACACGAGGCTTTTGACTCTGAAATCCCACTTGATGCTACTTTCATTCTTCTGATAACATAGTTGTAGGAAAGTAAGAGCAATTTTAATTAGATCCACATTTCTGGGGATTGGTGGAGTCCCTTAAGGTCTGCGGGTGTTGCTGTGGGTATGAAGCAAGCTGTGATTTCCGCTCCTACGGTGCTTCCAGAGATGGGTGGCTTGCGTTTGCTCGAGCAGGACCAAAGAAATCTCAGATACAGAAATCAGGGTTACATAGAGGAAAAGAAAAAGCGTAACTTATCCTCCTTTATCCCTCTGTAAATTCAGGTCCAAGTAAACATTGACAGGATGAATGTGTGGGGTGTGATCGATGTGTGCAGCTGGTTGCAGCGGTTGCACGTACAGCAGCAGAATTCCTGACCGTGTGTGTTCTGCATTTAGTCCCGAAACAGGGTTGCAAAGGCCAGCTTTGTGATATGAAAGAAAATGCACTGAGATACTTGCAGAACCTTAGAAATAGCGATTTTTTTTAAATTTCAAAAACAGCAACAGATGCAGAGAGACCTTCATGCAAGGGCTGGTGCTTACTCTGCTTTCCATGAACCAGCCTTGCCAGTGCCACTTACTGGGACAGTCCCAACAACGGTAGGTGCAGGCACAGCACTTCTGTTGGTGAAAGGCACCGGGGAGTGTTTGTGGGCAGCATTCCCAGTAGTTCACATTAAGGACCCAAGTGCCAAAATCACGCTCTAAACAGAAAAATGTTTCAGCTTTTGCATTTATCAGTATTTCTTTGCTGCAAAGATCATGAGAGTTTTGCAAATACCTGCTCCTGGGATGCAAATTGCAGTGTAACACTTTAACTAATGTGAAACAATTGGGCTGAACACACCTTTGAAAGCGCAGTTTAATTTAGTTTAATTGCTCTTAGCTTTAGAACGGGAGAAGACAATCTTCTTCACGTGATACTGAAGAAGTGGGTAATGTTCATTTGTTTGTCACATCAGGGCTGGATCGTGACAGCTGAGTCTACCCAGGCTGTCACTTTAATTAGCCTTTGCTTGGACAATTTTCCCTTTACTTAATGTCAGGTAGAAGGAAACTTAGCTCTTCTAGACACACTTGTGCTGAAGAACTGCTCTTAAGCTCATCTGTTGGCATCATGATAGCAGTTTTGCTGTTCTTGCCCCTGGTGTGGGCTTTTGAGACCACTATGGAGGTGAATGTTGTAGCTGGAGGGAAAATAATTTGGTTTGGGTTTCAGGTGTTGGGTATTTCTTCCCCCTTTTCTGAGGCACCATGCTATCACTTTTAGTATTTCCAGAGGAAAATACCTGCCATGTTCTCCTTCCTTACCTCTTGGTTTGAGCCAGTCTGGTAAATCCTCCCTTCTGGTGGGCCCTTGGTTAGACCCTGGGATGTGCATGTGCAGAGCAACGATGGGGAAAATGCATATTTTCCTGCTCTTGGTGCCTGCAAGATGGGGCAGAGCACCGGGGCTCAGTGCTTGGTGTCTGCGTGGGGATTCATGCACCGAATGCAGCACCGAGAGTTGCATCTCTTCATGTAACTGCTTTTGGAAGCTGAGGTTTGCAGGCTGTGCTTCGTGCACAGTGCCGTTACTTCAGACCTACTAAACGGCACGGTGAGATGCTCCTGAAATGTGAGTGCCGGTTGGAAGGCTTAGAAGAGGCTGAGCTGGGGTTTGATTTCTGTCACCTAAACGTGTTTGTAGCTTATACGAATTGTTTTAATGTTACAGACAGTAAGCTGACAGGCAGATTTGGGGTAAAAATGGTTAATGCATGTTTCTGAGGCTCTTCAGTCTTACAAAAGATTTGGAAGGGGCTCTGAGTTTCTGTTCAGGTTATTCTGCTCGAATGATACACCATTATTATTTTAATATAAGTTATTTGAGTTGAAGCATTCTCTTTGGAGAGTGCCAAAAAAAAAAAAGTGCCAGATGGGAACAAAATTAGGGGCAGAGAGACTCAGCCACATTGTACTGTTCAAAAAAAAAAAAAAAAAAGGGAGGAAAAAAGCAGTAAAAAGGGATCCTTCTGGTTTTATGACTTCAAATTCTGTGGTATAAGCCAAGGGATGCTAAATCATTGTAGCCCACATGGGAATGAGGCTTGTTTCTCCACTGTTTTTTTATTTTAATTTTTTTTATTGCTCATACTCTGAAAGGGAAGATGGCTAGTATCCACTGCAAACCCTTACTGAATTCATACCTGTTCCTGTTTCTGGAAGGCAGTGCAAGCTGTCACAGCTGGAAGAGAGCTGACAGCCTCAGACAAGGGGTGGCAGCGAGGTGCAGTGCTGGCCGTGCTGGGGAGCTGTGACCTGTGCTGGGGAGCCCAGGTGACACCGGTGCCAGCCCTCGCCGTGTGGTTTTGGTGGGCAGGGAGACTTGGAGCAAGGCTTGGATATCGCAGATATTTCGCTCGATTGTGGTTACTATGGTTATAGCTCGCGGTGGTGAAATGTGCTGTTGTACTTGCTTTGCTTGGCTTTTCCGTAAAGGGCTTGTAACCAGCGTATGCTGGCTGTAGTCGCAGTGTGGGCCTGCCTCTGAGGATTTTATGACTCCAATTATTACTATTATGCCAGTTGCTTAACGGACCTGTTCTTTTAGCCTTCCTGAGCTTGCTGCTAGCATGAGTGAAACGGCCAAGTCATGAATTGGAAAGCCACACGGGCAGTTGCATTATTTAAACAAAACAAACACAACAAAAAACCTGTTCTTCAGATCCTCAAGCGTGTTCACCAAAGCCCTGGCAGCTTTTTGGCTGGGTGCAGGAGACGCCCCCAGCGCCGCCGGCCCCCCTCTCCTTGGGCACGCGCCTTCCCGCCCGCGGGGCTTTCGCTTTCACGGCTGCTCGTAGCAGGGGAGCGCGTAAGGAGGAGTATGCAAATGCGTTTTTTGGAGAAGTTGTGCTAGTTATGTCAGGGGCTGGCCAGAAAGTGATAAAACTTAATAAATGGAGTGTGCTGTCAGACGCACAGATAAGGAGTGGGAGGTCATGGGGGGAGGCAGCTCTGCAGGAAACTCTTTTTTTTTTTTGATGTGTAACCTTCCCTGGGGAAATACAGTGTGATTATTGCATTTTTCTTTGAGTTGATAAGTTTCCATTTTAAAATTCACATCTTTATTCAAGCAGTGCAGCGCTCCTGCAACGCCAAATGCATGTTGGTAGCCGTTAAGGTTAGAAATAAGGTTTGGAAATAACATCACGACCAGGCACAGCAGAAAGACTTTGAAGGTGCTCTCAGATTCTTGAATTGGGATTTCCCATGAACGGCTCGAGTTTCTGATTTAACTGGCTGTGTAAACAGCAAATAACTGTAAGTCTGGGCAGAGGAGGCAGCTTCAAGCAGTGAGGTTAATCATGTAGGGAGATAGTATCTGCCCTTCCTTTGAAGGTTTCTTGACACTTTATTTTATTTTTTTAAGATATGGGAAATGAAGATCAGGAAACAGTGCGTGAACATCCTTTTTTTTTTTTTTTTTTTTTTTTTTTTTTAAATCTAATAGTATTTGCTTCTGGCAAGGAAAAGTTTCATGGCTCTGCCATTCCTGGAAGAGTAGCAGGTCAACAGGTTGCTTTAGACAAGCTGCTGCCAGCTTTTATTGTGCTCGCATCAATCCGAAGATCTCTTCGGTATAACCAAAATGCTTACTCTCATGTGTTTATTCACAATCACCCAGACAGAAGTTGCTATATACCAGGTTTTTAAGTGCAAGGATGCTAAATACCTTCACTGTTGGTGTAAAATATTTGGCGACTGCTTGATCTGATCTGCAGAGCTTTCCAGGATCTTTCCAGGAGCATAGCTATTTAAGGATGAAATCCAGATCTTCTTTGTTTCATCGCTTGGAAATGTATGCAGATTGTTGCATAAAATGTATTACAGTTTCTGTAATGGGTGAAAAATCCAAATGCCAGTGTTGTTGAGATAGATGAGTGGCCTGTTTCCAACCTGTAGACTTGCTAATAACCTGTGGTCATGAAATCGAACATCTAGGTATATATGGCTTCAGTTAAGAGCCTCTTCATACCATTGTACAGAAAACCAGCACGAAATGAGATGTATTAGGAATGTGGATTTTTATGTGACGGGAAGTAGGACTTCATGGAGTCCACTGTCTGCGTTTCTCTCTAAACGCAGATGCTCCGTTTGAGCAGTTGGTGTTTTGTACGTTTGTTTAAACGCATGAAAACACCGCGTAGCTTCTTAAGAAAGGCTCTGTATGTGTAGTTAAAGCAGGGGAGATGGTTCTGGAGGGTAACTTCTTGCTGGAGCGGGTTTACCAGAGCTCCTTGTCCGCAGGGGCAGCAGCCACCAGTGCCCAGGGCGTGTGTAGCTGCCGCGGGTTTTGTGCTCGCTAACACTGAGCAGGGCCAAAGGATGACATGTTGGAGAGCCGGGTAATCAGCAGTGCAGCACTAATGAAGTAGGTGATGATCAGACTAACAGGGTTCAGCACTTCGGGGTGCGTGTTTCAGTAGCAATCATCGCAGTAACTGTGGTGTAGTCAAACTCGGGCCAGCTTCGGGCCGCGCAGGCGCCTCGGCGAGGCCTGGTGGCGGTGGCCGCGGCCTTGTCGCTCCCACGGGTGGCACAGGAGGCTGGCCTCAGGCCCCGTGGTTCCCGGACATTCCTGGTGGCTGTGTGCTGCCCCTCGAGGGCTTTCGTTCACAATGCGTTAACGTCTGACCTATGCAGGAAACCTGAGTTGTGTTTGTAACCAGTGTAACAGCTGTGGGCAGGTACGGACAACTGCCGCAATTAGCGTGCAGCTCATAATTGAAGACGGATGGAGCTGATAACCCGGCCTTCCTCCCCTCCTAAGCTGTGTGGATGGTGCAGGGGGCGTTAGATCTCTCTGGCAGGTCCATCCATCACGGGCAATCAGAGTGTTCGGAGAATAAACTGCTTTGTGATGTGCCGGGCCACGAGGGTGAGATTTCAAGTTGTTAAGCTGAGAGAAGGTGAAAGTCTGGATGAGGAATGCAGAAGAGACGAAGGCATAAATCTGTGAGACTGTGTGAGCGCCAGATTCTCCTTGCATGCTAAGGCATTTTTTTTGTATTAATCATAATTTGAAATGCCCTTTGAAAGACAGCTTTGCTTACCTCTCTTCCTTTTCTCTTTGACTCCAGCCTCTGAGTTTTATTCTTAGGCATTACTTGTGCCGTGCACTGCCCTTGAACTCCGTTAGCTCCCTCAAACTGGAAACTGCTGCCGGTGGTCGCAGCACGCGTCGGTCGCTTCCCTCGCCTTACCTTGGCCTGCCCCGTGCTCTGGCAGCAAAAAGGCACGCTGGCATGCCCTCCTGCCCCTTGCTGTGTAAATCTGCCTGTTGGGAATCTCGGTGTGCTTTGGAAGTGCCTGACTCTCTTTTGCTGCCTTTTCAGTCTGAACGTACAGCGTGTTTAGTACTGAGCACCATTCAGGGGCTTCAGACAATTGTATGAGGACAGCGTGTCGGAGGCTGGCACAGCCTTTCTGCTGATGGAGTACTGAATGCCTGTTTGTTTTCTGTGTTCTTTCCAGTGAATTTCAATCCCAGTGTTTGGAACAAAGTCATCTCAGTTACCTTCTCTTGTTCTTTGTTACATGTGCTGTTTGCTGCGTCAGCAAACTTAGAAACTCATTTGAGAAATTAAGTTGGAAGATACTAAGGAAACCAATGTTTTAATTTGAAAACTTACGTCTTGTTTGGTAGCAACAGTAGTACTCAACATTAAATAAGTGCATCCATGTGGCATTTCATCAGTGTATTCTTTCCCAGTTGCTGAAATAGATGCTTTTTGTGAAGTGGTCTTTGCTGTATGAAGTCTGACTACAGATCTCTTTATTGTCATTGTAGAAAACCTAGGATAAACTCTCAGTTGGTGGCACAACAAGTTGCGCAGCAATATGCAACCCCACCACCACCTAAGAAGGAGAAGAAGGAAAAGGTGGAAAAACAAGACAAAGAAAAGCCTGACAAAGAGAAGGAAATTAGTCCAAGTGTTACAAAGAAGAACACTAACAAGAAGACTAAGTAAGTTTCAAAGATGCTCTATTACGTGTGGTGTGACTTCAGTATCGTGCATTGATTAATTAAAAGTTAATCTAACGAACATCATAATCTCCCCTCTTCCCTCTGATTTTTACAGACCAAAGTCAGATATTGTGAAAGATCCTCCTAGCGAAGCGAATAGTATACAATCTGGGAATACTACAACAAAGACGAGCGACTCAAATCACACTTCAAGGTAACTTTATAGAAAAATTAAGCTTGTAATATTTGAGAATTGTATAAATAGCAGACACTGCTTTTTTGGTGGACCGTCAGAGTACAGTCTAACTGATAGTATGACAAGCTCATATGGCTACGAGCCTGTAATGCGTGCAACAAGCATTCAACCACCCTTCTGGTGAGGACAGATTCAAGCATTTGAAATACTTACTCTTTTAGCCACTTGGTTCTCATTTTTCTGCTTAAATAATCATGTGTCAACTGGGCAGTAATGCCTCTTGGCTGTAAAATACACTGGGCAGAGTTCACCAGCAATCATAGTGGTCTTTATGAAATTCATACCCTCATTTGGCAGCAGTAACAAAGGTTACTTTAAAAAAAAATCCTTACCTGTAATTAAGTTGTAATTGTCAGGATAATTCTCTGAGAATACTGGAGTTAAGACTGCATGAACAGATTTGTTGGAATCTTGCTATCAACAAAAGGCATGAATGGTTGGCTTTGTTTTTATCTATTTCAAATGAGCAGCTGTTTGTGGAGAGCTGCTCAGTCTACACTGATGCTCCATGCTTGTTTTCTTAAGGGTGGTGTTGTGTGCTTTTTTCTTGATTCAAAAATTCAGAACTGCAAGAAGCAGAATTCAACTGGGTTCTCTCCTTGTGTGGGGCACACAAGAATTGCATCCGTTCTGTAATCACATAATGTTTTATAGGGAAGTTAAGTGAACAGAAGCACAATTTTTGCTAGCTGCAAACAGTCATAAAGTACATGCAAAACATGGCTTTCACTGCTGTGTTAGCCTAAAGATGGGCAAACCATGACTGCAGAAAACTGTCCTGGAAGATTTTAAATAATAACATGAAAACATTTAGTAATAGGGACTGCCCTTTACAGACTAATTCACTGGAATGTAGCGAAGGCATTGTGAGATTTGCTGTGTTTAAACTGGAAGACCGAGCTGTTTGTGGTGACTACTGCCAACTCTTCCTCAGTCCCCGAAGATTTAACTGTCCATTCCTGATTTGATTATAGAAATACAGCTACATTGCAGTGATATTTTTGTCCTGTTCTTTTCAGAACAGTACTTATTTTGAGGCTTAGGATGCAGGGGACTTGATGCACTTGACTAATGAGATAACATTAAATTAAGAGATTGCATCAAATAATTGTTTTTACTCCTTAAAGGAGTCACTTTGTCTAGTGCAGAATCATCTAGTCCATCTTTTGTGGCAAGATTTTTGTCATTCCTAATTAGCCCTTAATAGTAGTATCAAGACTAGCTGGAGTATTTTTAAGGGATACATCATTTCCTTCAGTTATTAAACTGTCTTTTTAAGTATTTGGTTTAGTGGAACTTTTCTTGCTGCTCACTGCCCTCAAGAGAGCTCTCAAGAATGTCTTAAAAGGACCTGATTTTTAACAGACTTCCAAGTTATCTATTCAATTATCTTTTGTGCCCAAGTTTCCTAGCTTTTTTTTTTTTTTTTGGTAACTTGTATTTTAAGGGATCCTGTTTGAACTTCTTGGTTGCCATGCCTGTTTCTGGAAAAAACACCTTGGTTTATTCTGCATCTTCCTGCACTCTTTGATTGTTTTGAAACACATTTCTAGCTTGGCCACAACCCTTTTCAGCTATAAAAAAGGATGTGAAGCATCGGTGTGTTTAAATCAGCGATGGCTTCTGACAAGCAGTAGCAAGAATGCACGTTCAGCCCTGCAGAAAGGTGGAGGCAGTAAGGTCTGTTCCGGTATCTGGGCCGGCATTTCTTTGGCTGTTTCAGAGTACAAGAGAAAACAAATGACCTAGTCAAATTACAGGAAGAACCGGGTTTCCTAGAGGAACTCGGAGTTTAAGGAGGAAAATACGTACGTGTACTACGCTTCCGGGAATGTTTACTGCTGCCTCTGCTGCCAGTGCTTTGGGGGCAGCGCTAATGTGCTGAGACGCTAGCCCAAAGCTGACGGAAACCCCAAAAGTTGCTGAGCTGGCTGGCCTTTCTTGTTACCCACAAACACGGTGACATCATTTCATCTAGTCTGTGGTTACGTGTGAAGTTTGCCAACTCTCACAAGTGCGTACGTACAGCACATACACGTGGGTGTATGACTCGCTGCTGCAATTCAGTAAGCACAGGTACTGCTTTGAAAAGAGGGGCAGGGTCGAGTAGGAAGTTTTATCCATCGTTGTTATTACATGGTAGCATTTTAATTGTATTTTCTGTTAGAAATACTGCTCCTGTTGTGTGTGTGATACATTGAAACAGCCTCCTAGGTTAGACGTGAAAACACTGTTTTTGGTGCAGTAAATTCTATTTTGCTAAGGAAGTTTGCAGAAATACTGCTGTTTATTTCTGAAGCTGTGCATCCATCCTTAATACTTTGTTCTGTTCAGTTCTGGACTTTCACTTGGATAGCTACTTCTTAAGGACTTCCCTCTTGTTAACTTAATGCTGCAAGCTAATGAGTATGCGTGGCAAACACAAAGTCAGCTTAATTTCCTCTGTTTTTGTTTAGGCTGCATTAGCCTAATATTCTGTAGACAAAGAGAAGATAGGTTTAAAAGCAGGAGCTTGATCCCCAAGTACACTACCCTTCCCTCCATCTCTTGAAATCAGGCAGTTCTCAGCAAGCTACTTTTCACTCAAGTATAAAGACTCCTTTTTAATTTCCCTACTGGGAATATTCCACTACTTAAGTCTGACCCTTAATTAGGAGCAAAAGCTGTAAATTGCTGCAGTTGCTGCAGCTGACTTGGAATTGGTTGGTAGCTGGAGGAGTGTCCAAGAGCTTGTTGTTTCAGAGCTTTGGACCAGCCCCTGAAATGCACATGAATGTCAGCTTCCTAGAGTCTAGACCCTTATTAGCTACATTACTAATTGAATGATAGCACAGCATGCAAATTACTGAGATAATCCTGAGCTATAAATACCAGTGTGTTCTCTTCTGTTGTGTTTTTTTTTTTTTTTTTTTTTCCCCCTAACCAAAAAGAGCTAGCTGCAAGAAATATCATTGTACGTTCTGGATTTTATTTTCAATAGCCTTGTTTCCAGAGGGAATGTTTTGAGCGATTTTATCCACAGCCTGATTGGGCATCTGATTTGTATGAGCTCAAAGCAGCTGAAAGAGAAGCCAAGTTGTCCCAGTGCCTGTGTTGTTTGCAGCTGCAGAGTTCCAATATGGGAATGAAAGAACCGTGTTCAAATGCTTTCATGTGGTTTTGTATTGCGGAGTCACAGCCTTGTCTCATAACATCAGGGCACATGATGAGATGGGGAATTTAGATAACAGAATTCTTTCATCTGCCCCTTGGGGAAGAGATCCCTAGGTCTCCCTGGCTCCTGTCTGCTCGGCTCTGTTATAGTGTCCTCCTTTCTGGCTCAGCTGGATTAAAGATAACCGTCTATAGCGCAGCACCCTGTGCCGAGCTCTACAAGACAGGTCCTCCCCTCGGGATCCAATGTGCTGCTGCAGCCCTCGCAGGCTGTGCTGCTACGGGGAGCAGAAGGTCAAACCTTTGTCCTCTGCTGAGCAGCACTTACTGCTACCTAGATTCTCTTCCCGATTGTTGCAGTCTGTGCAGGCGAGTGCAAGAAAAGTCACCGAGTCTGTCGAATGCTGTTTTTTGTAACAAACTCTTCCTTTCTCGTTTATTTTTATCCTGTTTATAAATGTTTTCTCCTTTATTTTAGACCCAGACTGAAAAATGTGGACAGAAGTACTGCACAGCAGCTGGCAGTCACAGTGGGAAATGTCACAGTAATTATCACAGACTTTAAAGAAAAGACTCGCTCCTCTTCCACGTCGTCTTCTACAGTGACCTCCAGTGCAGGATCAGAACAACAGAATCAGAGCAGCTCGGGCTCTGAGAGCACAGACAAGGGCTCGTCCCGTTCCTCCACGCCAAAGGGGGACATGTCGGCAGTCAATGATGAATCTTTCTGAAAATTGCACATGGAGTTGTGGAAACTATGAATCAGGGTATGAAATTCAAACACTCCACCTGCCCATGCTGTTCAGATCCTGGAGAGCCTCTTTTGTGCTTGAACACACACTTTCTTGGACATCGACCTCTTACTGATGCAACCAGGATAATTTCTGCTTGCCGTGGGCATCTGGCCACCAAGGAATTTCTCACCCTAACGATTACTCTTGACACTTTTATGTATTCCATTGTTTTATATGATTTTCCTAACAATCATTTATAATTGGATGTGCTCCTGAATCTACTTTTTTATAATATCTGCTGTGCACAATTTTCCATGAACATTACAACTTTTTGTTTTGGGATAGGGAGTGGGTGGGGAGGGAAGGGGGCTTTATTTATTGCATTCACAAACTCCATCCTCTCTCAACATATCCTTTTTAAGTTCAGTTCTTCTTCCAGTTATACTGTGTACTATCAGTTTTGATATAAATTATATATAAATATATATATAAATAAATATATATAAAGGGTTATTTGAAACCAATACATGGAAACGCTGGTGCTTGAAACACTGTGAAGTGAAAAAAAAAATATTGAACAGTTGAAGATCTGGGACAGTCCCCTTCTGTGAAAGTGCTGAAACTGAAATGGAACTGGTCTTAGGTGAAAAGCGTTCCTGAAGGTTTGAACCTAGATGGGACCCATTCTCTCGATTTGTTCCTTCCCCATTTCTTCCCTAAGCAATGGCTATTAGTGTACTGGACACAGTTTTGATTTTTTTTTTTTTTATATACCTTGGGATTTGAAATCAGGAGATTGCTCCAGATAACTTGTATTTCTACTAGGGTAACTCAGCTTGACAGTTTGCAGGTTCGTGTCCAGCTGGAGTGTTCAGAACTAGTCTGGTGCCAGCATGCCACGGATTACGCGTTTTGGTAACATCAGCACTGCTATGTCGTGCATAGCCAACCCCCCAGAAGTTCGGTATCCTTAGTTTAGTGAATTTTGTCAGTTCTCCAGTCCTGCGTCGATGACTGAGGTAACTTTAAAACTGGAGCTGTTCGCTGTGGGTTTTGCTGCGCCCAGTGGTGTGCGGGTCGGTCATCATCCGCTCCCTCCCGCCTGTCCTGTCCGTGCTGCCGGGATCTGTTCTGCTTGAATTCCAGCCCTGTCCCGGGGTGATCTCTGAGCAGCGTGTCGTCTGGTGAGGACGTTAGGCTTGTCCGCACTAGGACACTCTGGGCATGCTGCTGGGGAAGCAGGCGTAGTGACGAGCTGCCCCGCTGGCGAGCCAGCAGCGCGCGCGCGACTCCTGCTCGCAACCAGTATCTCTTAGGTTGCGTTCTGAAGCTGTTCGGGCTGTAACTTCTTCTCCTGGCCTGTTAGTGTTGCTTTACAGTTTACCTTCCATGCATTATCCTGCTAAAACACTAGTCTGAAGAGGTGAAACAAACTTTTTTTTTGAAAAAAAAAAAAAAAAAAACACACCTCTTTGGCTTTTCATCTTTGTTTAGTGGCCCCAGGGTGCCCTGCAGTGATTTCAGGCACAGAGGCTGTGGCTTTATTCGACATCAAATGCATAACTTCTGGATGTGAGGAAAGGGCCACTTCTCGACAACTTCGCGCCAGCTTGTTGTGTTGTGAATTATTTGCTTAGCAAGAGTGATTTCTCTTTGTGGAGGCAACGGATTTGAAATTCCCTTTAAAATCGGTGTGGTTTTGAGTAGCAGACGTAGGTTCCTTTCACACTAGCGACAGAAATCTGTGAGGTACCAATCCATTACAACCTCCGCTTGAAGGTACGTGCGGTGGCAGTGCCTTGCGGTGGTAATGCCTTGCGGTGGTGGTTTTATTCCGGATATGTTAATATGGACACACCAACTTCATTCTGCTTCTATTCACAGTATAGGCTGTCTGTACCTTTTTAAGCATTTTTGAAGTATTTATTAAAGAACCAAAGGAAAACAGATGCTTCCTACGAGCATCAAGACAATTTATTATACATAGTTTTAAATACTATGAATTTCTCAATCCACATTTTAACATTAGTGGGATATTGCAAAGACATTCCTTTTCCAGTTTTTACTATTCCTTTAAGGGTCTCAGGGAGGGTAAACTGGTCAGCCATATTTATTTATTTTACTGAAATGTATTGGAATAATTTTTTAAGAGAGATTTTTTGAAGATGCCCCTGAACTTGTATATTTTGCACTGCTTTATAACCGATCCGTTATCGATTAGGCTTGCGTGCATTTTGGCCGTGATCCAGCAAAGCGTGTAAGCGAGTGGCAAGTCCCCTCGGCGGGGCTCTTTCTGGTGCTTAGTCAAACACGTGCTTGCATTCTTTGTTGAATCTGGGAATTTGTGCAAAAAAAAAAGAAAAAGAAAAAAAGAAAAAAAAAGCATTGTGTGTACCAGGAAATCGCTTCTTTTTAAAGTGAATGGACCTGTAGATTAGTTGAAAAAGCTTTACCGCAGTAACCAGCTACTCATAGGCTACTGATTAAGTCAGTGAAATCTGTTTCTTTGGGTGTGCCTCCTTGATAAATTAGCTTACTATACATAAGTGGGAAAATTTCTTTGGAACAAGTGACCTGTAATTCTGCATTTAGTAGAAATTGCTAGCTAAGCGTTGAACTTACCCGGCCTCATTCGTAGCTGTTGTGTTGTGGATTTGGAGGATAGCGTTTGCTTTTACACTTGATTTCTGAAGTTAGCACCCCCAAGGCATGTGTCTGGAAATGGGATTCCCTTCACACGTTGCGTCCCCTGGTTATCCTGCTGTTGTTGGGGAGCATGTTTAAAGCCAACCAAGCTGACAAAAACACTAGTATAGAGGAAGGACCAGGCTCTTGGTATTCAGTGGCACGGAAAGCAGGTAAGTAAAGCACAGTGTTACGTTCGCTAAGTTTCAACTTTTACACAGACACACACATACACCAACACAGCTTGCCTGACTTGCTCAGTTTGACATAGTTATGCAAAGGAGAAATAAAAAAAAAAGAAAGGCATTTTACACAACCAGGCTATTTATTTTAATTGGAACACTCTGCTCGTTTCGAATTGGACAGATCTAAAACATGGCAGTAGCTTCCGCGAGTTTATTTCCACTGAGACGTCTTCACCTGCCTTACCAAGATCATTCTCAGTCTACTTTTTTAAGCTCTACCGTAAACTTAAATTATTGAAAATTTATTAATTGCTGACTATATAATAACCTTTGCTTGTATGTAACCGAATGGTTTTAAGAGCCAACATTTAGAGTATGACAATGGAGCTGAACAGTTTTTAATGCGCAAGCAGTTCTGTTCTTGTGTATGACTTGTAACCTTAATTTACTGTGTAAAGATGGTTACATTATTTCCTTAGCTTTGTTTGTTGGAGACAAATATAGAATGCTTGTTTAAGTATGTCAAAACATAATCTTATCTTGTGGATTTTTATGTTAATGTATTATACGAGCTATATTTTTCATTTGCCCAGAAAGACAGCTTGTATAACGCTTTTGAAAGTTTTTCCGCTCTGTAAAGTCTTTAGAGCTGACAGTCCTGTTAGGTTTGTTTTAATCTTCATGCTAAAGTGTCAATGGTGGTTTTGTGAACTGGTCAGAAATTCACAGGTCTTAAATGTTTTCGGGAAATTTATATTGGACACTGCTCTTTGTCTAGCAAATAAAAGATGTTAATATATTCCTGTTACTGGCATGTGCACGACTGTTATTAGAAGCCACTTTATCATTTTCCTGCTTTAAATAGAAATGTCTATTTATGAATTCTGCTTGTAGTTTTTTCACAAATAAAATAGTAAAATTTAATTAAATCTGAAAGCTCTCTTTTTTGGGAGATGCCAGCATTCAGAACCAGCCGAGTCCTGCTGAAGCACTTTGTCTCTGTACGCCTTGCCCATGAGCCATCCCCTGAGCACCCCAGTTCTGCAGACACGGTTGCGCACACGTGGAAAGCTTCAGGCATGTCAGTACGTCCGTGCTGTTCCCTGGGACTGCCGGTACAAGGAAAGCTCGTGGTGGGTGTCTGCAGAATTTGGGTTCTCTTACTGTGAAGTAATCATTTTTCCCCTTTCTGTGGCTGCAGAAACGGCGAAACCCAGTGCAGAAGATTTTAGTGAGAGCCCCTGGGAGTTCCTTCTGGTGTCTTGCGCTAACAAACTCCCACGAGTAAAATTAATAGAACTTAATTGAGGGCCTAATGATATTTTTGTGACATAAAAACACAGGTATTTTGTAAGCATTTTTTTCCTCTGCTAGGAAGCAAGCTGATATAAATTGCTGTGCTCCTTCTGGTTCATGTTTGTTTTTTCCCCACCTGAGAGGGCAGACATTTGGTGTAACTGTGCCAGTCCAAATGCAAAGCTGAAATTCAGAAACTAAGTGATGGGTAAAATGCAAAGAAAAATATCTTACTGCAGAGGTGTGGGTGCTGTCGTTTCTTCCCCCCTCCAGCCCCCAAGGAATATGAGACAGTTACTAAACCAAAAGCAGTCTGGAGATTTTCGCGTGCGCTGGGGGAAGTGTCTCTTACAACCCGAGGTCGCTTTAAAAAAAAAAAACCAACACACTATGCAAACACACTCTTAAATGCTTTTAACCTCAGCTGGAAATGAGTCAAAATACTTGGTGCCAAGAATAAGAAGAAACAGGAAAGGTAGCGCTTGTTGTACGGACCCGAGGAGTGCTGGCTCGCCGCGCCAGGCGAGCGAGTGGAGAATCGGGCTGGCCGCGAGGAGCGGAGGCTCCTGGCCCCGGGGGCTGGCAGCGATGGCACGGGTGAGGCTGGGGATGAGCCGTGCTGGTACTGCTGGCTCGGGTAGCACGGGCTGTGGGATGGATGATGTCTGTGTGGAGCCGTGGAAAGGCAGCAACCAGCCGCAGCAGCGAGGGCACTGAGTTTTTAAGGTATGCGCTGAACTTAGTGTCACGGCCAAAGGCTTTACTTCGCTACCCATAGGGGACGTAAACTTAAATCTGAGCTTACCTCCCTTACACAAGGGAAGAAAAAAAGTCTGGAAAGTGCTGTGGCAGCAGCGGCAGGCCGGTGCTTGCTCTGGAAGCATCGGATGCGCGCCCTCGTGCTGATGTGCGGCCCGCGTCCTGCAGCAGCTTGGGTGCTTGTCACTGTGGGAGTTTCCAGGGGTTGAAGCGAGAAGTTTGTCTACAAAAGCCGTGACAGAGGTGACAAATAGCTGTTTCTGGCCCAGCTGTGTCGAGGCATTAGGTTAGGTGGAAGTGCTGAGTGCCAGCAAAGCGCTGTGAGACAGGGGTTGTGCTTGGATCCCGAGAGCTGGCAAGCTCCTTGCCATCTCACAGAGCTGCATCAGAAGAAATCACCCTTGGCACTGTGGAGCTACTGCCCAAATTTCCTTTTTTTCATGCCCCAAGACCCCAAATCCTAATTATTTTAATACCCACACGCCAGCTGTGAGGATGGGCTGGGGGTGCCGATGGCAGCAGCACGGTGCAGCCTGGCTGGGGAGCGCGGTGCTGGGTCCTGCAGGAGGACAGGGAGGTGAGGCCCTGTTGTGCTGCTGGCCCTGGACGTGGATCCTCCGTGGCTAAATGTGGGCCTTCAGGCGAGTGTCTTGGCTCGCAGAGGGCCTGCTGCCACCCCGCTGGTGTGGTTGGGTAGGTGGAAACCCGAGGCTCCAGTGCTTCAAGGGGAGCGGTGTGAGACTTCGCCTGTGATTCACAAACGGGGAGGAAATAAAAAGAAGAAAAAGCTACTATATAATTTTCATGGAAGAATCCTTGTTTTGCAGACCTTTTTTTCTTCTTTCATCCTGTGCTTCTTTCCCATCACCCCCATAAAAAGAAAAAAACGTGGTACAGATCACATCTAACACGTCTTGTTTGAGGTTTTTCTTCAAATCTCCTTCTTTTCCTTGGCATTCAGGTAAATTCACAGAAGGTTTGGTTGATCATCTTTCACTTTTCTTTCATTTGTGTCTGCTGCCCCGTTCATGGAGGCCCCGACTGGCCCTGAAGAGACGCAGGGGGAGGACAGGAGCTCCCCAGCAGCTGGGTATCACCTCTGGGATGCCGGGGCTGGCCGACTTTCCGTGTGTGCAATCTGCAACGCTTCAAGTCTGTTCGTGGCTTTTGCAGCTGCAATAACGACAGGGATACCTCAGGTTTTTCTGCCTTTCCTTTTCTCTGTTGTTCCTTTCTGCAGTACTTAGGTGCGTAAGTGCTGCTCGTTGGCTTCGCTGCAGGTTGGTGCAGTGAGGGTTTGCTGGGTTTTGGTCCTGGTGGAGGGCCGCTTGGTGCTGTCAGCAGCCCTTTTCTACACAGGGTTGAGGCCAATGCTGATCCTGCCTGAACCTGTTTAATAGGAAGACATTAGAAGCGTCTGCATTGTTTTCTTTTGGCTTATGTATCTCAGCAGAGAATAAGATGCACTCAGAAATCACCAGTAACATCAAACAGCGGCCTCAGAAATCCCGAACTCAAATCATTTCAGGTCACACCAGCAGTTATCCCACTTGCAAAACTCTTACAGGACAGCGTGGAAGCTTGCAATAGTACCGAGCAATCTGTACGTAACCCTGGTCTTCACTAAACACGAAGGTAGGAACTAATTGAGTAATTCTTGTACTGCAACTCTTGCACGTCTTTTCCAAAAAACAAGTCTCCACCGTGCTGGTTTATTCTTTCCAGGACCCTGAAAATTTCACGACTTTCTTTTACCTCCATTTTCCCCCCAGCTTCTTACAGCTGGAGTTGTCAAAACTAGTCCGGCTTAAGAGGACGTTCCAGCACCCGGATCTCCTCCCTTTACAGAATCATCGTGAGAAGGACTTAAGCTGGCACGTTAAATACTAGAAAGTTACGGTGTGAAAATCTGCATTGTTCTGCTTTCCCTGCTTTGGCAATCCGCGTTTCCTCCCACCAGCAGGTGAGGCAGAGACGTTCAAGGCGTGTAATGCTGATAGCACTCGCTTAAACGCCGTGAGGTTCTCGGTGTAACACGCTTGATAATGCCTCATCACAAGCTTTTAGGCAGCATTAATTGGCCACAGCTACTGGAGCTGGCCGGAGCAGAGGGAGGAGGTCTGAGGTGTCTCCTCGGCTGCTGTAAGCTCCTCGTGACTGCTGGGGAAAATGAGCCTGGGAGCTGAATTTGGGCAGAAAATACCCACGTGGCAAGGAGCAGGCTGGTGTGCTGCAGGCACAGCGCGCTGCTGCCCAGGGGAGAGGAACAGGAGTGAATAAACTTGTGTCTGGTCATCCCCCAAATGCGGTCCTGGGGCTTGATGTGGACTTTGCAGGAGGAATTTTCAGTGTTTGTGTGTGTTTTGGGGGAGATTAAAGCTTGGAGCGGTGCATGGAGGTTTTAATTCTACATTCCTCTGCACGCTAATGGCTAATATATAGAATCTATTACATATAATCATATACATTAGGTTTTAAATGGGCTGTAGGGATGTTCTGCGTGGCAGGTTAACGGGGTGGTGGGTTTACAAGCACGCCCCTCACCAGGCTGTCTCTGATGGGGGGTTTCCACCTCGACCATCTCGCCCACCTCGTCTGTCCTTCGGGTGGGTTCAGCAGCAGGCGGGCTGCACCCTGCTTGCCATGTGCCTTGATTCCCTGGGCGGCTTGTAAAATTGAGTAAGAAAGACACAGTTCTCGGTTAAATTCATTTCTTTCTGATCCAAGAAGGACAAAATGAGAGTCAGGAGGAACCCTGCGTGCCACTGAGGGGTGGCACATGGTGACTGGACGCAGCCTGGTCAGGGCTCGATGCTGCTGCTCCTCTTGGGGATGGTGGATTTATTCACCCATCCTGATTTGTCCCAGATGTGACGAGATGTTAAGGCCTTGCTGGGTTCCATAGGGATGGAACCAGTGTGGGCAGGGGATGGGGACACCCTGCTCCAGCCCCAGCTCTGCTGCTGGGAGATGCTTGTGGGCTTTGCTCCAGGGCACCTTCCAAGACTTAAAGTTTTCTTGCATTTGCACATGCCATGTGACCGTGGGAACCCTCTGAAACCTCCGCATCTCAGTGCACAGTGAAAGGTTTTGGCTTTTGCTAAGGGCTAGGGCCACATTCAGCCACTGCAAGCGAGAGGGGCTGCACCAGCATCGCTGCAAGCGGGGCTCTGTGACGGCAGCGGGAGGGAGCCGGCGGGGTGCCAGGGCTCGGGGTCAGCCCTCGCAGTGCCCTGTGGTGGCTGCCTCTGGCTCCGTGCTGCTCCAACCGAGTTGGGCCCTTCTGCTTGGGGTTCACAGCACAGGATCAGTGGCTGTGGCATGGGGACAGCCCCACCAGCCACCATCGATGGTCACCGTGCCTGCCCTTGTGCTGCTTTCCTGCCTCGTTTGCCCCCCAGTGCAGCACCGGCCTTGGGACCCCTAAGGGCACATCCACCCACTCACCATCATCCTGTAATGATGCCAGGCGGCGCTTCCCTCCTGTGCCAAGCTATAAATCCTGCAGATTTACATGCCAAGAGGCCTCATAAATCAAAAGCGTCAGCGAAAGGCGATGGGTTGGAACAACGGGGAGGCGCCCGGAGTTCCCCTGCCCGCGGAGCTGGGAGGGGGCCGGGGCAGGCAGGAGACGTGAGCTGCACAGCACGGTTTGGAGCCAGCAGAGCAGTGTCTGTGCGCACTGCTGGCACCCAGCGAGCCCTCTGGTCCAGACCTTGTTGCCCTGAGCAGGGTATATGGGGCTTGCCAAGCCCTCCAGCCCGCTCAGAGAAGTTCCTTGCCTGAAGGGCTGTGGACGAGCGGCCTCTTTGCTCGTGATTTTGGGCAGTGCAAGTGACGGGCCCTGGGAGCCTTGCAGCACGTCCCGAGCTGCTCTGCCTGAGAGGGAGGCAGAGCTCAGCCCAGCAGCTCTGGTGTGTGCGATCCTGCCATTAAATGGATTAAAAAAAAAAATAAATACAATAAACAGTGGTGCTCTTACCTCAGGCGATCCATTAGGAGTGTGATTTAGTGCAGGGAGGGCTATAAAGGCAGTTGGTAAATCTTCTGTGCAGCACAAATAACATTCCTGTTGGGGGAAAAGGGCCCCTGATGATGGAGCAGGGAGGGGGGCCCCAGCTCTAATTGTGGCATCCAAGAGAAGGTGATGTAAAATGAAAAACCCAGATCCTCTAAACCTTAGGAAGGGCTTCATCCCCTTAAATTATCAGGCAAAGTCCTCATTCAACGCTACTTTGAAGGAAATCAACTGGCAGCGCTATTCACTGCGACGGAGGGCTCAGCACTGGGCTCCGTGTGATTACGGCACCTTCTGAAGAGCTCTCTTGTATTTCCATTGAATGCTCCTATTTTTATCCTCCTCCAATCCCATAGGACATTTCCAAGCGGGAAGCAGCACGGAGAACAGAGACCTTAACTCTGCTCCGCTTAACGATGTCTGCAAAAAGAAGGGGGCAAGGACTGAAGCAGCTCCCAGCTATTTCTGGTGCCGCGGTGCAGCAGGGGGGGCATGGGGGTCCCTGGGGGGCTGCCGTGGGGCAGGTGGGAAGTGTCCGACCCCACGGGGCAGGACGTGGCGGTGGGATGGGGATGGCCAATGCTGAGGTGCGAAGAGCTTCAAGTCTTCAAGCCTAATGCCCCAGAACACCATCACTTTGGTTTGGGAACCAAACACGTTTGGTTTGGTTTGGTTTTGTCCGTGCAGAACCGGGTGCTGCAAGGCAGCGTGTGCCTCGTGCTCGTTCCCTCCTGCAGCCCCGGGTTGTGCTCGTGTGTGTGCTCACCTTCCCCAGAGCTGAGCCCGGTGCTGGCACCCGCAGCGCGGTCCTGTGCCGGGCAGCAGCAGCCGGCTTTGCTCGAACACGAAATATAAATCAGAGATCAAGTGAGTTACTGTGCCATGCCGCTGCTTGGGCAATGGGGAGCCTTTAAATCAATCAGCCCCCAAATAAATAAATAAGCGTGCAGCAGACATGCTGGAGTGCGTGTCTGATTCCTATCAGAGGCAGTAATTTAAGTCAGACGGCTTCTTTGCGTTACCTGGGCTGCTGGAGTCACAGGAGAGAGAAAGCAAAATTTCTCCGAGCGTTCGCTATTGTTGCCAAAGAAACCATTTCATTTGGTTGCCACGTGTGCAGCAAATCCGGCTCCATCCGTCTGGATGCCGAGGGCCGAAGGAAAGGGCGTTGGGGAAAGAAGCCTGCAGAGCACAGCCGCCACGCTGAGCACGACGCTGGCTGGAGGAGGAAGGGTTGGCGGGGCTGGGACAGGCTCTGGAGGGCCTCATCCAGCTGCACATCCCCACGAGCATCCCCAAGGCTGTGGGAACACCCGGGTGCCCAAGGATGCTGCTCGCCCTCAGGGTGCTGCCCAGGGGAGCAGCCATGTGAGCTGCTCAGAAAAAGCCCAGAAGCCACAGCTTAAAACATCTCATTTCTTTTCCTTTCAGCCCATGCAGCTGCTACGGGAGAGAAATGTTCAAAGCTTTCATCTTCCTGGGAGGCTGCTGGCTCTGGAGGGCTGCCCCAGGGCTGAGGAGCTGCCGTGGGCTCTGGGGCATTGCTGGCACCAACTGAACACCCTGCGGTGCTTACGGGTGAGTGCGGAGGGCAGGGAGCAGTTGGGTGCCTGGGATGCTCTCCTGCTGCCCGGCCCTGGGGACGGCTCCGACACCAGCCATGAATTTGGGAGGCTGTTCCTCTTTCCAGGGCAGCTTTCATCGCCCGCAGGTGGGACGGGGCTCCCTGCCCAGCCTCTAAGGCTGGAGGTGCACTGTGCGTTTGGATTTCAGCAGCACTTTGAGATGCCCTGCCCTTGTGTACCTGGTACAAGGCCACCGGCGTGGCATGGCAGGACTTGCCTTCACGCCATCTGAGCTGTCCGAGATGGGTCTGGCAGCGTCCTGCCAGGCTTCCATCAGGGAACTCACTCAGCCTCCTCTTCCCCGAGTTCCCCCAGGAGCTGATGAGGCCAAACCTTGGACCGGCAAAGCCGATGTTTTCCCAGCACCTTGCGACAGAAGATAAAGCAACTGCAAAGCCGGGAATTCAGCACCTAACCCCGTGTCCTCCTGCCTTAGCACGGCCCCTGTAACCACCAGGGCTGTGGGTACAAACTGTGGTACTGGATGCCCGGCTGTGCACCCAGGCAGGGCGCAGCGGGGCCACCGCTCAGGCCTGCAGCCCCGCTGCATCCCTGCCCCGCGCCGCCGTGTAAATCCTTCCTCGCAAATCATTGACCCGAGAGGTCATAAAAGTTCCTTTACGGTCTGTCAAGACAAACTAGATTCTTTACGTGCACCCTAAGTCAGCACAGTAAAACTTTTATGATGTTTTTAATAACAAGAGCTACTGCACATGAGCAGCAACTAATTTTTAAGGCCCTGGTATTTCAGCTGAGATGGGTTTTTCCCCCCTCTGAGCTGGAAAAACACTTAGGTCAGTGCTTTCAGAAGTCCATGTCTAAAGCTAACCTCTTTGCCAGAACTTCTGCAAACACCGAGCACCCTCGGAAAGCAACTTCTGAAACCAGGCTGCGTGTCTGGGAGCATCTGTGCAAACAGAGACGTTGAGCTCTGGGTTCCCATCTTAAAAACATTCGGGACTTGATCTGTCCTGTGATGTTAGGACTTTAAGTCTTTGCAAAAGGAAATCCTTGGGCAGTTGCAAAGTTGTCGTAGGGGCTCAGTGCGTGTTTATTTAGTAAGAGGCCGAGCAGCAGGTGAACAGCAAAGCCTGCCTGCTGCGGCAGTGGGGTGCAGACGGATCTTCTGGGGCATGCCGGCACCCACTGCTGCCAGCCCTGCCGGGGCTGGGCTTTGCAAAGCAGGGGGAATTAATCTGGCTGCTCAGGGAGGTGCTGCTTCACTGCCTGGGTTGTCTCCACGCAGGGCAGAGCCCGTGGGATTTGCTGACCTGGCCAGGGGAGTTGTTTGTGTTTTGGGCATGTCAGCGTGAAGCCACGTGTGGGCAGCCAGCACAGCTTCCCAGCCTCGGGAGCAGCAGGGGACAAGGGATGCACTGCTCGGGTTTCCTTTGCAGCAGTTCCGTCACCCATACATCATCTGCTTCTTCTCGGTTTGTTTGTTTTAAAAACCTTTCCGGCAGTAGGTGGGAGGGAAAGCCTTCCCGTGGGTTCAGTCCCTCCCCGTGGGCAGCCAGTGCCTCATCCAGTCCTGGGGCTTTGGGGTTTTCTGCACGGTGTCGGGAGGGTTTCTTGCTCCAGCACAACACCAGCTGCAGCCAAATCCCATGGGCTCAGCCAGCCCCATCACCAGTCCCCTGTGGTTACTGCTCCAGCTCAAATCCCCCCCGGGGAGCTCCCCTGCCCCCTCAACAAACACGTGGGGTGTCTCAGGGGCAGCGGGGCGCTACCCAGCCCTGCAGCAAAGCCAGGACCCTGGGATGGGGGGGACCCTCCTGGTCCCAACCCAACAGTTTTCTACTGTGATGCATTTCTGTGTGCTCAGCCAGGTGCAGCAGGTCTCTGGGGGAGTAGTCTGGGGGCTGTAGCATGGAGCTGCCCCGGATCCGTGCAGGATTTGGCCCTTCCTCCGGTGGGAGCAGCGAGGCTGCCGGCGCGGCTCAGCACTGCGAAAGCCAGCGAAAGCTGCGAATGCTCAGGGGAGCTGCAGGGAGGAACTGTTGCTGTCGATCTGTTAATTAAGATTAATGTGCTAGCTGATAAGGATGACTCTGCGCCAATTGCTATTATAAGCCAAGATCCTGCGAGGCAGCGGAGGGTGCGCTCCTGCTTCCTCAGCAGCGGGAGGCCCCGGCCGCTGCGCCTGGGGCTCGCCGCACAAAAAGGGGCCCTGGGCAGCAGAAAGAGGGGCGCTGCAGTAAAAAAGGGGGAGCTGAGCTCCTCTCCCCAGCACTTCAGTGCCTGCTGAGCTCCCTCCCTGCTGGCGGGGTGCTGCCGTGGCAGAACAGATTCTGTATTTTTGGACAGTGTCAAGGCAGAGGTTTGTCTCCTCCTGTCCCAAAGAGCAGAGGGGAGAGGAGGTACGTGGTTTAAGACCTGTGTGTGTTCCTGTCCTCTGCCCTGTGTCTCTCAGGCTGGATGTGCCCCTGCAGGGAGGCACCGTGGCTCAGGGTTGTTTGACACTGCTGTGGCTGCCGGTGGTGCGTCCCTGAGCTCTGGCTCTGGGCTTGCCAAGGAGCTCACTCCAGTGCCCTTTACCCGCTCCTCTGGCTTAACAGCCCTCTGCGCCTTGTATTCTGTGTCTGGCACCAGCTGAATTCAGGGCTGGAAGCTTGTGCAGTCCCCAGCCTCCCTGAGCCAATGCCAGCACGGTTGTTAAAGCCCCTGGCTGAGGTTTTTGCACTGTCTCGGTTTATTAACAGAAGGTAAAATTATGGGAGGGCTGCCTGGGTCCCAGCTGGGTTCCTCCCAGCCCTGCCCTATGCTCCCCACAGAAACCCCTGGCACCAGCCCTAACGAGGAAGTGCTAATTAACCTGGAGCCTCCTCACTGCCTGCAAAATTTAACAGGGTATAAGGAAGGAAAAGCTATTTCTTTTCTTTTCTTTTCTATTCTTTTCTTTTCTATTCTTTTCTTTTCTATTCTTTTCTTTTCTATTCTATTCTATTCTATTCCATTCTATTCTATTCTATTTTCTTTATTTTCTTTTATTTTTTTTTATTTTTTTTTTGGTTTTAGGAACATGATCTGCTCCTGGAGCCTTGCTGGAGCTGAGCGCTCCCCCCACCATCCCATAACCAGTTACCCCATAAAGGTGCTGCTGGGCAGCCCCATCCCAGGGCACCACACCGCTCCCCAGCTCCGCAGCCGAGCCGAAGCCCTCTCGACCTCCGTGGCCGAAGTCATATTCCGCGCAAATTCACCCCAGTCCCACATGCAGAATTAGATAACCTTATCACCGCATCCTGCACAGATCAGTAACTCTGTATGGCTGTCAGCTCCTTTCAGCCGGCCGTAATTGCCTAGCAACGTCGCGCTGTCTCTTTGGAGGCAGCCTAATTCGGTTTCTGGTCATCCATACCAGAGCCCCACGCAGGCATCTGGCAAAGCGGGGGGCAGATGGGCACGGAGAGTGGCTGGAGCAGCGGGCACCGCCATGGGCAGGCAGCTCTAAGGTCCTCCTGAGCAGTCTGAGAGCCTGGTTAGTCTCTACCCCCATGCCTGTGCCACCATTTATCCATTAATTCCAAGGAATAAAATGGGATTTAGGCAGGAGTGCTGCCGTTTCTGGAGGTGCCTTACAGCAAGGGCCAGCAGCAGGCTTGGTGCTGGGGACTGTCAGTGGGAAGTATCGCTGCGCTGTGGGGCAGCCTTGGCTCAGGATGGGTTACAAAACCTTCGTTTTGGCATTTACTGACCAGGGAGCATCAGACTGCAGGATCTGAACTCTGGCCTTCAGCTGTGTTCCCATGTAGAAACCGTACATGGGAAGCAGTGAGCCTCTTTAAGATAAATTAAATGCTAACGCTGATTTAGAAAGGGTTTATGTGAGGTAGCCCGTGGCTCAGGCTGGCAATGCAGAGGTGGAAAACTGAGGCTGGGTGCAGGAACCAGGGCCACAGCTGCTGTCCTGGCCCCATCCCTGCAGTGATGGGAAATGGGTGCCTGGCGCAGGGGGCTGAGCTTCTCCTCCACTGCCGAGCACTGCCCAGCTCCCCGGGGATCAAGTGTCTTATGGTGCTGGGGATGTTAAAATTTAAATATAGGTAATTTCATGTAGATCGGTGAGGGCCCTGTGCTGCCAGAGAAATGCCACCGTTTAGCTTGGTGATTTCCCCTGGGGCTGGGTGGGCTCGTGCTGCAGACTTCTCCAGGTCTGAGACTTCCCCAGAGCTGTTGGAGCTGCAGGTTTGGAGCCAGCCTCCCACCCAGCCCAGCTGAGCCTGCAGATTTAAACCTGGACCCAGACACCAAGTGGCGGAGGCTTTTCTTTTGGGCTCATCCCGGCCTGAGACCTCCAACCCACTGGTGCAGCTCCTGCAGTTCGGTCTCATTGCACCGGGCTCCTGCCCTGCCCCGGACCCTCACGGAGCACCCCAAGGGCATGGGGCCAGTTTTAGATCTCACCATCACAGCCTCGCCTTCAAGAATTACTACTACTATTATTTCCAAGGAAACAAGGACTCACGCTCGTATCTTTTATGTGATTTCTCACATCCGGAGGTTTTCACGTGACTTTGCTGCCTATTTTTAGCTCCTCAAACATCTCTGCCAGGATGAAAGCTTTAAAGAAAACCCACCCTCAAAACCGATGAAGCGGGCATTTGCGTTAATGCTAAATTTGTGACTGCAGCCCCCGGTCCCTAAACAAACGTGCCCATGGACAGAAAGCACGAAGCAAGGCTGCAGCTGACTCTTGCCTTGTTTGCTCTCACCTCCTCCAGGTCCACCTACGAGTCGTGTAAGAGCCTCCTACCCCCATATCGCAGGTAAAGCATTAGTCTAACAGGAACAGCAAGGCGGGGTTTCCCCCATAGCCACACTCTGGCGGGTTTGTGGGAGGAGAAGAGCCCCAGCCCCGCTGGCTGCAGCGCTCCTGCCCTTCCCCTGCCTCTTCGGGCACCCACGGGCTCAGCTGACGAAGCCCAGATATTTGTGTCCTGCAGAAGTGCATTATCCCCTGCTCCACGCCGTGCAGCTGGCAGGATGCATCCCTAATCACCTTGCTGAGCCGGGCCTGCAGGGGCCGTGCTTTGGGCCAACAGTCCCCAGATCCGCCGGACTCGAGCAGTCGTGTCCAGCTATTAGAGAGAGTAGTTTCAGTTCTGCTTTTGTCAAATTCAGCTTCGTTAACACTTTCTGAGCTGCCTTATCAGTTACCGCAATTGGCAACGAAATGTCGGGACAGCCTTCTGGGTGCGGAAACCTCCCCGCTACCAAACGGGGCTGGGCACGCAGCACTGACGCCCTCCCCGCTGCCACACAGCTACACGCAGCTGGCTCAGCCCTGCTGCGAATACAGCAAATTTATCCCAGATGAGTCAGGGCTAAATCTGCTCTCCTTTCGCAAGCTCGTCCCGCGACACGCAGCCCGTGGCTGCGGACAGCTGCCGCAGCGGGGCTTCAGCCGAAAAATCACGTCCGCGCTGTGTCCCGGGCTGGGAGCCCCGGGGGACCCCGGTGCCGGGGGGGCACGAGGGCATTCAGCAGCCAGGTGGGGGCTGTAGGGACCCCGGGGAGAGGCTGGGGCTGCTGCAGAAGCAGGTGGTGGAGGATTTATGGGGCCTCTTGGTGTCTGCTTTGCTTTTAAACGGCAGTCCCCAGGGCAGAGCGCTTCTGGCAGGCAGCTCCCTGGGCTGGGGCTGAGCGCGGCGGCACCCACCTGCTTCCAGCATCTCGTTAGTGGTGCTGCTGATAAATGAGCTCTGGGCAGGCCCTGCTGGGTCCTGCCTCTGTCTCATTGCCTTTCTGCTTGGGCTGTCGGGATGGTGAGAGCTGCCTTCATCACGGGGAACCTGGGGCCCCCATCCCTGGTTGGAGCCAGCCCCTCACAGGGAAAGGGCAGCCCTATTATCGGGGCACTGTGGATGGATTTACCTTTTCACTCTGAAGTTACAAAGCTGTGGAGACCCCGTGGCCCCTGGCCACGTGCTGCCCTGCCGAGGTGACGGCTAATTGAGACGTGACAGCCGGCAAAACAAACCCACCATGCCTCGGTGCGGCTGGCAGAGCTGGGTAATGCCTGGAGTCTTGCGGCTGTGGGAGGCTCTGTGGAGATTTGCTTGAACCAGGTGAGGCCATAAATCCTCACAAGGCACCTGATCCACAGGGAGACGTGCCAGGGGACTGCCATGTGACAGTCCCTGTCCACCCAAGTACCTGTGCACATAGCAGCCCCCGCCGCGTGCTGCTCCCACCCCACGGCATGCTGTCACGGTGCCACTGGAGACAAATGAGCCCCAGCATGGCACTTGTCCTCCTGCTGTCCCCAGGGACCCCGTGCCGTGCCGGCAGCTGCTGCAGCCCCGTGAATCGGTGGCTGAGGTGCACGGCATGTCTCACACTGCTCGGTCCTGTGTCTGTGTCTGTGCAGGTGGTGCCTGCAAGATCTCTTTGCCGGGTCCTGCTCTTAAAATATGTTTCTGTGCCTTGGGAGGGTGCTGAGAGCACACCACAGTGTCCCTGCCAAGAACAAGCCTGAAGTCATGGTCTCTTGGGTTGGGGAGATGGCACCTTCTGCAGAGGTCTTCTGCACTGCATCCCTGTTGCCAGGTCTGCATGGGATGGGCTGGCCCAGCCTCTGCTTTGATTTTATGGTTGGAAAAGCAGAGATAAGTGGCAAAATACTGCCACAATGAGACACACACCTGTTGCTCTGTTTTAATCCTTCCACCTCCTATTTGACCCATCTTTTCTCCCGGGGGGAGCACAAGTGACCCATGGAGAGGAGGTCGGTGAGTGCAAAACCCCCTGCACAGCCCCCCCGTGCCCTGTGGGTGAGAAACAGCAGAAGGCATGCCGGGGCTTGGGGTTGTTACCTCCAGCGTCCATCCACCTGGAAACCTGCCTTGGGGTGAAATCCCTGCAGTGCCCGGGTTTCACAAACCTCTGGCAGTGCCCAGGGCTGACGTGTGGGACTCATTTCACCCCAGCACCCTCCTCATGGGTGCCCCGTCTTGGGGCTGGCAGCTTGGCGAGGTGCTCGGGGCAGCCCTGCAGATCTCGGTCATGGGCTCAGCATGGCTGGGAGCTGCCGGCAGCAATGCTGGGCAAAGCGAATGCTCCCACCCCGGGGCCTGGCCCGGCATCTGGAGGATGCTGAGAACTCAGGGATGTATCCAGTCATCTGAGCCGTTTAATTCTATTACTCACAAGCTTTGAATAGCTGGTTTAAACACCCTTGACCTTCTGCTACAGAGCAGATCAAAGCAAATCTCTCTGCAGTGATACGCTTTATCTGATTCAAAAGGGAAGCATCCAATGAACTGCTTGTTTTGAAAACATTATTTTACGTTGTGCCCTATTAAATTGTTGACATGTTGCCCTCCAGCTATTTGGCATTAGTTATACTCAAAAGTTATCTGCAGCATTAATCTAATTTTGCCTTTCCTCATCTTTATTCCTTGTTCTCCATGTTACATTGTTTAACAAATCTGTTCAAGGCCCAAATTGTTTCAAGACGGAGCTTGATAAGCCAGTGGAGAGGTCTGCGGGGCGGCATGGGACACGGGCTCCACGTCACAGGCTCCAGGACGCCTGGTGGGAAAGGGACCCCTGTTTGTCTGAACTTTCCTTCATATTCTGATGGGGCAGGTCTTGTCCTGGTCCTGAGCTGGACCATGTGGGATTTGGGGTCTCTATCACTGATGTATATCTGAATTTTGGGACTGGTTTTCACCCGGATGGGGCATAGGGAGTCCTGGAGCTCTGTGAGTGCCCCAGGACAGCTCCAGTCCTTCTACACTTTTCAACAACCCCCCTGGGGCTGTGAGGTTTGGGGCTATTGGTGGCACTTTTCCCCTCATCTACTCTTTTTCTGCAGCTTGCAAGAGCTGCAGCCTTTCTCTACTGGTCTGAGCGTGCTGGAGATGTTTTTGGTGTGTGAGGTATGGACCTCCAGCCTGGGTTGTTATTGCCTGGCTGCAGTAGCTGCAGGGCTGGGTCAACAGCTGCCCTGAGCCCTCCAGTCCTACTCTTTGGTGGCATTTTTTTTTTTTATTTCTTCTGAAGAAACTGTTTCTTAAGCAAGCGCTGGATCCAAAGTGGCACCTTTATTTTGGTGTAAACCCATTGAACCGCTGACAAGCCGGTGTTGGTGCCTTGCAGCCGTCAAACCACCAGAGCAGAGGGAGGGCCCTTTGCTACCACCCCTCCTAGTGGCTCCGGGCCTTGGAGGGTTTTTGTCGTGTAGAGTGTTGTATTTGTTGTGTGCTCCTGTGTGATCCTCTGCAGGATCAGGTGGACAGTCTGGAAGCAGCGAGGCTTGCTGTGCCAGAAGCATGCTCTCGCTCACTCCCTCGGTGGATGCTCTCCCTTTTCGTTTGTGTTGCAATAGTGTCCAGATTGGAACCAGGTGAAAAAACGTGCTCACAAAGCTCTCGGTGAAAAAAGAGGCTTGATTTAAAAAGTGTTTCATTTTGAAAAGGGGAAGAAAGCCTAAACAATCAGCGTTGTTAAAATTTTCCATCACTATCTTTTTTTATGCAATGCCATTTCTTTCAGTGCGTACCAAACCCCTAGCTCTCAGCAGCAATATGGGGCTCCAGGGAAACAGTTTTCATTAGGAGAGCATGGAAAAGCCCCACAGAAATGGACCAGAGTTTTACAAAATGGAAACAACACTTCTCAGGGAGTCTTTTTTCCAAGTTTGTAGCCCTTTCTGGTGGGATTAGAGTGGATCTGCCTTGTGCTGTTCCCTGCCTGAGTGGAACATGCAGCAACGGAGTCATCGTCCCCAAAGAGCCACAACCGATAGCATCTGTGCATGCAAGTCCCCACATGACAACCCGCTGGCTCTGTCAATCCCTTCCAGAGCTTTAGACAAGAATTTGAGCAATTTTCCTAAGACTGAAATATAGATTTATACCTTCTGTTGCTATTAAATTGTCTCATGCATTTTAAAAAAATATATATATATATAAATGACAAGATAAGGAGAGTCAAGTTTTTCTAAAACCTTTCAGTGATTTGAAAAACTGAATGAAACTACAACAAACTGAACGTGTTTAGCACCATCTCATCTCCTTCTGACATGTCAGCTGTTGAAAATATAGATGTAATTAAAAGGATTTGCAAAGCTGTTCTTATGCTACAGAGACTTTTATATGATTTTTATAATGAACTTTGGTATTTGTAATATTGCACTCCGAATCCAAATAAATGTTTGTGGCTTGTCTCTTTTCAGCCCCCAGTATGTTGACTTTGGCCAAACTTATTTATCTGTGCAATGCTGGCTATAAAAATGAAAGAAACAAATGAACAAATATATAGCAAAGCAGAGTAGTCCGTGAGGGAGGTGGGTCCACCTACAACTGGTAATTTTGAACGAGGGGTGGGGTGGTAATCCACCTATATTGCACAAAAACAATGTCATTTACCACCATGGTCTGGATCTGCAAGGGTTTGTAAGACCTGAAAGCTACAGATAAGCATTTAGTAGGATTTACTGAAGAGCTTTAAATGAGACTCTCAGCTCCTCCTGACTTTCAGCAGGGCTTAAGTGCCTTTTGTGAGTCTCACTAAATTTTTATCTAAACTTTCAGAGGTCTAAATACTTTTTGAAAGGCTAGCAGGCCCTCCGCTATTACCATATACACCAAAATATGATAGCCCAAAGGACGGTGGCAGGATCCTGACTAGCAAAAGTGCTTCTTCCCACAGTGTGTCCTCTATGTGTGGAATCACTGCCACTAGGCTTTGAGGATGGTAAAATTTCAAATGAGTCCTAAAACAGTGCCTTTCATTCAGGAAAGAAAACGGCACCAACTTCCAGAAACACCACAGCGGTGCTCGGAGTGATGGAAAGCTTTGGGCTGCTCAACAGCAGAGTTCCCTGGGGAAATCCCACCGTACGCTTGCTCCGTGCTCTGCTGCTGGACCCTGCTAGAGACGGGACGCTGGGTTACTGGGGTCACTGCTGCTCCTCGTCTGGAGAGGACAGACATCAGGAGGTAACTTTGAACAGATTCCTGTGTGACCCCGTTTCCTCATGGGAAAGAACAGCACAAGGCTGCCTATACATCTGCTTTTTAAAAGATAAAATCCTTCCTCTGAAGTTAAGGGGAAAAAAATGATGCAGCAGAGACAAGGATGAAGATCAGTTCCAAAACTAACACACAAACAAACAATTAAAAACAAATAACCCCCAGACCCAGAAGCTATAGATCATAAGAGCTGGATCCCCATGTGGCTATTAAACGTGATGGTTCAGATGGTCTCCAGCTCCCCAGGTCTCCGTACACAGCAGAGTGCCAGAAAGCGAGGAGATGCGTGGTAGGGATGGTTCTCCACTCCTCACGCTGTCTGCGTTGAGATGATCCGTTGTTCTGCTCATGAAGTCTGTCCAAACAGCGCCAGCTCAAAGTCTGGCAGCCCCTCTACCTGTGGGCTTAGAGGGTTTCCTGAAGGGTTTGCTGGAGCACAACCCCATAGCAGGGAGCAGAGCGGAGTTTGGGCTCTTACCAGGCCGTGCAAGCAGCCAGCTGCAGGGCTTTGGGGGGAAAAAAGAAAAGAAAAGGATTGTGGTAGAGTGCCTGTTTGATTTAGAAGTAAATTGTAAATCTTAGGAAGTGAGAGCAGAGTGCAGCTCCTTACATCTAGCTTTAAAACTAATTGATCGCCTTCCCCGAGCACACAGACCTGTCTTTATTTTGAGTCCGTAAGGAAAAGTTCCCTCAAAGTCACCAGAGACGAATAATCCTTCAGGAGTCACTGCTGACATGGAATTATATTTTCAGTCATTTTTCAGTTGTGTGCGTCTACATCCTGTCACATTAGTTTGCTAACACTTGCAATGTAACAATGAGACAAACAGAGCATTGTGCTGGTCCAAGCCAAACATTCATCTCTGCTTGGCACCGGTTCAACAGGCCTGTCAAAACTCCTTGCGAGCTGGCCAAAGCTCATTAACAGTGGTTGGATGCATATTTAGCATGGAAAAGAGCTTTACC
Source organism: Oxyura jamaicensis (assembly GCF_011077185.1). Classification (NCBI taxonomy): domain Eukaryota; kingdom Metazoa; phylum Chordata; class Aves; order Anseriformes; family Anatidae; genus Oxyura; species Oxyura jamaicensis. Next base: position 17,833,924 of record NC_048904.1, on the reverse strand, counting down.
AAGGGCTCTTAGTAACGTGGGGACTGAGCGGGGAGGAAAGAGTGGGGACATACTCCTTGCAAAGTATTTGTACCCAGAGTAGAAATAAAGGGAAAATGTAAGTATCTGTGCAGTGAACATATTTCAAGGCAGTGCTTTGTGTGGAATAGAAGGGAGTTGCAAAATCCCTGGGCCCAACGCCAGTCTTAAAGCTGTCTCAGAAGAGGCATCGATGTTATCACTCCTCGATGCGCACGCACGTAGGAGCTTGGTCTCCCTGGAACGGGAGCGGATCTGCTGACTCCAACTTTCCTTCCCAGCCTGCCTGTGGTGGGCTGACAGAGGTTTGGCCGCAGCCACCTCCCACTCCCACTACCCAGGGTTCACCGAAGTCCATGCAAGGATCTGATTTTTGGGTCTCGCACAAGCTCTGGTGAAGCATCCTGGGGTGCTGGCTCAGCACGAGCTCAGCCCCCGGCAGCCTCCCGTACCTGTTGGGGCTGGTGAGGCACTTCACCAGGAGTGAAGTCATCATGGAGCTTGAACGTTTGTGTTGAGCTCAAGTCAAGAAAATAATTATCAGGGTGTGAGTGACACTTTCCTACTCATCTGAGATGTTCTTGAGGCCTTACTTTCAGGACTGTCCAGCTTCAGCACATCTTTGCAGCAGATCCTGCAGGAATGCTGCTGACTTACAAAGACAAAATGTCTAAGGAAATTTACTTCCAAACACGCATACATGAGATAGAGAGAAGAAATCCTTTCCTATTTCATGTGTCCATTTTCATATACCAGTGTCCCAATTAGTCTGAGAGCATCTGTTCCTAAATTCCTATCTCCTAAAACTCCTAGCACTGTTCCAGTAAGCATTCACTCTTGGACAAGGAACAATGAGAGACAGAAAGCCTACATGCTGCAGGAGAAAAGGAGAAAAAAGAGAAAATCTATTGATACTTAAAAAAACTTTTATTTCCTTTGCACTGAGGTGATTCTTTATGAAGGTGAATAATTAAGATGATGGAATTGAGAATATCTTTAAAAAAAAGATGATGAAAGAAGCCATTCACAGACTAATTAACAGAATGCTAGAAGCAAATGTTAACAGTTAACTGACTGAGTATTTCAAGGTGTGGTTCATTTAAACCTAGCACCTCTGATTGCTTGCTTACTTTAACACTCGCATGCTTGCTTGCAAACAATTGTAGTGTTCACTCTGCTTGGTTTCTTCTTCCTCTCCCTTTGTGAACTCTTGAATGTCCCGAGAGGGAGTCCAGCAACTTGTATTTCTGCCCATCCTGAGCTGTGCAAGCAGTTTAGGATCATCCAGGAGAGGGGTCTCTGCACCGGGGTCTGCCTGCGCCCAGGTGAGTACCTCCTGAGATCTATCTGGAAGATGCTGAGAGGTTATTGGATTACTTCTTGTAACTGTTAATCCATTATCAATTGCTGGACTTTAGTGTATATGATTTTAAAATGAAAGCCACTTCAATATTAATACTTAAAGGTGCATAGAACTATCAGAGCTGTTTGAAGTCTGCAAAAACTAAATAAGCTTCTAAGAGTAGAGAAGGCACCCAGAGCAGGGTTTTCCTTATCTCGCTGGCCTTTGGGTGGGAGCTGTTTTCTCTGCGTGCATCCTGCCTGTCCCCTGCCCTGGGGCTGGCTCCTCTGTAGAGCCTTCTCCCATGGAAGATGCCGTAGTGTACAGCTGTAGGCCCTAGCACATCTGTTAAGAATCTAGTGATTGTAGCTAACAGGATTTTTCACCTTAAATGAGGTTTCCGTAAACTAATCTGCGTGTTTTTGTCTGTGGCCCTCCAGGTGATGAGGGAAAACCTAGCTGCAAGGCTTTAATGTCTACTGCGCCCTTATCCCAAGGTGCTGAGAGGCCTAATTGTGTGAGATGTTACTCTGTTAAAGCAGTGCTTAGATTTTAAGTAGATTTAGATTTGCAGTTAAAATAACAAAGCATAAAGCGTACCAAAAGGGAAGGTTCCAACCACGTTAGCCTGACTGTGTTGCATATCCTGTGCATTTTTTTATGATGTGAACCCTAATACACACATTTTACTGAAACCCCTGACTTTAATATCGAGTTGCTTGTAAAAATGCGTTCCATAAAACATGAGCGAGGCAAGCCTGGCTGGCAGGGGAGCATGGCTCCAGCGGTGCTGAGGTCCCCAGCTTGCACCATGGCCTCTGGGGCTCTGGCACCTTGCTTTAGGAAGCCCTGGCACCCACAGGGCTGAGGCACCATCACCCTCCAGCAGGCGGGTTTGCTGCTGCGCAGATCTGTGTGCAGATATTATCTTGCTCGGGGCTGCTTCCAGCCCCCTGCAGAAGTGTACCAGAGGTGACTGGGTTTGGCACCTCAGCTCCTTGTCTGTCCTGGTTCACCACTCTAAAGCACTGTTGAAGCACCGACGGGTGACATCGGTTGTACTGGTGACAGTCTGATAGTGGGGGCAGTAGTGGGCATTCACAGGACAAAGCAATAAAGTATAACAGCACAGGAGTAAAACTTCATCTCTGGCAATAAGATTTGTACTGGGGAAAGGGAATAGCAATATTTTTTTTTTTAAGAGTCACTATGAAACTTAGGAGTTTCTTAAAATAAATTACCTCGTCCTTCAAAGAGACTAACTTAATTTTATTTTTACTTTTTTAATAATGCAATAATCAATAATAGATTAAATCTCCATTCCCTTACAAATCCTCTTGCACAGTAACAACAGAGGAAAAAAATCTCTGGAGGTGCATTAGAAAAAGCAATTTGAACACAAACCTGCATGGAGTGAGTTTCGTTCCAGAGGTAGCAAGAGCATCCACCTGGCCCTTTCCCTTTTACAGGCTGCGTGCTTGAAGAAGCCCTGCCTGAAAAACTGTAGCCTGTGAATATTACCCACCCCATTTCTCTCTCTCTTTTTTTTCCCTTTTTTTTTTTTTTTTTTCTCCCTACAATAAGTGTGAAGACACTTCAGTGCCTCTGAATTAATTTTCACAGGTCCTTTAGTCACGGAAGCCAACTTAAGGGAGATTTGCTGCTAGCATGGCACAGCCTGGGGGTGCCCGTGTCCTGCAGCAGGGTGGGAACAGACCTACAGCCCCGCTGCAGCCTCTGGCCCCAGGGAGCCTGGCGTGTCTTTAAAAAACGATGTGTTTCTCTCTAGTTCCTGGCCATGGCTCATTAGACTGAGAGGTGAGGTACGTGGTCAAGTGAGTTATGGCTGGGAGGTGGGGGTGAGCCTGAAGTGAGCAGAGCGGCGTGGCAGGGTGCTGGGGCTGCTGCCCCCCCTGCACAGGCTGGGTGGGACGGGGAGGGGAGCTGGGGCTTTCTGCTCGGCAGGAGGCTCTTCTGGGGCAGTTATCACCAGGGCATCTAATGAGCCTGCCTGCTGGGGTGGAACGTGCTATATCTTCTGGAAGCAGAAAATTCTACTTCTTGTGCTGTCTGACTTGCATCTCTCCTGAGCATTAAGATTAGCTCAGAGAGAAGTGTTTGGGAAGGAAAATTTAAGTGCAAAACTGCTTACTTGGATATATATATATATATATAAGTGCAGGGAAAGGAGGGAGTGTATTTGTGGACCTTGAGCTTCTGACACACGATGATGCTAAAGTACATGTGTGATGTTTCTTCAGCTGACATCTTAAAAATGCAAAGTCAGCACTGGCCAGGATGCAGATAAGCGTGGAGATGATGAATGCTTGCATAGGAGAAGCTTAGCTGGAAACCATATGGGCAATAAAAAGGCTGAGAGCACCAGAGGCAGGTACTTCTGCAGCAAGATCCCCGTTAAACTGGGCTTTTGCTGCTCAGCCTTGGTGCAGGGGTAGTGCAGCCTGGCCGAACACGAAGCAGCTTGGTTAATCCTTGGCTGGCTTGGCTTCAAATTGGCATTCAGTGCTCGTGGCATCTCGTATCGATTGTGTAAGATGCACAAATGATCGGCCGTTAGCCTCTGCCTTGCACAAACTCCGAATGCCCACTCTGCACTGGAGCAAAAGTACAATTGAGAACATCGCCGCTGCTCTCCAGGACACGTGCGCTCTCCTGGATGCAGAGGTTGACAAGTTGCATTAAGTGCAGGATGTTTTATTAATCACCAGAGTAAACTAACACATAAAACCTCCAGAGCTAGCTGGCAGGAAGGCAAGTCACTGCTGCCCCAAGGCTGGAATAATTTATGCTCTTTTCTTTTAATGTACTGCCTTTTCCTGCAACTCGGCAAGATTTAAAGCCCTTTGGAAAAGGGCGTGTGTTTGTGCATGGACTCCCAGCTCAGACAGTTCGAGCACCTCCTCCGGGGGGTCACAGTGGTGTGTGTTTGCTGAAGGAGAAGCTGACATCTGTCCCTGGGACACGCTGGTTTTATGTAGAATTGCAGCCAGCTAAGCGCGGAGCAGGGCTGGCCACTGGAGTCCGTGAGAGTTTTGCCACTGACCTTGAAGGATCCAGGATTTCACCCCTGACTATACAGTAGCTGATCCTGTCCTTTTGTTCATCAATCTCCTGGAGGAGAGCCTCCCCATAAATCGTGTCTTGAAAGAGAAGAGCAGACCTGACCTCAGCGTCCTCCCGGTGCTGTGCCTAGCGAGGCCCGGAGCCTCCTCGGGACAGGAGCCCCTCAGCAGCGGTGTAGATTTGCAGCCACCTTCAGCTGCCACCAAGACAGGAATTTATAGGTCAGCTTTTACTGCCCGTTTTGACCAGCAGGCCTGTCCGTACATCGAGGCACCGCTTGACAAAGTGAGAAATTATTTTTAACGCGTTTGTACAGGGAGGTAATAGATACGGTGGAGGGAGAGAGGCGTGCTGCCTGCGGGCAGCCCTAGAGCTCCTTGTGGGCAAAGGGGACATTTTGGGGTGCTGAGCCCACCAGACATGGGCTGCCGGGACAGCTGTGCCCAGCCCTTGGGGCAGGGCAGGCTCTGGAACACCTTATGGACAGCGATCCTCAGCGCTGAGGAGATGGAGAGAGGGCCCCAGCAGCAGGGAAGGCTGCTCCCGCTTTGCCGACGGCGTTCTCGAGCTCTCACAACATCCTCAGAGTTGCTGGAAGTTTTTCCCCCGTTGGGAGCCCCCCGCTGACTTGTGGGCCTCTCGCTGGCAATTTGGGCAGAATCGTCTTTGTTCAACGGCCTCCTGCTGCTCTTTTCTTTCCACATTTCCCCCCACCCCCTTTCTCTTTTCTTTAAAAGCTTTATTGCGAAGCACCTCTGTGCCTCTCCATTCTCAGACCCCTCTCCTAAGTTACAGTTTTTTCACCCATGCATTTAGATCAACCTTAATAACACTTTCTGTTCTCAGCTTAAGAAATAACCAGATTGAGAACTGGACAGTAAGGGGAATCTGAAACAATAACTTTTTTTTTTTTTTTTTAACTTTATAGCAATCCATACTGGTGGGAGGGGGCTCTGCAGCTGCCCCTCTGGCACCCTCTGCAGCGTGGGCACTTGCCATCAGCGCTCTGCAAGGGACTCGTGCTGCTGCATGTGACGGGCTCTAGTCCTGGTCACCCCTGCCAGGATGGAGAAAGGGGTCAGACTGAGCTACTTGAAGTGTATATATATAATAAATCCAACTTTGCACATAATATTTTGTCCAGTTCTCCATCCAGCTGCTTAGCTCTGTCAGCTGGGTGAGCCCAGCAGCAGTGGGGCTCTCCTGCTCCCAGCTGCTCCTGCCCACAAGTGCCTCATTTTTAGAAGCTGATAATGGATGAAATTAATGAAGAAGCCAAGGCTTTCCAAAGGGCTGCTTAGCCTGAAAGGAAAAAGCAGCCCCACCAGGCTGTTCTCAGCTCTGGGCTTTGCTGCCTGCCTAGGGTTTAGTGCAAAGGCATTTATTTCTCAAGGCCCTTGGGGAGAAGGGGAAATATGCAGGCCATGCATGGAGGCTGCAGAGGTGCAGGGATGATGGGAGGTGGGAAAGGAGAGGTGTGCTTCCTTATTCTGCCCCGTTTCAGGGAGTGTGGCAATAACAAGGTGGCAAAAGCCGAAGGGATGGCAGTGGGGCTGGTGTCAGGGTCACTCACCATGGTGATCCATGGGTCTCTGCTGTGGGTAGAAAAGCACCTAGCTGTAAGAGGACTGTGTGTTAATTTGGGGGGGGAATAAATGGGCCAGTAGAGTCAAAATATGAGTGAGTCTCTGCTACAGCCCAGTGTGAAGCAGTTACCTGAGGTCCAGGGCTTGAAATCCTAAGAGCTTCTCTTGTCTTTTTCCAGAGTAACCGTTGCCATACAAATCGTTTGCTCCTTTCACTAAAACTATAGTGAAAAGAAAATAGGCTTCAAAATTTCAGAGGTAAAGCACCTAAATTGGAGAAGTTAACTGCAGAAGGTTACAGTAGCGCCTTTTTGGGGCAGTCTTATTAAAATCTCACAGTGTAATCTCACAGTGTGTCACTCAGGACCAAGCCATACAAGTCTCCAAAAGCAGGAGGGAAGAACTAAGGTAGGCATTGCAGTTTGCACCTATTTAGCAGACCAGAAGTACTGTTATTATTTTGTCCTTGGTGAGGTCCCATGTCAGACACAGGACTGATGTTCCAGTCTCCTCCAGGCACAGCTCTGGGTGCAGTTCCATCGGTGCTGATCTTTCTTCTTGAGCTAGCTCAGGCTCCTTCCCATTTGTATCCTTTAAAGGCAGTTTTCTGCATCAGTCCAAGGTGCACAGATAACCTGCTCAGCGGGAGACGTGGCCCTCCTGGGAAATCTGTGCTGGCTTCAGATAGACCTTAATTTATTTGATAAAGGCAGAAGTGTAAACAACCTAATCTCCCCTTCAGGCCTCACAAGTCCTTCTAATTATTAGCACCAGAAGGAAGCTGAGTTAGATTCACCTTGGGAATTATATCCATTTCTAGGTCTTTTTATACCAGTAACACGTTTGTGTCTATTTTGGCAATCAATAAGAAGTCCTCACGCTTTGCTGTATGCTCCCAGTTTGCTGGGGCAGGGAGCACCACCGAAGAGTTCTGGTGCTTTGTGCAAGTTTTTCCTGGGATCAGGGATTTTTGGTTCACTGCTCACTGGTTTCTGTGCATCTTGGGGAAAACAAAGGTTGTAAAGAAGGTATGCTGAGAAACTTCCCCCCCCCCCCCCCCCCTCTGGTGTCCTTTTATTCCTCTTCTTCATACCTCCTGGGTGAAGACTTTTTTATTTTTTTTTCTCCTCAGCCTCTTTTTATCTCGGAGGCTTTAATATTCAGAACTAAAAAAAAAAAAAGAAAGTAAATGGAAGAGGTAAATCTCCAAAGTCTGGACACTACAAAGCTGCTGAGTAAGATGGAGCTGTGCGAAAGAAATTGCAGGGGGGTAAAGAAAGCCAGCCCTCGTAGCAGGGCACAGCTATTGGACACATGCTTCCTCTATCTGGTGACACTTCATGATACTCACAGAGTGTTTTGGTAGTCAGCTAGAGCTGCGGGGTGTACAGAAACCAGCTGTGTGCATTTAGGAAATTCAGTTATCTGGACCCACGGGCCTGTACTTTTCCCCCAATATGAAAGGCTAAAGGTACATTTCCTATTGTACCTACAGTCAGGCCCTTTGTTTGCCCTCTGTTCTGTCTCCAAAACTACTATGGACTCCTAAAGTCAACGCTGGATCCACATTTCACATAGCAGAGGCTTTTTTAAAAGGTGCCTATGGCAAATCGGAGGCTCTTGAGCAAGCCTATTGCTCAGGTAGTGACATTCTTACCCTGCTCCTGCACAAAATTCTTCCTCTCCAGTACTTGCAAGGACACTTTCCCCTATCTTTCTTTTCTCCTTGCTGCCCAGGCAACTTCCTGCTCTTTTCTCCTCTTTTCTTGTGTGCCCCTTCATTGCATTCCTCAGGTTTGCTTTGGATTTCTTTCTGAATAACTTATTTTCTTTTTTAATGTCCATTTTCATCTAAATCTAGCCCAAATCTAGTTCTTCATGGAAAACACAAACAGGTTTCCACACTCTATCCTTCTCCAATGCAAAGTTCAGCCCCCAAAGAGGCAAGCTGACAGAAGTCCACGCTTCTCATGGAGCACAGCAGCACTCTCTGGGAAGGATGAAGGTGGCCGTGCCCCTTCTGTGACTTCCCCTGGTGCACTTACAGGGTGTGCTGTGGTCTGGGCACCAGCTGAGCCCCCCAGGGGCTTCTCGGGGCTTGGAGGTTCAGTCATCTTCCCCTCCCCGCCCCTTTTCTGACAAACCCTGCTTCTAAATGTGGAGCAGGGTGAGGTAGTGGAGAATGAAGAGTTTACAGTTTTTAGGGAGGCCAGAAGATAGCAGTGACAGGCACCAGTACCAAGCCTGGCTTAGGCTTAGTGACACAGCCCGGCTGGGACAAAAAGATCCCGTAAAACCCAAAGGAAAGATTTCCATCAGCCTTAATGGGCTTTTGGCTTTGACCCGTTGTGGAAAGGCTCCCAGTGACTCCAGTGGGATATATATGCTGGTTTCACACATTGACAAAGTTTTTTTTTGTTGTTTGTTTGTTTGTTTGTTTGTTTTTCCAAAACAACCTAAAGATATCTTGAAGCACTCTTTTGCCTGAGCTCAAGGCAACTTGTGGCTGACTTCTGCTTTGGCAAAAAGGGCTCAAACTGCAGAGCTCCCTTGGAGAATGTGGGTGGTTCGGATGATGTGAGGTACAGCCCCTTATCCTGTGCCCATCCTGGCCGGTCCCTTCAGGAGCTGCATTTGTCCAGGGCTGCTGGAAGTGGAGCATTTCCTAATATGTAACTTATTTCAGTGCTGTTCCAGAGGCTGCTGGAATGCAGGAGACTTCCAGAGTATTTTAATAAATACAAAAATTTAAAGCAAGTGCAGACATGCTGGTTCTTGCCAAGTCTCCTTCCTTTCTTGTTCAGGGTGTGTGTTGCTTTTGTTTTTTTCATGAAGTACCAGCTGAAGAAAGAGCAAAGCAAGATACAATGCGGGTGGGGTGGAAAACTCTCTGTCCTGCTCCTAGCTTCCAGCAAGCTCCCTGAATTGTTGATGCCACATCATTCTGCCCCTCTGCAAGTGACCAGCCGAGCTTTCCTGCGGGAAGCGCCTGTGGGATTAGAGAGGGGAGATTATGTGCAGAGTGTGTTTGGCTCTCTGATCATCCCCGAATACAACGGCTGGGTCAATCACTTGTCGGTGATGCTGGGCATGAGGAGGATGCTCAGGACCAGGACCACGTGTTTGTGGGCTCTCCTTTCTGGGAGAGGGATGAAGCCACAGTAACAACCCTGAGCCAGAAGCTAAGCCATCGCCACGCGACCAGAAATTTATGCTCTAGAGCCATAGAAATTAGCTTCCCCCCCAGCCTTGCCTCGAAGTTAATCCTGCCCAGAGCTGGTTCAGCACAGTCTCGCTTCCCTGGTATCCATAGGCATGGAGGCTCAGCCATTCTGACATTTCTGGCTGCGAATCCTGCCCTTAGCAAACACACTTGATGCTGATACAAGGTCTCTTGGCTGCCTGTGCTCATATCCATCTGTCGCGGTGGCACCGTGCCCGCGAGCAAGATGGTGTGCTATATTTACTGGAGCATAGGTGCCAAGCGGACCAGATGTTTTCAGCGGGAACGTGAAGCGGGGAGGCAGGGTCCTTTTTAAAAGCACTGGCTCTCTTGGCAGCGCTACAGGGCAGCAGCTCGTGGGGGCTCCTCTCCCATCCCTAAGGGCACTTGCCAGGGATGAGGCGATGTCACCCCGACCATCACAGCCCCACGCTGAGCCAGCCCTGCGGCTGGTGCCTGCAGCAAGCATCCTTGGGCTGCCACAGCCTGAGGCTCCATCCTCCTGCTGCCCTTGGGGATGGCCGTGCTGGTACCGAGGTGAGGAGAGCTTGTGATGATGCTTGGGGCTGCATTTGGCAGCCGGGAGCGCAGCCCTCAGCAAGGTCTCAGGAGAGGCAGTAAATAAGATGTTATTTTCCTCTCCGTCTGAGCGATGACTTTCTGCCAGCTGTGTGTGAGCCTCACTGCAGTGCCTGATCACAGTCCCTTGTCCCCTTGGCTGTGCCACGTCCAGTGTGGGCGATGGCAGCACTGGGGGGGGAAGTGGCTTGTGGCTGCGGTGGCATGCAGGGTGCTGGGAAGGGCTGCTCTTCCACTGGTTGATCTTGTTTTTCAAGCAAACCTTAAAAAAAAAAAAAAAAAAAAAAAAAAAAGAAGAAAGAAAAAGGCATCAGTATCATCTGTGAGTGTTTTGGGAACCAACTCTTTGGTATCTGCTCTTACCAGCTACAGAAAAATCAGCCCTATAGGATTACTGGCTGCTTAAATCCAGGAATCAAGAGTGTTTGAAGTTCCTCTCTATTAACAACCCCCCCGGAGTTTTTTCTTGATATCATTGTCAGGGAGATGTTGAGGTTTGAGATAGCCATCCTGTAAGTACGCTGGTTCCGCTATCAGATGGGGATCTGAATGAAATTTGTACGCCTTGAGTTTTTTCCTCGTGCTCAAAGAGTTGAATAAGACAAATCCCAGGTAACTCAAAGAGCAGCTGCCTGTGGACACTTCGTGGCAGGAATGCCACTCTGCCTGAGAAGAAGTGGGATTCTTCAGGGTTACTTACTGGCAATAGAGAAAAATGCATTTAAAGAATGAGAAAAGAAAATCAAAAAGTTTAAGCAATTTTTGCAAAAATCTGTCGGTTCTATATTTATTGTTCTGATTGACTTAAAAACCGAACTGCATCTGTGTTATTCCAATTAAGCAGCTCGGTGCTTCTGTGGTGTCGTAGCGAGCATCTTGTCATGAAGTCGAACTCTGGAAAATAGTTTTTAAGCTCCTGGGACCAAAACCTGTATTTTTATTGCTGTTGGCTGCGGATGTTTGTGGAAGTTGGAGCAATGGCCTGATAATTTGCCAATCACCACGAAACATGCGCTGCTTGACTTTTGTTCTCGGTGTCCCATGTGAAATCTGCGCTGCTTGAGATGCTCCACAAAATATAGCAAAGCTTTTTAAATGCATGAGGAGTTGTGATAGACCTGGGAAGCTGATGCCGCTGGCTTTCATACAGATGAAGCTGTCTTTTTCTTCAGTGCAGAAAGCTGAACTTCGTGCCTTTGGTGTTAGCTGGTGCCATGACTTAGGAGGACCAAGCAAATACGCCGAGCCAACTTCAGGGCTTGCAGCATTTGTTTTTAAGTAGAGCTGGCCAGAAAACAAAGACTTTGTAAGACTACTGTAGTGAGGACTTGTGTTTTCTTACCTTAAATTTTGAAAGCTTAGGATTATTATTTTTTTAAATAAAAACTGTTGAGAAATAGAGACCCACCTCCTCCAGACAGCAACCAGCCGCAGAAGCGGAGCTGCTGTGGTGGGAGAGCTGTGACCAGAGCTGGGGTGAGAGTGAGCATTTGAGCAGTGAGAGGTCTTCGGGCATCTCAGCAGCTCTGCTCTGGGCCATTGCTTCATGACGGCTCTGGGAAATCCTCGCCAGAGATGCTGCTAATCTGAGCTGATGCATTCCCCCCAAAATCCCCAGTTTCAAGAGATAAAAACATCACCCGCGCGCATGACTCATCTTTTTATTTTTTTTTCCCCTTTCAAATTGATTGTGGAGCCTGTGTACTGCTACTAAGGGAAAGCACCTCAGGCAGCCAAACGGAGAGGCCTTTTGGGGGAAAGGAAGGGGCAAAAAGTGCTCAGTGAGCAAGGAGGCTGATGGGCATCGCTGGCCGGGGATGGACAGACCCTGCTCACTGCATGGGATCTAAGTGTGACTGGCAAGGGGAGAGCTTGGGCAGGTTGGGAGGGCTCGGGAAGGCTTCTGACTTTCCCAGATAGATGAGGAAACCACCCCATGAGGCTCGCCCCTGTGGGGGGAAGGCTGGAGTGAGGTTAAGGGTAAGAGAGTCTCCTCTTGACCAAACTACTGACAACCAGGTACAGTCACTCTGAGCCTCGAGGTGTATTTAACAAGATTAAAGCTCCCCGTCCTCTCTCCCTTGCTCTCTTCCAGTCCTAATTAACTCCCACTTAAGCTCCCCATTCCCAGCCATTGACCTCTGCAGGGGCTTGGGGTCCCACGGGTGGGTGCCTGTGGGGTGCCCCTGCCCCGGGATGGGGAACAGCAGCACCGCAGCACCTGCTCCCTTGTCTGCTGCTACTTCCATCAGAAGGCAGCATTTCAGAACGGGGAATATATATGTGTATAATATATACGTATATTTTTCCTCTCCCCATCCCTCTGTCTGCAGTTCCTCCCCTCGGGGACTGGGCTCCTCGCTGTGATGAGCACACTGGCTTGTTTTGGGGTGCTTTCCTCTTGTGGCACAGCTGGGGGGGGAGATCTCTGGCAGCAGGGAGGTGCTTTGTGCTGTCACCCTGCATGATGTGGGCACATGGGGCCCCTGGTTATCCAGCAGGGTCTGGAGCTGCTGCCACCAAAAGTGTCCCTGGAGCGGGTGGGAGAGGAGCGGTGTCCTCGGGTCGGTGGCAGATGGAGGAGATGAAGCGATGGAAAAGAAGTCACTCAGCTGTCCGTGCCCCCTGCATCCCACCATCCCTCCCAGCAGCCGCTCATCCTCTGTGGCTGGGACGTCCTGGGCTCTGCCGAAGGAGAAGCCACCTTTGAAGGGTATTTTTAACATCACCTTCCTAAAATGTAAAGGCTAAAATCTCCTGGCAGACAGAGTGCTATTCTTCTCTCTGATGAAGAAACTATTTCCTTGTACATCTGGTTCATATTTTTCTTTAGGTTTCTGCCAGAAACAATTCTGAAAACAAAACGCAGAGCAGAGTGAATGTATACATTCCTGAAGGATTCCTTCACCGCTCCTCTCTGACCCAAACCTACAGCCCTCCTTACCAACCTTTTTCATTTCTTTTTAATTAGTTTTCCTTTCAAAATGTGAAAACATATGGCCTGATTAGCTCTGGAACACTGCTGCCTGCATCATATAAAATGATCTACGTTTAGAAAATAATTACAGTGAATACAACAAGAAAAATATTCTGGTGCAGAAACTGTATTTTTTTTTTTCTTTTTTTTTTTCTTTTTTCCCTACTTGTTTAAGCCCATTATCTCTCCAGTCAGATTTGTCTGGAAATCCTTATTAATGGCTGCATTACATGATTCTTGCTGCTCTGAAATGTTGCATTTTTTTCTCAGAAATCCAGGTTTTAGCCCCCAGAAGGGGAAGCGGTGCTGTTTGGAGTTGTGGTTAGGCTCGGTGCTGGTCAGTGCCGCTGAAGTGCCATGGGCATGGTGCCAGGGCAGCATCAGGGGGTGCAGCTGGCTGGGTATGGGGTCAAAAACCAAAAGTAAACCAAAAAAACAATGGGATAGAGTTCTGCTGCACCTGAACCACAAAAACTGAGAGGGACGGGATGGGAAATGGGTGGGTCAGCACATCCGAGCGCTGCCAGCACCTGCGCACGAGATGAGCCCCGCGGTGCTGCCCCAGCACCAAAATGCTGCCCCCGACGCTGCTGCTGGGGAGGGAAAGCCTTTGACAGCCAGTGGCCTTCCTAATTGGGAACAGAGGCTGTGCATTAAGGAAGAAATGCGTAGTCCCAAATTATTTATGTTCCTAGCGGGAGCAGCGCGGTTGCTGCTTTGCAGTCAGCCTCTGCTCCTGTTTTTTTATTATTATTATTTTTATTTTTATTTTTTTTTGCCAAGGTATCCAGAAAATGTCTGAGCTCAGACCACTCATTCTGCAGGTGACCCGACAGCAATGTTTGCAAACACGGGCAACACGGCAGCCCCAGCTCCGTCCGTGAAGCTCAGTGATGCTGCGGGGTGCTGAGCCCAGCCCTGTGAGGACCAGGGGCTGTTCCTGCCTCCCTGCAACTGAGAATCAGCTGGTCTGGGCGGTGGGAAAAGAGCTAATTTGCTGTTTTGTGTAGTAGCTGGATCTCATTAGGCTCAGCTGGGTGGACGAGAGGTCAGGGCTCGTGGTGAGAGGTCCGGGAGGACCTGAGCTGCCATCAGCGGGGCTGCGGTTTCAGGTGGGGACGCAGGAGGGCAAGTGGTGGCGGCTGGAGTATGACCCCACCAGCGTGTTTCTGGTCACTTTTTAACCCAATATAGTTGTTTATTCGAACGTGCAAGTGCAGGGAGCTGTGCTCGCAGCAGGAGCGGGGCAGTCCTGGCTCAGACACGGTGCGGGGGCTGTGGGACGGGGCTGCTCTCTGCCATGGTGCTGAGCCAGAGCCTGCTGCCCCTTCTGCAGAGGGCTGCTGCTTTCACACTCCTCATTGCTGCTCCCTCGTCCTGCTAAAAAAAATAATATGAAATGACTGATTACAAAAATGGGAAAGGATTAAAATTGCTAAAAACAATGCAAAGGGAAGAAAATAGATGAGCTAGCAAGGGAACGGGCTTATCACTTCTTGAGCAAACAAACAAGTGAAAGCTAATTTTCCAAGCCAGCAATTGAATGATTAATGAACCACCTCGTGATTAACCCTTCGTCACAAGCTCACCTCCTCCAGATAGCTGCTCTGCATGGCTCTTGCTCTGTTTCACATTGGAATAAAGATGCAGTTTGATGGTCGTAAATCTGCAGCTCAGGTTGTATTTCAAAGGACTTTGACATAGCAGGGATATCTGGGGAAGGAAGAAAACATGTTGTAAAGATGTTCCAGATGTACAGCATACAGCTTTGTCTCAAGCACCACCCGTTTGTGTGTTTTTTTCCCAGCATGCCATCAAAATAACCCCTTTGACATAGGAACAACATTTTAAAAAATATGAACTTGTCTTTTTTACTGCATTTTGTTAAATGATTAATTTGCCTTATATTAACTTAAAATGAGCTCATTAAAAGATTTCTTTTTTTTTTCTTTGAAAGCACTGCTCATTATACTATCATTTTAAGTAATTAAATCAGAATAAATGGCTCTGTGAAGCTATTTTAATGTAACATCTAATTATATCTGACCTAGACGCTGAACTATAATCATTAACTACATGAACTGTGTAATGTTCTGCAGACTCTTTAATAATTTATACAGGCTGGATTCAGCTGCGTGGCGTTGTAAGCTGAAGTCATTAGATACCACGCACCTGTAGTCTGCTGGGGGCTGCTGGTCAGAGGTTGATTTTTGGGCCGTTTTTCCCCAGTGCAGCATCAGGCCCCTGGAGCTGCCAGCTCAGTTTGGCCAGCCTGGGAGGCTTCTTTATTTTGTGCACAGGGATGGAGCACGAGTGTCCTGGGCATGTGTGTCTTGCTGTTTCCTTCTGTTGGACTCTCTAATCAAGGTGATACGTTTACACCACATGTATTTAAGCTGCATTAGACTATAACTAAGACGTTTTTCTGTGGGTGGTCACAGCGCTCAGTTACAAGAAGCTTTGCCTTTTGCTGTGCTAACAGCACCATTGCTGTTTCCCTTCCACGGAGGCTCAGGCTGTGCCTCCATTTTCAACAAAATTTTCTGATCTGTTTGCATCCAGACTTCTCTTCCCCGAAAGACGCATTCATGTAAGATGTACTCCTTAAAATAAGCGTGTGGGGGGAAGAAAGGTAGGCTTGTGGGGCTCTGAACCTCTCCCTGACTCAAACACAAAGAGGGGTTGGGTGCTGCCATTGCCACGGGTGGCCCATCCATCCTCCCGTGTATCACCGCTGGGCTGGGTGCCTTGCGGAAGGGGACCACGAGCACCATGTTGCAGCCCATCCAAAAATTGCTGGTGCCACCTATTGGTGGAAAGCTGCCGGTTATGACATGATTAACGCCTGCAATTATGCCCTCTGCGTCTCGTTGCCCAGCGGGCAGGTGGGTCGAGCCAGTTCTGCTGTTAGTTTTGCCATCGGTTACCGGTGGCAAACGCTGCTCGTGTTCTTCATGTACCTGGGGCGTGATTCGCAGGGCAGCGAGCTGGTTTGTGGCAGTGGCCTCGTGCGGCCCTGGGGGTGTGAGCAGAGAGCTGGGGAGGGCACGCCGAGCAGCCGGGCATGGAGAATTGGGTGGTTTTGGATGTGTCCATGAGCCTGCTTGGCCTAGAGATGGTGGGTGTTCCTCTGCCTACGACCATGGTCAGGACACTGGGAGAAGGCGGTGTGTTGTACCGTGGAGGTGGCGATGCTCACGTGGGGCTCAGAGGTGGGAAATATCTCCCCAAGATATCACCTGGAGAGGGTTGCAGAGCCTGGGGGATTCTCCAGCCTCACAACAGAGGTGAGCAAGAGCTGGATCCCTGCCTAGGGCCCTGCTTGCCGCTGCCTTGGTGCGCGAGACCTTTAGCCAAGCCCTGACAGGCAACAAAAAGCCACGTTGGCCTCCTGCCTGGTGTGCTTCAGGAGTTTAATAGCTGTCATATAGCGCAGACCTATATTAGCATCAGGTTTAATACTCCCGGGAAACATCCAGCCACAGCACTGACATCATGGACTAAAGGCTCCAAAGGTTCACTTGCTTAAGTGGCTATTTGTAACAGAGTCTTTTAATAAAACCTCATTAAAGGGGAGCTCCTGCCTGAGCCTGGTTTCTGAGACAGCCGGACCAGAGCACCAAGGGCCAGCCTCGCCAGATATTTTGGGAGTGTGGGGGGAGCAAGCAGCCACAGCTTGCAAGGACCAGCCCTGTGCCACTGCCACCACCGATGCTCTCGTGCCAGGCTGAACCTGAAGCACAGACTGCACTCAGGGCTTTCTTATTTTCTGTTGCAGTTTGGCTGAGTCTTTTTTACCTTGTGCTTCAAGAATAATCTGAATTCTAGGGAAGAGTTTTTTTTAAACGCCTGTCTCCTCTGTAATTTTTCTGTCATGCCATGGAGAGGAGCTGCTTGAAAGATTTCAGCAAAGAAATTATTCTCTACTTCAATCCTAGTTTTTTGTTGTTTTTTTAAATACCTAAAAAATTACTCTTTGATGTGAAAATTATATGCACTTAGAGATATGCTAATATGAAAATGATTGGAGAAATGTTGAGCATGGAGAACAGCTCATTGCCAGGCACTCTCCTTCCCCACCTGCATCTCAGACAACCTCGGTCTCATCCTTCCCCACGCAGGTCTCTGTCTAAAGCCACGTTATTTACGTAGTACATGCTACTCCTCTTTTAAATAGGTTCAAAAGCAGATGCTTTGTGTTTGTGTTGGGAGATTTTTTTTCCTCTTCTTTTCCAAGTGAACAGTATGCCAGTTTGGCGACTCTTTAATGTGTGGCTTTGCCAGACAGATGGTGCTGAGGTGCTTGCTCAGGCGATGCTTAAGGAAGAGCTGCCCTTTCTGGGGGCTGCACACCCATCCTGAAGCCCTCATCAGTCACAGCAGAGCTAGAGCTCCTCTAGCCCTGCTGTTGAGCAAGTTCAGAGTGGTCCCAAGCTCCCTCTGCTTTTCATTTTGCATGGATAAAAGCTTGCTGCTGACTGAGCTAACGCTGACGGCCTCGGCCACTGGTTTGGAGGGGCCTGTTCTGGTGTCTGTGTGCTTTCAGAGATGTTCTGCCTGTAGTTCTTTACATATGCAAAATGTGATAAGCTGGGGAGAGCAGGATGATGGCAGAGCAGCAGTTGGGATCCTATCTTCATGTCTTCTTCCCTTGCTGGCTTCAAAAGCAGGATCTGGAGTCTGCAGAAGCAAGGCTGGTATCATCACAGTGAAGAAGGACTTTGTTTGCAGCAGGTGCCCTGCTGGGTGCCCGGTGTGGCAGCTGAGATAGGAAGAGCTTCACAGGAAGCCTGAGAAGTGGGTGATGTGTTTTGCCTGTGAAGGTTTAACATGCCTCTGCTGGTGTCGCTCCCGTCCTTTAATGCCCCTGTTGCATGGGGCCCGTTCCTTGCGGCTGCTGTCCTGGCAGCCACTCAACTCCAGAAAGTCATGCTGGGGAGAAACCCCCCCAGAGCCAGCCCAATATATCGATTTTCCAACTGTTTTACTGAGCGGCTCCAAATCCATTGGTTACGGTGATGAACTCGAGGCTCCCCAGAGGCCATACCCAAATTCCACCGAAACTTGCAAACCACACCGTGTCACAGCTGCACCGCCTTGGTGTATTATGTGGTTCCAGATCTGCTCTGAGAGACATTAAAAACCCACAAGAAATTTAAAATATGCATTTCAAGAACTGCAGTGCCTTCCCACGGGGATGGCACCTGAGGAGGGTCCCCAAAAATCGGGGTAGGTGATGCAGGCAAGCAGGGTTCCCTTTAACAAGTGTTAAGGGTACCTGCCACAGAGCCTCGTGGGGCTGGCAGCTTCTGCCTGGAGTTGTTATGTGTCCATCCGAGTCCAACAAAAGCTGGAATCCAGCAGCTGGGGGTGGAGCTGCTCTTCACGCCTGGCTTCCACTGGAACCTCGCTGCAGGTTGGGTTTGTTTCTGGCACGCACTGAGGGCTCTCAGCTCTCCCCGATCCCGCAGCGTGGCTCAGATCCCCAGCCTGGAGCTTGCCCTTTGCCTTGCATCAGTGTTAAACAGACTGCTTAATCTAAAGCTCGCGTGCAGATTTGAGGGCTTGGGTATAGGTGAAGCTTTTCTGCTTTCTGTCCTAAACTTAAATAACTTGGAGACACATGGGCAGCGTTTTAGTCCTGCCAAGAGGAGGACAAACATGAATTTTTCCTCCAGCAAGGCCAGTTCTGAATAGGCTTGGCTTATTCCAGGGGGGAAATAATGCCCTAGGGTAAGGCACTGGAGAAACTGGCCATATCTATGAAGCCTTATGGTAAATAAATCAATTGTAACAAGCTTTGATTTTCCCATAAACGTGCCAAAGTATGAAGCATGCTTGCATGGGGTTGCGTGAGCGGTTTTGAAAGCTTAGTGTTAGCTGTTGCGTGTAAGCAGTTCTGATCCTAGAATGCCTGGGTTTCACACGGGAAAGAAGATATCCTGGCTCTTGGGAGACCATTAGAGGAAAGATATTTAAAGTGTCTAAGATGTGTGTGCTGTGAGCATATGTAAAACTGCAGGTACTTGGAGCCTGTTAGCAGTGCAGCAATGAATCAAAATAAATAAATGCAAATGTCCAGAAGAACAAAAGGAACATTAACCAGGCACTGCCGCCTTTGCTGGGAAACAGCAAAGTTTCAGAGTCCTTAAATAAAAACCTTCTCCTAATCTAATAAATGTTCCTGAGGTAACTGGTAGAAATACCGAAGTGGTCACTGGGTTGTAAGGGAGCATATTTCACTCCTGCCCAGCAAAAGGACCTGAAGCCTGTGCCGCGGAGTTGATTCATAGCCCTTTGTAATGTCCCGGTTATCCCCCATCGCAGCAGGTTTTGTGCAGCAAGCAGTCCACTATGTCAATGTCTTGTTAATATTTTAGGGGGAACAGAGAACAAACAGATCAGAGTTTGCTGATGGCTTTTTATTTTTTTATTTTTATTTTTTTCTGGGGAACAGGCTACTGATAACGCTGGAAGCCTGCACAGAAGTGACTGCTTGATGTACTCATCGGTGGAGGACACAAAACTTCCTTTGAACTCGAGAGCAGAGGAGAGCATCCAGGTGGGTCACTGCCCGCGGCGTGCCGGGACGGATGCAAGCACCACCAGCTCCTGCGGGGCTGAGGTGGATACGCTGGGACAACCTCCCAGCTGGTGCAAGCTGTGTTTTGCTGTGATCTGTGCAGAAATATCAGAAAGGTTTGGTTTGAGCATCCCTGTTATGTCGGGCGTTTCTTCTCATCTTTCTGCCTATGACAAACATGACCTGCGTGACTGCATTTCACAAAAAAATATCAGAGCATCCTTGCAGTGTGTCGGGACAGACAATAATAGCCCATTTCCTCTCAGGGTGTGCTGGGAGGGTCTGCTCCCTTTGCAGCTCGCCCCTTGCTCATCATCCTTTCCACTAGTGGCCGCTTCTGATGCTCCTCAGCATGGAGGTGGTGTGTGGCCGTGGGCAACGTGGGTGCTGCTGGTGGGCTTTCATCCGAAACCTGCCAGAGGCCCTGCGGGCTGGGTGCTGCTGGGGAGGAAGGATGTGAGAGGGCTTTTGTTTGGTTTGGGTTCTCTTTATGCTGACCTGAGGGAAAGAAGGCTGAATGTGGTGTGCTGTCTGTGCTATCACTCGTGAGGATATCCTCTGAGAAATCCATATCTACGCCTGCCCCAGTATTTTTCCAGGGCAGGATGGTTCCTGGAGTCTCCTCAGATGTGTTTCAGCTGTAGTGTTTTAGAATACCTTTGGTGATGATGTAGGGTTTTTCATATATACACAGACAAGAAAAGCTTCTTTACCTGAAAGAACCCAAGCACACAGACAAAACCATGTGATTTCTGAGCAGTGCTGCTTTTTAAGGACTTGAAGTCATATTGTGCTCCAGTGTTGGTGGTTTGTGCTCTGGGAGTTGGGCACCTGGAAAAGGCATTGGCGTGGCGACCGGCTGTGCGAGGTGTCGGTTTTGGCAGGGGGGTCTGGTGCTCTGCGGGGCCCCTCAGAGCCTGCGTTTTCATTTTATTTGGGGGGAAACTCAGCAAACACCTTAAGCCTGGAGACACCACTTCATGTGCAGCCTGTTCTCAGGGCTACGAAGAATGGCAGACCTGTGAGCATGAAACTCTGAGCAAACAACCAGAGGGTTTAGGTGGAGGATTTTAGGAGCAGTGACAGCTCTGTGCTCCGTGACTGTCCGCAGTGCAGCGTGAGCATCCTGTGCATGTTTCTCACCCAGCTGCAGCCCCTTTGTGCCATAAATGTTCCCCAAAGTCCCAGGGAGGAGAGGCATGGGTCTGCAACATGGGCTTGGGGAGAATGGGTGCTGACAGCCTGATCTTCTGCATCCGGCCAACAGCCCCTTCCCACACCGTGCCAAGCCTTGGCTCTCTGCTTTCTCAGCCTTTCAGCACAGAAGTGGTGACATCCAGTGAAGCACTAATGGGGAACAGCATTTGTAGGAGATCGTCAGGGAAAAGATGAAACTCCAGGACTGAGTGGGAGCCTAATTTCCTTATTTCAAATGGTATTTTCTGAGTTAGGTGATAATCGGTAGGCCTTCTCCATTTAATTGAAGGGCTTTGTGAAGCAAATGGTGCAGAGAACATGCAGCCTGGGGGAGGAGCGGGTAAGGGATGCTTGGTGGTGTCCGTGTGGTTTTAAAATCTGACTGTCTTCCTCAGTGGGAGGAAGGTCCGGTTCCTGGGAGCAAACTGGGCAATTTCTGTAGCTCTTCTGGAAGTGGGGAGGTCTGGAAGGGGAGGAGTGGGTGGCAAGCAGCATCACCAGCCAGCTGGGGAAGGTGCAGCTGGAGAAGGTAACAGCAGTCGTGCTGCTCCTACCGGTGCAGTGGTAAGCACAGGCGAGGCTGTGTTGTCTTCAAATATTCATGTGTGACCTCCAGACAGCGCTTCAGAAGTGTACACTGATGCTCTTCATGTTTCATTAAAATCCAGGGGAGCTTTGTCACTACCTTCTATAGGAAAGGTGATACGCCAAGATTGGTGCTTGAAGAACTTTTTGGTAGCAGTACTACAAAACAAATGTGTGTCTGTGTGTATGTGTATTTAAAACTGCAACTATTGCAATTATCAGTCTTGTTTTAGAGGAGGCTTCTTTGGTGATCTTATCTTTCCACATCTCAAAAATGTAACAGTGCAGATTAGTTCTGAGTTTACTTTTCGTAGTGCCTCCTATAATTTCTGCAGTTCTCCAAAGAGACTTGGCCCCTTGGATTACGGGCCTTCTTGGGTATAAATTTAATCCTTCAAACTTCTAAGATCGCTACTAACTTTGTCTGGTAAATGGTTTTGGTCCAGATGTGAAACTGAGAAAAGGAGAGCCTACATACAGGAAGATAAACCTTCAGAAGAGCTTTGTCCCAAAGCTGAACCAGATTATCTGGCTTCCATTTTCAGCCCATGTTTGGGACCTAGGTGAATATAGTAATGCGGGTAATTAGTGTGTACTAGGCAAGGAGGATCATTTGACACTAAGCTTTTACATTAAGATTGCAGGAAGCGTGCCTGGACTCTCAGCATGAATGTGATCAGATCCATATGAGGACAGGGATATCAAATTCCCCAGCTTCCCGCAAAAATGTTGTGATTAATCATGCTGAGAGTTGCAATTAGACCAAATAAAAGCAGCATGTTAAAGGAGCAAAGAAGGAGGTGATGTGAGTGTTATTAATGAGCAGGAGTTTTTGGCTTTGTAGTGTTTTTCAGCAGCGCTTGCCTGAAATGTGTCAAACAAATAGAAGCGAGATAAATGTAGAATCAGCTGGCTGCACGTTACCCACGAGGATTTAAAATGAGTGTTGGGGAGAGGAAGAAAGATCATAATTACCCAGAGGAAAAGGGCTAAATCCATGGAGTGAAATAGTTATTAACATTAATTGTGGCCGTCATTGCACAGATGTGGGAGGCAGTGCCATGTGAGGCTTCACTTGCACACCGCACTGGAGAACTGGTTGATGGGGATGAGAGTTTAAGACCTGCTACAAAGGAGATGGGTCCATCAGTTCCCCTTTGAACACTTGTCCATGGTATTGGTATGGACCTGTGGAAGGTGAGGAAACCGGAGAACCTTCATTAATTGGAAGAACCACAGTGGCAAAAAAAATATCCTGTGCTGAACTTGGCCATTATTCATCTACCCTTGAAGCTCTTTCATCAGCAGAATGATACATTGCTGATTGTGATCTACTGTAAGCTTAATTAAGCTATCGTACAACACCTTTTCTGAGGCTTGCCTGAACTTTGACAGCAACACTTAATCTGGCTTTCTCTTCCTCTCCTTCTGTTGGTTATAATCTTTGCAGTGGGTGGGTTTTATGTTGGTCCTTTGCAGTAAGTTTTATGGCTATACAGCTTTCCTTATCTGTTTTTGTGCTGTGTGCTTGCAGAGATTTATGGGCTGAAGTATTAGATGCGGAGCAGGAAAAGGGGAAATGGAGCTAAAGGTATTAAAATCCTGGAATTCAGGCACTGAAGGAATTAAGTCTTTTAAAGAAATGAGAGGAAAACCTGAACTAGAACCAGTAAGTGAAATCCCTGTGCTCTGGCCTCTGAAAAAGAACAGGCTGGGACTGCAGTTCAGGCCCTGTGGCTCATGCTGAGGAAATAAAGAGACTGACAGGGAGCTATGAGAGATCTGCGTGCTGTTTGCTGACAGCTACGGCTCTACCTGTGCTTGTAGATTTGGGTTTTGAAGGGTGCAGTGATGGCTGCAGGACCCGTTGGAACACACAGAGCCTGGTATATCTCCAGTGCTACCAGTGGTGCTGTGTCAGCAAGCCGTGCCTCGCCTCTTGCCTCTGCTCCCGTGGCTTTAGGCCACAAAGTCCTGTAATTGCTTCTGGCTCTGGGCACTGGCAAAGAAATAAGGTTGGTCTTTTGGGATGAGCTGTGCCCAAGCCTCAGCTGCAGTTCAGGGCTGGCTCTGAGCAGTGCCTGGCCTGCTTTTACATCCCCGCTGCATCAGCCATGTGAGCGGCTTCCTCCCGCTTCCCTGGCCTCAAGGTCAGGTCAGCTGTTCCTGGTCTAATGGGGTTTTTGTCATATTTATTAGGTGTTTGTGTATATTTTGCCAGTCAGTTTTTGAAGCTGTCCTCTCCCGTACCTGTGTCCTGTTCATTCATCTGAACAGTTATTAGCTGTATTTGGGTATTATGTGGATCAGAGTGGTGTAGTTATTAATTTAGGCTTTGGGCTTTTTCATAGGGCTTTAAAATAAACTTGGATAATGCAGAACACTGAAGTAAGCAAGGCCTGGGTGTGCTGGCTCGTGGCCCCTTCCCAGCCAGGCTGAGTCTTTTAAAAAGTCTTTTAACTACAGAGACCAAGTCCGTGTGCTCATCTCCTGCCTCGAACCTGGGGCTCTGAGCTGTAAAGCCTGGACTTCAGTTCCTAGGTGAAGTAGGCCAACAGCCATCATCCTCTTTACTTCAGTTAGTGAGGACTTGAGAGAGCTTTGAATATTTGGTGTTTTGTTGCAGTGATCTTATCCCATGCTGTCTGAGCCGTTGCTGCTCCTCCTGTCCCCTGGCATAGCCCACGATGTGCTCTGCTGGTTACCTCCAGGGCTGCGATACCTCTCTCGTCAAGTCCTACATGTCTGCCTATTAATGACTCTTCCTTATGCTTAGGTGCAGCCATTCACCTGCTTAAACACCTCCAAAATGCTCATTTTAACCAAAACAATGTTAATCTGGAGCAGATGCCTAAGTGCATCTTAGAGAAAATTGCTCATGACTGTAGACCTGTCATCGCTCCGCTCACAGGCACATTTTCGCTTGCTCATGTGGTGACCACCTGCCGCTGGTGGTAACACACTGAGGGCCTCACGGCCAGAGCCCAGCCCATCTCCCCAGATGTCTTCGTCTGAATGTCGACGTAGGCCTGAAGCACTCCTTGCTGCCTAAGAGAAGTCTTAGGGCGAGGTTTTGTCAGCTCTGTGCTGCCTTATGGCCTCACTGAAGGAGAGGCAGTCAGCAGCGTGTTGGCTGGCCTGACTCCCGGCCCCAAAGGAGCAGGAGGTTCTTGTGTGGTCCCCAGCTCTGCACATCTCTCCGTGTTCAGCCTCTGACATGGGCCTTCCTCGTGGGCGCAGCTGCCCTGGCACACACAGGATTTCACCTGGTGCCAAGGAATGGCCTCCAAGGAAGTTGGGGACAGTGCAGTGCCCAGTGTCATAGCACGGGAACAGCTTTCGAAAGGGCAGTCCTCCAGGGCTGGGAGCAGATGAGACATGTTGAGAGCTGCTTTTTACAAAAGGAGTTAGCTTTTTTTTTTTTTTTTTTTCTTGTAAGTCAAAGGAAAGGCCCTGAGTTTTTAATCAATATATTGGTTCTCAGCGCTGCCCTGTGCAGGTCCCTCAAGAACAGGGTACGCTCTGTCCCCAGGCACTGCTCAGCTCTCTGTACTAATGGGGCTGCCATCTCAGCACTGATTTTGCTCTGATTCTTTCAAAAAAAAAAAAAAATAAAATAAAAAAAAAAAGGAAACCAAAGGCTCTATAGAAAAACTCCCCCTTCCTGGTATCTTGTCAATATACATTGAATTCAGAGGGAAAACTGAGTACAGAAGTCATTCTAGGATCAGAAGAGACCATTTTGATGGAGTCTCTGTGCCAGAGTGAGGGCTTTGTCTTGCACTAATGGCTGTGATGCATTTGAGCGCGCGGTGTGTCTCCTGGAAATGGCCTGCAGCCAAAGTTCTGTCATCCTGTGGCTTTTGTCCTGGAGGGGCTCTGTCCATCCTTGACAGGTGTATGCAACCCTGAGAAGGCAGAGAGCAGGATTTGGCTGGACACACATGGCTTAATTTACCTCTGCTGGACCAGCCTGTACCTCTGGCGTGAGCCGTCCCACCCCATGCCACTCCTCAGCGGGCCCTCAGCCCACTCCTGGTGCTGTGCCAACAGGAACCCGGTGCTGCACTTCAGTCTGTGACCTCCTGCTTCTTCTGGGAAGCTGTGGGCTGCTTCAAGGGGCCGTGACAGGCAGCGTGGTGAGGGAAGACTACTGCTAGGAAATCCCACATTCAGCAGCCTCTGCTGGAAAAACTGTAAGTGCCCACAAAATCACAAGGAGGTCAAAACCCACCTGTAAGTGTAACTTCGTTCTTCTTAATTCACAAGTGATAAATCTGGCTCCTTTGGACACGCCAGCATGGGTCTGGAATATGTTTGGTCATCTTTGCTTTTTTAAAAACAAACAAAAAAACACTTGAAGGCTCATTTGGAGCAGAATCTTATTACACCGTCCTCTGCGGTTTTCTGATACTGCATGCCTGGGACCCCAGGTGCATCTCCCAGACAAATGCAGCCCCTCTGCTGGGAAGTGACAGATGATATTTGAATGCAGGAAAGAAACAATATGCAATTGGGAAAGTAATCAGGAACACTTCTTACCTGGGCAGCAGGCTCTGCTGTGGTTCTCTGCCTCTGGGTTTTCTCCCCAGCTCTGAGCTGTTGTGCTTGGTCCACATCACTCTCCAGCCCTCTCCTTTGCCCTATTTTCCAGCACTGTTGGCTCCATCCCTGCCCATACAGTCTTAAGTGGTCAGAGATCTCTACCCGCAGCAGCCTTGATTTTCTGTCCCATCGTATGGGAGAAATTTAAGACATCTCTAGTGGACTTTGTGTATTTATTCTGCACTTTGGCCAGCAGGGAAACTGCCTGTGCTGTGGTGTGAATTACAGTAAAATAAATAAATGCACTAATTGCTGCTGCTTTTGGAAAGGATTCTCACTTATGAAAACATCTCCGTAGGTGTAGAAAAAAGATGCATAAGGGCCAGAGCAGGCAAATCGGCTGTCTGTCCTAATGAGCCATTAGCAAAGGCTGTTTTTTTAAAAAATAAATTACTGAGCCCCAGTGAAGTTCTCGTGTTGGCTTCAGCACGCTTTGGGTAAAGCTCGTGATGTTCATCTTTGTACGAGCACAGGAGCAGCAGTGAAATTGTGTGCAGAGAAATGGAGGAGCAGCAAAGCGAGGCCGAGGTAAATGAAGTTGATGCTGTGAAGGAATTCGCACCCGCCAGAGCTGCGTGCAGGGCTGCAACCACGTTCTGCCGCCCCACGCGAGCCAGAAAATCGACACAAAAAGAAATGAGGGTGTGTGTGTGGGGGGGGGAATGCTAATCGCCATCTTTCCTTTCATATAAATGTGTTAATGGTTTAGTAAGTGTTTCCAAAAATGTGTGTGTGGGATTAAAATAGAATCCACAGCCAAGTTTAAAACGAGCTCTTGGCTGGGGAACAGACAGGAGTGCCTGTCCTTGTGCTGCGCCGGGGGGAAGGTGCGGGTGCGCCGTGGTGGCAGCGGGGTGGGGACAGGTGTAGGGTTTGTGCAAGGGGCGTTCTGCTGGCTGTTTGGGGACCTCGGCCCTCCTGCTTTGTGGGAACAGCGCTCTGCATAAGCAAGAAGTAACACGTACCGAAGCATGCGAGTGTTGCCATGGAAATCGGGAGTTAGTGAGAGCAGGAAAAACATGAATGATCTGAAAAACCATGGGTTGTTACAGCTTCCTACCCTCTGCTATGCAAAAAAAAACAACACCCCACTGAAATAGTTTAATGACTGGCTGGCAATCAGCTGTGCGTGCACGCTGCGGCTGGAGCTGTGCAAGGAAGCAGGTACGCGCTTGCACCACGCCAGTGGGACATGTGTGACCCACGCTCTCCATCACAGCTTTGGTCCCCAGCCACCAGCTGGGGAAAGTTTGTTCTGTGAGTGGACACCCTGCGGTGGTGTGCAGGGCGTGGACATCTCAGCAGGAAGCTCCGAGAGGAGTCAGAGCAGCGTGAGACCATCCCCAGCAGCAGGGTGCCCAAGGCGCTCACCAGTAACCCACCCAGATGAGTTTCTCATCCCGGTGCTGGAGGCAGGGAGCAGGATGCAGCTGGAGCTCTGGCGGAACCCCTCCGGGTCCCACAACCCGGGGGGACCCAGGGTGAGTGGGGAAGACTGAGAAATCCACTCCAAAACCGATCAGATGGGAGCTGTGCTTAAATGGGCGCGACGATGTATGGAAGTAAAATGGTATTTTGGAACAGCAAGTTTAAATATACATACGGGTAAGGAAGGCAGGAGGCCTGCTTTGGAAATGCCAGCACGCTTGCTGCTTCCAAGGGTTTATTTTAAAGTCAAGATGCTGGAAATGCTGCTCAGCATGTTTCCCAGGAGCTGGAATGCCTCCTGGAAGCGCTACGGCCGTGTTTACTGAGATGGGTCCCGCTGGAGGCTGTTTGGGAGCTGCTGGCAGCTCCAGGGGTTTATCTCCAGTAGCTTGGTGACCCGACTGCGCCAAGTGCCCCAGAAGGACCGGGTCTGCAGCCTGTGGCTCCGCAGAGACATGCTGTGCTGCGGGGAAGGAAATTGAATTTTCTTCTAAGGATGCTTCTGCATTCTGCGATCCCACTGTATGTTTCAGTTGGCTCTTAGAAACAAACCAAACAACCTCCAGCCACCGAGACATTGTTCTTCCTGGTAAAAAGGGAAAAGCCAGGGTGTGATCAGGGGATTTGGTGTGAGGTGACCCCAGGGGTGAGCGGGGCAGGACTAGCCCTGCTGCAGGATCCCTGGGGCGCTGGCTGCGGGGACAGCGGTGGCCTCGCATTTCACACGGAGGCTCTGTGGGTAGGGCACGGCAGTGGGGAAGGAGCCGGTCCTCCCCCCGTGCTGCTGGGATATTTTTGGTATTGCTGTGATTAACTTTCTACTGTTGGCCTCCACCTGTGAGCGTATAAACTAGAGCTGTCCATTTATGAGAGGTCTCAGAGCATCATCTTACAAGGAGGGAAAGAATTTTCATTTATAATCCGTGCGCCCTATTCAGCAATGGGCTGTTCCCCCCCTCCCACTGCCCACAGACCTCTAAGTGAACAAACAAATGTCTGGAAATACAGGCAATTTAGCTCGGAAGAGATATCATCAGCGTGGTTCAGAGGTTAATGGGCATGGAGGATTTATAACAAACCAGGCCTATAAAAAAAAAAAAAAAAAAAAAAAACCAAAAAAAAAAGAAAAACAACCCAAAGGGGGGGGGGGGGAGAGTAATCTAGTTGACATCTATTGTTCTTTGTGTAACAGCTCATCTGTATTCTATCTGGTGGAGGGCATTACAAAGGGAATTTAAAAACGTGTGCACACGCACACACATCTCCCTCTATACGTACATGTGCACACATAAACTGAAATATAACGAGGGAAAAAGCCCCTGTAAGTTTGAACCAACAACAGCAATCCATATATCTTTACTTGCTGCCAACATCCAAGCACTGAACTCTCAAGGAGCCTGGATCCCTGCCATCATCTGTCCGTGTCTGATCTCTTTGGTAAATACGACGGCTGCCAAGAATGAGGCAAACGAAAAGCACTCGCAGATTAGAAAGAAACACATGGCAGCCACTGACCTGCTGAAATCATAAAATACATCATGAAGTAAGAAAAGAGGGGAAACAAATCATCCTCTCAGGGACTGCCCATCTGCTCGCATAAAGCCGCAATCATTATTGCAAATAAATACATTCAGACTGGAGAAGTCTGGGAATAATTTAGGGGGGGGCTATTTCTTTCTTTCTTTCTTTCTTTTTTTTTTTTTTGGAACCCTCTGGAAATTTTCCTACATAAACACAGTGATATCATCAGCCAGAAATAGATATCTATCAACTGTACCCTTTTTAATTATGTAAGGAGCGAGTCTTTATTTTATAGGTGTAATTAAGGAAAGAAATTACTTCCAAGGCAGGATGGGGCCGTGGCGTTGGAAACGAAGCCCTGTGAAAATGGAAGGTCCATGTTTTTTCAATGAAGGCTGGATGTAGCAGTATTTACTTCATCCGAAAAGCTCTGCAGAGTGAATAGTGTCTGTGTTTTTGCTGCAAAATGAAGGGATAAGGGGGAATGGCTTATATTAGATAACTTTATACACAGCACGCTTTGCTTTTTTTCTCTTGGTGTTCCATAGGGATTTACCCAGGTATTAAATCCAGTGCAAAGACCCAAGTTGGGTTGGATTTTTTTCAATTTCAGGCTTACCGGATTAAATTTGACTCTTCAGAGCCTGCTAAGAGGCCTGAGTAGTACGAGCCATCCTAAAGCCTGGAATTAAGAGGTGAAGGAGGGAGGGCTGGTTCACGCGCAGGAGGAGAGGGCTGACAGCAGGAGCTACTTTAAGAAGTTTATCGTCTCCTTTTCTTCATTGTTTTCTTTTCCCTCGCTCTTTTCCACCAAACTGTGCTGGAAGCCTTCGCTGCAGGGGTTATCCTGTATTTTATAGCACTCGGCTTCTCCGTGAGACAAAGGTGCGGTTGTGAGGCACTTGGTAACTCGCTCTGCTGGGGAGATTTGTTGTAATACATGGGAGCGAACCTCCAGCGCGCGGTGCGTGCCAGACAGGGCTGTGGCTGTGCTCAGCCTGCCGAGGGACACACACAGCACTGAGCTGCCTTCCTGGGGTGAGAGGAAGGCCCTCGGGTGCAGGACTGCCTGCGGAGTCCCATCAGGGAACACGTCCCGTGCCTCCCATCTCCCAGGTGAGGTATCCCCGCAGCGCTCATCAAAATCAGAGAAATGCCTTTTGTGCGTCATGGGTCATGCACAGTGCTTATGAAGTAGGTATAAGTGTTTCTGAAAGAGCAAAGCGGGTTTTCTAACACACCAGAATGGGGAGGAAAAGGTGATTGTATGGATTTATTCCCTCTTATTTAGATGTGCAGCTGAGCTTGCTTCCTGGGTGCGTCTCAGCTCCCTCAGACCCGTGGGCGCATCCATCCATACGTGCTCACAATATCGAGGGGTGACCCACGCTGGGCTTGGGGCACGTGAAAGCTCCTGTATCATGGCTGGTTGTCCCCGGTTGTCTCCGATCAGCTGTTAGCCTGGTGCTCACAGGCACCGTGTGAATCCTGCCCTGTCGGAGTGGATCTGTTGCAGTCAGGGGCAGCCTGCGGCCACACGTCCGTCGTGGTGCGCAGCCACCTCCTAGCTGCAAACCAAGCTACTTGCGGTGGCTTCCTTTCGGTAGGGGATCACTTGCCCAGAGCTGTTTAAGCTAGGAGAAAATAAATCACAAACCAACCTGAACTGGCGTTTGGGTGATGCAGCACAAACCTTCATGCTCAGCATGGGACCTGTGTGCTTTTAACCCTCTGCTCAACGTAGTGTTTTGCCACAAGTGATCAAAACTGCCAGCTCTGAGTGTGTTTTACCATCCAGTGATGTTAAAAACTCGTGTTTTAAGAGGTTACATTACTGGCTCTTCGGCAGCATCTCTAGAAAGCCACGGCTCCAAGGCAGGATCTGTCTGGATGCACCCATCCATCCTTTCCCCTGCAGCAGGGATGGGATGGAGCCGGAGACACATCTGAAGCCTCAGGGACCAAAAACCACCACAAACTCATAACCTTCTTTTTGGGGCTTTGAGAGTTAACCGAGGAAGGCTTTGCTGTGAGATAATTTAGCAGAGTCAGGATGGAAATGAGGAAAATTCCCCCAGCTCGGAAGGCAGGCAGGCTGGCTGCATGACCCCTATTTTCTGGGAAAGCCAGCAGGGTAGTTGGATCTTGTCACGATGTGTTAATATATAGGTTCCTCCCCTATACTTCAAACTGAAGATTTCACGCCTGGTGCCAAGCAACTCTAAAAGCAGAGGGTTTTCCTGTCCCTGTGTGCTGCTGCTCTTGTTATGTTGCCATGCCTCTAAAACTGCATCAGATTCCTGGCTTTCTGGCTTCTCTGAATTTATTTTTAATTTTGCTTGTCTTTTCACTCCTCTGCTTTATACACAGATTCCTCAGGGAGTCTTTTCTGTGGGCAAATCCCAAAGCAGACCATGGTGTCCTAGGCTGCAGCATGGTACCTGCTTGATTATAAACACAGACAGCATTTTGAGCAATCCCCTGAGCATTTATTAGCACGCATTATTTCCCTTGGATTTATGAGTACCTTTACACACTTTGCAGTGCTTTTCTGATCTTTTAATTCTCAGCTTTTCTCAAGCTTCAAGTTAACACAAGAAATTGCACCTTTGCTTAACCATTTGCCTCCTGATGGCAAAGAAAGCTGGTGCTCCTGTGCTCTCCTTTCCTCCTGTCCTGCAGGACTGGGATTTCTGGCTGGGGTTTTTTGTAGATGGCTCCTTACCAGTGCTTATTGGTTTGTGGTATGGCAGAAATTTCATCTTTCTCCTTTACTTGTTTCATGCCAAATTTTCTATCCTTAGTGACAATAGGAATCCAGATATATAACATGGGCTGCAATATGTCATCTTCAGAAAATAATGATCCAGCCTATTTATCATATTTTTAGTTTCCTCTTTATGGATCCCAGGGGGTGCTCTGTTTTGTTTTCTTTCGCTTTTTTGTCTCCGTTCCAAGAACAGCGATGAAATGACATAACTTATCTTTCTTATTCCCTCAAGATACCGTGTTTGCATGCTTGCTGTGCTACAAAAGCTGAAGCTCCTCGTTCCCTCGGGGAACGTTGTCTCCCACTTGCTCGAGCCTTTGTGGGAATGCGTGCCAAACGGCGCTGCCTGAAATGCTCAGCTCGGGTGCAGGCGCGCGGGGGGCTGACGGTGGGGCTTTCGCTGTGCTCCTGCTGATGTTTCCCCCACGAGCTCGTACCTCCTTGTAGGAAACCCCATGGCAGATTTCCCTCTTTTGCCTCCCAAGGCATCATCTGGTGCTAATGATGGAGTGCGGGTGTGTGTAAGGACAGGCAGATCACCAATTTTGCTTATGGTGTGGGCTTTGCAATGGGGCAGCACAGCTGGGGGCAGCAAGCTTTGGCAGCACGGTTGGAGGCACCACAATTGCCCGTTTTCCATACTGCGTGTAAGGATGCTGGCTTTGGGGTGGTTCTTTTCCCCGTAAAATGATGATGAAGTTCCTTAAGGCTGCTAACCTGAATTTTCAGGTGATGCTAGGCAGTTATTTAACTGGCGCTGCTGAAATGGTTGCTAGGATGGCTGTGCCTGGGGACAGGCTTCTTGCTGATGATGAACCAAACACAGTCAGGCTGGGGCTCCCCGGCTTGCCGCAGCACTGCCCCCACCCCGTGGCACTGCGGGCAGCGCTGAGGTGAACTGATATTGCACAGTTTTGGCCCAAAGCAGGGGCCATGGCCAGGTTTCGGAGCAGCACACCGCAGGTGTGAATCCTTGGGGATGGAAACATGCCAAGGCAGGGTGCAAGGATTTGTTGAAAACCAAACCAGATCCTGTGTCTGTTTTCTCCCTCACCCCTTGCAGCCCGTCCGGATGGCTTAAAGGAAAGCTGATCACATGCCAGATCACATGCTGATGAACCATGTTGGGCTGTGAGGGAAATTATTGCATTATAAAGCATAACATTGGCAAGGCTTTTCTTCTTTAATAGTGCATCCTGGGGAAATGATGTGTCTCTCCTCAATTGAAAGCGATTGCTTGCCTCGAGCCCCCGGCTATGGAGGCACGTTCCCATTCCCATATGGTTGTGATTGGGGATGAGCGCGGGCCAGAAACACAGAGCTGCGTTGTCCTCCCGTCCCCATGTAGGGCTGGAGCCACACCCTTTCCTCCTCTCTGTGGGAAAGGAGGCGACCTTGCTACGCTCAGGAATTGCGCTGATGTTGAGCCCAAGCGGTGGGTTCGTGAGGACGTGATGAACCGTCCCGGGGTATTGGGAGAGAACAGTTTGCACGTGGACGCACGGGTGTCCCATGGCACCTGGGGCTGCAGCTGCCTCTGTCAGCACTTCTAGGAGAAGTTTGTCCCTCCGAAAAGAAATTCAGGCTCAGCTGGTACCACGCCTGTGCCGTTTCCAGAAAAGTGGAGCACGGGACCGGTGTCACCTACAGCAATGGCTTTAGCAGACATCCACGGAAGCAGGAGCCAGCCCCAGCTCCTGCTGCAGCAGAAGCAGAGCCCCGGGGAGACAAGGAGAGGGGAAGGGGCTGCCCTGCCGCCTGCGTCTGGGACAGGGCCTGGATCCGGCCCTTTGGGGACACGGGCTTTGCAGTGCTGCAAAAGGCCATTTTTAAAACATCCCATCCCATCCGCATTAGGGCTTTGGGCAGGTGTTAAGACCCCCAGCACAGACCTCGTGCATCTGCGTAGAGCTCCTGGGTCTGCCTGCACAGACCACCTGTCCCTTTCCATCGAACTTTATTCTTTGCTTACATTTTCCTAAACGCCTCGGGCAAACAAATGTAATTCTCTTAATGAAAAATGCATATATTGTTGTTAAATGGCTCCTGCTGTCACTGCGTGGCTGCCTTCCCCTCGGTCAGGGCTCGCTAACAGCCCGGGCGCCGCACATGTGCCGCATCCATCATCTGTCACCAGCGCGCACCGAGGCGTGCGAGGAGCCCAGCACTAACTCTATTTCCTAGCAACTGGAGGAAACCATTACACACCACTATTTTTCCTCTGTCAGCAGGATTGCTCCAATTTATGTAACCCACCAAATGTGTGTTATCACCACAACAAACCGTATATTCTGAGGCGTTATTTACAGCCCGGTAATCGCCGAGCTGCAGCCCCGGTGCCTGCTTGGGACCGCAGTCGGTTGGAAACCTGGTACAAATGTAGTGAAGTGCTTCTTTGACAAGGGCACTAACTGCTTAATTATTGAGGAAGATGGCAAACAGCGTGTTGCACGCTGAAGGATGGAAAAATAACAAAACCCGAGTGCTGCTGAAGCCGTCTCAGTTTCCAGGCTAGGAAGGAGCTGTACCCGTGAGTAGCTGGGTGCGACGTGCTGAAAGGGACCGCTGGCAGTAATCAGCTCTCACAAATGACAAAGCTGGAAGTATGGCGGGGGAAATTCGTCCTGGGGAATGTCTGATGGGAGCAAAACCGCTGCGTGATGCTGTGGGATGGGGCTGTGCCTTGATGGAGCTGTGAGGCTGGCATCGCTGCAGGGCCTACTTGAAGTCCCTGAGGCATTGCCATGTTCCCTCCCCGCAGGAGGCAGCTCCCGGGCTCTGTCCCCTGGTCACTGTCCCCTGGTCACCCCAGTCCTGCCAGGCAGCCCCTCTGCAGGGCTGGAGTTCACCTGGGTGCCAGCTGCCAGCGAGGAGCTCTGATCCAATTAACTTTTCGGGAAGAAAAAGGGCTTCTGGCTCTCTGGCGCATCTGCAAATCGCAAGAAGCAAATGATTCAATCAGCAGCTGAATATCAAGCAACCTTAGTGAGTGGCTTCTGCATCACCAGCCCGTTTAACAGCAGATTGAGCTGCAGATTAGTGAGACATTAGAGCACAGTGTGATGCATCACGGCATAAATGGGAAGGCTGAAATCAGCACAAGTTTCCTGGAGAGCTGCTTTATTTTCCTGTAATGCCAAGCCCATTATAGTCCAAAGGTTCTTAAATAACTCTTCTTACAATAGATAATAATACAGACTATGGCAGAAAATTAAAGAATACAAAAGAAGGCAGCGCTGCGATGAGGGAAACACCATTTGCAGAGGGTTCAATAGACTTAGGAGAGCAGTGCAGCATGAGAGCCCTCACAGATTCTTACAGGCTTATTACATGGGTGCTGCAATGGTCAAATCCAGAGCCGGGTGCCCACAGGACCCCTGCTCAGACCAAACAGCCTCGTTGTGCCCTACCCCTCCTGCCCAGTGCGAGGACATGCACCTCAGGTGGCTGAATCCATCCCCACGGAGCCCACACGGTGACAGCAACGACGATGATGTAGCAGAAGCGAGCACCACATCAATTTTAGGTCTGAGCCCTCAGACGAGGGGCTGTGTCAGCCTGACCACAGCCCCGTGCTCGCCGCCTGCCGCCAGGCCCTGCGCTTTGGAGTTTTGGCAGTGATGCAGAAGCCGCTGAGGTTCGGAGCGTGATGGATGTGTCACCTTTGGGATGCATAAAGGCATCCGTTGCGTCACTTAACCAGGAGCGTGGTGGGCTGCGGAGTTTTTGTTTGCTCATTTGTTAGCTATTCAACTCAAAATAGTGGAGCCTATTTACACATGTAGCTTATTATTTGCAAGTAGGCAGCATGATGCATAATGCAGCCTCCCAGTCAGAGCAGAGCATCGTGACAATGATAAACAAGCCTGGGAACGTAAGGTAGTGCTTATTTTTCTTGGCTGAAGCTGCTCCCGATGGAGGCAGTGGCTCTGCCAGCTGAAAGAGAGGTGAAGTGCCGAAACCACCGGAATAGGTGTTTGCTGCTGGGGCTTCAAAGGGCTGCTTACCCGGCTCTGCCGGTGCTGCGGGTTTATCCCATGCCGGCTGTGACAAGCTGGTGTGCACGGACGGCTGTGCTGGATTCAGGCCCCCGGGCTGGAGCATGAGCTCCTCGCTCAGCGGTGGTGAGCAGCTCTCGCCCTTACAGTGCTCGCTTCGCTGGTGTCGGGTCCCAGGAAGGCAAAGCCAGCAGCTTAAAAATAACCCGGCAGGACCAAAACAGCCGGGGGTTATTTTTAGCCGGCAGCATTTCCCTGTGTGATTCACCATGTGGCCTGTGTGCGGCTGAATCAGCCCTGGCGAGGATGTGACGCGGGGAGAGGACGGGATGGGGATGGTGCGGGGGCTGCTCCCTTCCCCCTTCAAAGAGCCCTGGTGCCATGAACCCTTTTAGCCTCAGCAGTGAGGCTGGTGTAAGAAAGCCCGTTTTTCTCTGTTTTTCTCACCCGTGAGCCCTGGACACTGATGGTCAGGAGTGAGGAGGAGTGAGTGACTGCAGCACCTTTGGGCTGAGTCCCACCAGGTCTCCTCATGCCTCTGCAGGAGGCCTGGCATAAGGAGCAGCGTGGATTAACTGGCATAAGGAGCAGCAAGGATTAACTGGCTGAAGCAGCAGGTCTGAGCTCACCGGGGTCTCCAGGAGACAGGGATCAAGTACGCGAGCAGTGCAGCCTTGGGCTCTGGGCACGGTGCAGAGCTCTGGGCTGGCAGCTCCTCAGGAGCTGGGTGCACAGCCATCGCCTTGGGTGATGGAAATTAAGCCTTAAGCCCACGCAGACAGGGGAATCGCAGCCTGTCCAGGCAAAACACAGTCATATGTTATCGTAGCTAAAGCCAAAACTCAGCTGGGCTGCAGCTGAGCCTCGGTGGCTTTGTGATGCGGCATCGGGGTTTTGCTCGGGGGCAGCTGTTGATGCAGGGAAGTAAATTGCTTTGGTGGCTGTCGGGAGGCTGGGGCTCTGGGTTTGCATTGGTTTCCCTCCAGGGAGTTTCAGCCCCTGCAGGAATCTCCTACGCTTGTGTTAGGAGCTAGCACCGGTCCAGCCAGGGATGTAGCACCCTCAGGGCTTAGCAAAGCATCACGCCGCCAGCGTTAGGATCCCTCGTACCCTTGTGAAACTGCAGGGCATCTTCTGTAGCTGGAGCGAGGCAGAAGGCATGAGGCAAGTTGGGCAATTTCAGGGCTCCGGCAGGAACCTTGGGCAGGACACTCAGACCCTGCTGTCAAACAGGACGGCCATGACAAAAAAGTGCCTTGTGTTCTTACACAGACTTTGAATTAAAAACACGTTCAGCATCAGCTCTGCGCTGAGCTCAGTCCTTCAAGCACACGCCAGGACTTGAGGAGTTTTTGCATCTCCTCTCACCCCCCGGTACTAAATTAGACTGCCTTGGCAAAACACATTTTGTAAGCTCTCTGGGGTGGTTTGGTGTTTTTTGGAGGCTTTTTTTCACTTTTCCTTACAAAGTCCATGTGCCAGAACCAGACTGGGTGCTGAAGAAACGAGGGGGCTCCTCCATGCCTGCAGTGTTTTCCACTCAGTGTTGTTTTACACCGCGCAATTTCAGTGTGTAACAGCATTACCAGGGCTCGGGGTTTGTTGAAACAGTTGCAGCAAATTAAGGCTGCCCGGGGCTGCGTGAACGTGTGCGTGCTTGGAGCGAGCGCAGGACCTGCCACCCTCTCGGGCTGCGCTCCAGCCCCTGGGAGCTGGCGGCTGTTGGACGGGTTCCCCGAAGGATTTGTTTCCCTCTATTTACAGCTCAGCCACGTTTTTTTTGCGGGCACGGCTCGGTTGCTGGCAGCGTGATGGCTGCTGTGGGCAGGGGGATGCTCTCCCACCTTTCTGCTTTGCGTCCCCCTTCAGCGAGGGATTTACACGCAGTGGTTCTGGAAACAATCGTGCTTTAAGTGAGGGTAATCGGGCTGGCTCACTGCGAGAGCCAGAAAACAGAGCAGGAACTCAGAGTGTGCTGCAATTCCACCTGTGGTAGGTTGTGCTTGTGTTTCTGGGGCAAAATTTTGCAGAAATGGAACAGCCTGTTCCTTACAGGAGACAGGCATTAATCGCATCCTTTCCCCTCCCACAAGCTCAGAACAACCTGGAGTCCCCCCAAGGACTTTCGTGAGCTTTTCCAAGGAGGAAAGAATCAGTGAGACAAAGTTTGCTGCAAGTACCACACATATTTTGAAGTGTTTCCATCTTGCACCGATACCCATCTGTGTATTTCTGTGTAAGCATCTTCAGTTCTAAGCTCTGATGTGCTAAAATATGTCCTAGACAGTTTTGATGAGGCATCACTCCTAGATATGCATGTTAATGATAGGCTGGCTGCCCAAACTGCTTCAGCATACCCCAAAGTGAACAGTGAAGGGGGTGCACAGCCAGGATGTAGAAAAGCATCACCCAAGGGCCGTCGGTATGGAGCTGCACCCTGCAGGCTTGCAGGAGAGCAGTGGGCAGGACGTATGCGATAAGGACCAGGCCTCCACCTTCGACAGCTACTTCATCAGGAAAAGCTTTGCTCGACAGCCCAAATGATCCAGAAATGTCAGTAAAAACATTCCGGTTCAGTCTGTTTCCATGCAGGTATGATGGATGAGAGCCCAGATCTCTGAGGATATTGAGGGTCCTGAACACACTGGGGAGGATCTGGGTCCATGTACCTGACCCGCAGCACTTCTTAGGAATAAACAGACCACCACAGTAGCTAGTTCTTAAAAATGAAATGGATTTCCATGCAGCACGTGGTCTCTGCTGTGCCTGCATCCCTCACACTGCCTCTGCCTTTGAATGTCACGCAGGTGCCATGCAGAATTTCTGCAGCTCAGCATCTGTCGAAGCTGCTGATCAGTAGTTGGGTATTCCTGGTGCTGTCTTTCCTCCGCCAACTGAAGGTGTTTCATTGGTATTTTACCGTGATGCTTGTTCTGTGCTGTAAGGGCGGGGTGGAGCACGATGCTGGATGAGGTTGGATTGGGAAGGGCTGCAGCTGATGCTGTGCCAAGTGTTAGGGGTGCATAAGGATGCTCATACATGTGCTTATTGGCAATGAATAATTGCCATTATCCTCCTCGTTTGGGTATTTTCCTCTGTTCTGTTGCTCCCCACTACTTCCAGAAATGAGTTGTTTATAAACGACATCTGTACCCCTGCCTCACAGAGGAGATGTAATTTAACTGGCAGATTTGGTCCTGGCTGGGCTGTAAGCTGGCTGGGAGCGAGGCAGCTCTTGCAGGGACGGCTGGCATGGGGGCAGGATCAGGGACATGAGAGGAGGGGGCAGTCACAGCAAGGGGGACAGGCACTGAAGAGTCCTGGGCTCCTCCTGGGCACCACTGATGGCTCCAGGAGATAATTCCTGTCCAAACCCAAGCTAGCCTTGCCACAGCATCTCTCTGCCTCCACCGTGTCATTGCTGTTATTATTTATAAGTGGCCTGCGAAGCGCTGGGAGCCAGTCGATGTTTTGGTGGAGTTGGGCTGCGAAACTCTTCTTTATTTCCATGGAAACCACTCCCAGCTCTCGGAGAAGCTCCGTTCCCAGAGAGCGGGGCTGCGGGGCGAGCAGGCTCTGTGCCCTCGCTGCACTGCAGGCGATGTCCCCCCGGCCCTGCTGGCAAGAGGTCCCACCTGGGACCTGGGGAGATCTGTGCTGCTGAAGGGTTTTAGCAGCAGCTTGAGCTGAAACAACACGCGCAGGGCTTGGGGAGCCTCCCGGCTGATGGGGGCAGGCTCGGGGAGGACGCCCGTCGTGGTGCTTCGTGCCCTTCCCTCTGAAGGCTCACCGAAGCGCATGCGTTTACGTGGGCTCCATACACAATTTGCTGCCAAATGAAGTGCAGCCACCTCTTGGGTGGACCTGAACGCCTCAGAGCTGGGAGCAAAAAATAATGATGTTGGCAAGTGGGAGTGCAGGGGAAGCTGGAGGTGGAAGCGAGCCAAGCTGCAGGGCAGGAGCATCTTGCTGCACAGCTCCCCCACCTGCTGCCACCCTTGTATTTAAGGGGAAATAAGGGATTTGCTTTTTGAATCCTGTGTTTCCCTCGATTGCTGCTCCTTTCTATTTACCTCACCACCTTCAGAAAACCTTCTGGTGGTCGGGAGGATCTTTCTCCCCACCCACACCTTCTCTCACCCCATCTCAGAGGGATGCCACAGCCTTGTGTCCTCACACCAGCATGTCCTGGGTCCCCTCTGGGCACAGCACTGCCATTCAAAGGTCCTGGATAAATGTAGAAAAACAGGATTAGCTTGATGAAATCATAATGGGCTTTTTTTTTTTTTTTTATTTTTTTTTTCTTTTTTTTTTTTTTTTCCCACTGAGAACAAAAAAAAATGAGTTGTATCAGATCAAAAGTGACATTTGGCCCAAAACAAAGTTTTTTTTCATAATTTTCTTCTTAATTTACCTTTCCATTAAAGGCTTTTTAAATTCAGTTTCATCATAAAATGCAATTTAACTTAAAAATAAGCAATTTAGGTTTAAAAAAATCCTGATTGTGTGTCTGTTTCCACAATCAGCTATTCCATAACTTAACGAGGGCATTTCAGCAGTCTGGACTGAATGCAAATTTGCGAATAGCTTCAGCCCTTCTCCCTCCCCGAACGCACCATTTATTGCTACCACGTCTCAGCCCTCCCTAACGAGACTGAGACCATGAGAAATTTCAGATCTGGTTGTCCGGAGCTCTGTCACAAGGGAGGGTTTTCTATTTTCTGCCCCTCGCTGTGCTCGCAGCCCAACCTGGCACCACGACACCAGCCACGAGAAGGTTTGGCGGTGGAGCCAGGCATGACTGTGGCAGTGTGTAGCCCCAAGGTGCTCGCTCCTGCCCTTGTGGGACCCCTTCTTGCTCACGAGGACCTCTGATGATGAGCTCGGGGTGGCTGCGGTGAGGCTGTGCTGGTGTTGCAGCTGGCCGCATGCTCAGCTTGCAATCAGGGATGTAACGTGTCGGAGCAAAGCTTCACCCAGGCCCACGCTGCTGCGCTGGATCCGACGAGCAGATCAGATTACTGCCAGACTCGTGAGCAGAAAGGGGAATTATCCACACGTTTCCGTGGGAAAAATCTGTGCCGGGCCTTTACCCCGTGAATCCCAGCCTACTGCTATCGGCGAGCCAACGAGAGAATGCAGAAAGCCAGGGGCTCGTGCGCATACCAACATCTGCATGATGTTTTAATAATGCATAGATGGAAGCGTTCTGTTTTTAATAACAAAAAAGCCGTGAGTCACTCGTCCATGACAGAGACTAGCGATTTGCACAATTGCACACAGCCTCTCGAAGCGAGTGACCCCGTACAAGTGTCCCAGGCCAAAGTCAGTTGGGCTGGGCTTGTGCAAGAAACTTTCAGTAGGTGTTTGTTACTACTCCGGGCCTTTGAAGATGAGCCTTAAACTTTAATGTTCAGGTGGTCTGCTCCCATGAAGGAGATAATGTTGATTAAGGGTGTGAGGAGTGAGCTCATCAAATGCTTCTGGGCACTGTCAGCACAGCAGCCTGCCTATCCACCTGTCCTGGGAGCAGAATCCCCTTCTGGGATGCTTCACTCAGGATCTCCATCTCCCTCATGGGCAGCTTTAATTAGATAAAATTGAAATCAAGGGATGTGATGAGGGAGCATTGTCTTCCCTTCTCCCCTGGCAGCCCACACTCATGCCCTGAGGGGCTGGGTACGGCACACCTGCCTCCCCGCGGCAGGGGACAGCCACACGGAGCCACGGGACAGGCTGTGACACCGGGCTTGATCTGCAGGGGAGGCTTTCTGTTTGCACAGGGAAAATCTGTCCGTCATCGTTTCCTGCCAGTGGGTAAACCGTGCCCGTCAGACCTCATTAGGGAAAAGGCAGCTCCCGGGAGGTGGCTGTGCTGTCTCTGTGCGCTGCCACCCAAAAGGGAGCCCACAGCCCTTGCCGAGCTCTGTCACGCTTGGGCTTCAATTTCCAGGCTGTGCCCTGTGAATCGCTCCTCATTCATAAAAGGCGAAGATGATGATGCTAAAGGCAGTCAGCCTGGCTGTACAGTGGGGTTATTTTGCTGTGCTTGTATTGCTCTCAGCCAAAGTCAGGTCCTCAGCTGGTTTACACTCCGCTGTGGCAGACCACGGCTTTCCAAGAGTGCCAGTTAACGTCAGCTGGCACAGAAGCTGCTCCTGAGGGTTGGTGGCAATAGATCTGGTGGAAAGTTGTGATTAGAAAACGCAATTCCTGTAAAAAGTTACTGAAACAGCCTTCTGGGCATCCAGAGCAGAGCGGCACCACTTGTGGCAGTTGTGGGGTGTTATGGGGTCATTGGGAAAAAGGCTAAATATGTTTATGAATAAGGTTCCCTGTGCTGTAAGGTATCAGTAGCTCATAGAGATGGCGAGGCCCTGCAAAACAAATACACAATGTTTTGTGAAAGCCGACAACAGGAGAGCTTGTGTTTTCAAACGTGAGCAACCCTCATCCTTCTTAGCCCTCCTGCCAGCGGGAAGCCTTCACAGCTCGTTTGGCACAAGAGAGCATTTTCCTTCGGCCACTTCCATGCAGCAGCCAGAGTCTTAAATTGCCCAGAAACATTGGCTTCAAAGGAAACTTTGGAGTTGGCAGGCAGGGTTTGCAGCATGCTGTGCTGCTCCGCTTGGTGCCGGTGTCCTCAGGGCTCCTGTAAGAAGCACACAGCAGCACACCCTGACGGTGCCTTCACCCAGACCACTGCTGTCTGGTTAGGCCAGAGCAACGTGCCTTTGTCAGCCGGGTATCGTCTTTCCAGGTTTGCTCCATTAATTGTTATAATTAATGCTTATTTTATTCAAAGTGTCAAATTGCTTCGCTATGAAGCAGAGGAAAGCTCTTCGCTCCAGAAAACAAGACAGTATATTTAATTGGTATTGAGCTGCAGCCGCTGCTAATGGATTTTAAAAATACAATAATCGAAAGGAATCGGCCTGACATGACACGGAGTTAAAATGTTCTGACATATTATTATCGGGTGACCTGACCTGACATACTGTACTGCTACGACTGTTCATGTCATGAAATAATATGGAAACAAAATTAACAATTTTCAAGCAAAACAGCCACAGAGCAAGAATAATCATTTTGGAAAGAAATTCTCTAGCTCTTCTGGTTTCAGTTGTCAAAAGCCATTTTAGTTCTTGGCTCAGCAGCAGCGGCTGGGGTCAGCCCAGCAGAAGCTGTCCCCCGGCTGTTTCTGGTCTCGTGCTTCACACCAGGTCCTCTCCCCATTGCACGTGGTGTTGTCATGACTTGTCGTGCCTTGTCATGGCTTGCTGGGCTGTGTCGCCTTCGTGTGCCACCTCCGAACCTCACGGGGAGCTGTTGCATTGCCAGGGGCATTGCCCCCTGCTCGGAAAGCGTGGCTGGCAGCATGTTTGGCTGGCATCCAGCCCTGGGATCAAGACAGCCACATTTTCAGCTGTGTTTTCTGCCATCTATTAACTTGGTGAATGCCAGGCTTGGTTTAGTCTAGTGGTAGAAACAGAAGTGAATAACAAAATCCTCTTGCTGCTTGCGTATCAGTGTTCTCTCCTCTGATCCTGGCATCTTTATCCCAAGTTTAATGTTTGCAATTGCTTATTTTGCTAACCTGGAGTGAGAAAAATGAATATTTTTCAGCTGGCTTTAACCCTTTGTTTCACCTTTCCCCACCAGCATAAGGTCCCAGTGTATGGGGGGGTTAAATCGCATTTGCTTGCCCTTCTCAGCAGAGGGAAAGGACCCTTGGAGCTGTGCTGCAAAGCTAATTTTCTTGTGTCGATTAGCATCCTCAATACTTTATAATAATAATAATAATAATTATTATTATTATTATTATTATTTTGCAGTTCTCTTTACTGGGTTAAATATCACTCCCCAGCCATGTGTTACAAACCCTGTCGGTTTTGCTCCAAAGGTTTTCTTGAGGTTTTCCCAAGGCCCCCTTCTGCCATCAGAAATGCCCCTGGTTGGGAGCAGGCACTGAGCCCTGTCTTTGCAGGCAGGTGGATGAAAAGCCATGGAGGTCTCTTTGCAGCTGATCTCCGATTTAGCAAGCGAGAGCTGTCAGCCTGGGAGCAGTCGCACTGCCTGTGCCGAGCTTCGGCTCATGCTTGAACACTTCACTGAATCTGATGGACTTAAACATGTGCTAAGTGCTTTGCTGAGCCGGGCCTTTCTCCTGATTTATGCCAGGGTAGATTAAAGTAGAATCAGCCCCTTAAGTGGTCTGTGCCGTGTTGTCAGCAGGCCGGGGCACCGCATCTGCGCTTGGGTTTTAATTAAAGGTCCCACCTCCTTGCGTGGAGCCGATCAATCTCTGCACAAAAAAGTCTTTGCAGCTGATTAGCACCGTACCACAGACAAATGGCATTAAGCGCAAATGGCTTTTTTGGAGAAGTAATTGATCCACATGGAAATGAAAAACACCGTGATTTTAACCGATGCTGCTCTGCGATCAATCACTCTGGGCACGGGACATCAGCCCTGCACGGAGAGGCAGGCAGGGCAGGTTTTGTTGCGGTGCCGGTGCCAGCAGTGATGTGATGGGTGCTGGGGGGCCCCCACCGCCTCCCCAAACCACCTGGGTCTGCCCAGGTCAGGCTTTCAGAGCCGGGGCTGGTGCCCCTGTAGCTGTATTCATTAGCTCACCCGTAGAGCAGAAATGAGCAGAACATAGCTTCACTGATAAATTTTTAGTGGGCTGAAGGCTAATGGGTGCTTTAATGGGAAAGTGCAGCATTCCAGCGTGTTGGAACAGCAATAAGGGAGTCTATGGGCCATCAGTAATACTCCTGGTGATTAAAATTACTCTTCTCCCAGACCCACGTCTCTCAACACACTCAAGGCATTTATTAGCGGTCCATTATATGCCCACTTCTATCTTACTGCTTAATTTGAACGCTAATTAACGTCATCATGCTTTCTAAAACACAAATGGCACTTGGTAGTATTTCATTAACTCCAGGCTGTCTGTGGGCAGTGAGAGCCCAGCTTCACCTTAAAAACTCCCTTGGTGGGCTCCTGGGGCCGCTGGTGGCAGAGGAACCTGTCATCCGCATGATCCAATCCCCCAGGTCTCACAGCTATTGTGAGCAAAACCAGGACTTCATTTCCCGAAATACGCAGGCAGTAGCCAGCAGGATTGCCTATATGTCCAAATACTCAATTATCTTGTTGAAGTGGGGCCTGGGGCTTGGCTTTGCTGCT
The DNA here is from genome assembly GCF_011077185.1 of Oxyura jamaicensis. Taxonomy (NCBI): domain Eukaryota; kingdom Metazoa; phylum Chordata; class Aves; order Anseriformes; family Anatidae; genus Oxyura; species Oxyura jamaicensis. The sequence goes on along the minus strand of NC_048904.1, from coordinate 17,789,233 downwards.
GCTCCAAGTTCTGCTCGCATCAGCCGGGCAGCCTGGAGCAGGGGAGGGCAGAGCTCGCCCCAGACACCACGAACACCGTGCGCTCCTGAAGCAGCCTTTTATGGACCTGGGGACTTCCACAGGCTCTTCCCTAAGACTTGTTCTCTCCCTGAAATTAATAATCCTCATTTGTCTCACGTCCCCATGAGGCAAGCCCTGATCTTCCCTGGTGCCCCCCTCCTCTCACCCCTTCCTGCTCTGGGCACAGTGGGATCCTTACTGGTGTCACCCCAGCACTGGGTCCTGTTGGGATAAAGGGCTTTGTATTTTACAAAACCAGGGCACGTGGCACATCTGTCCCATGCTGTAACTCCCACCTCCTCTTCTGCAGGGCTGCTGCCTAACCACTCATTTTACATCTTGTCCTTGTGCAGCCAGTTATTCAGAGCAACAGCTTCTCTTGCTGCTCGACTGCTGCCTGCTGTCTTTACCCTGCCTCTCCACTTCTCCTACTGAACCCATCATAGAGATCACTTAAACCTATCTCTGTCTCATCACCTCTGTTTGTAGTCTTTCTTTTGTCACAGCAATAGAAGACAGTCATTTTGATGGAGTCCCCAGAAGTCTGGACACTGAACAGGAGCCTTAGGAGCCTGTCCCAGCACCAGGGCTCTGACCTCCCTGCAAGCTTTTTGGGCATACAAAGCACTCTTTGACTTTTCGCCGTGATTTTAATACGGCGGTACCTGAGGGGAGGGAATAGCGTTCTTTCTCCCACTCCCAGCCTCGCAGGAGCCAGTTCTCTGTCTCAGAAATGCTTTTGTCGCCACCTCCTTGGCACTGCTGTAAGCGAGGAGCCGGGGGGCCGGGGAGGGAGGCCGGCAGCGCTGCAGGGACGCGGCCTGCTCCCACCGCGGCCTGCTCTCAGGGCAGCTGTGCTTAACGAGGATCCCCATCCAAATCAGCTTAGCGAGCAAGTGGGAGGCAGAGGTTCAGGATGTTGTTTTCTCCCCCAGGCCTGCTGGTCGTTGGCCTTTGGCTCAGGCTGAGCGTGATGTTGTTAGTTCGGTGTCTGACACGTCCTCTGTCAGGAAAGCACCCGGTGCTTCCGTGAGGGATTTCACACTGGATATATTTCTCCTGCTGACAGCTTGTCATGATCCTGCCCTGTCATGATCTGTTATTTTATTTTTTTTTTTTTTTCCTTCTCAGCTGATGTATAGGCTGGCAGAATGGAGCAGCAGAAAAATTAAGTCCCATTTCTCAGCAAAGATAAGCGGGGAAGCAATACAAGGCTCGCCGGCGAGCTAAGCTCTCCTGGAACGGCACAGACAGGCAGGGCGCTGGTATGAATAAAAACTGGGTGCCAGGGAGAGGCTGTCAGTGACATTACTACCTGTCACACGTGTGTAAAGTCATCAAACAGCAGGTGGGCGGCCGTGACAGCCCCGGGAGAGACATCTCTATTAGCGTGCTCAGCGCTGCACCGGTACGAGGCTGGAGCGTGTTAAGGCAAGGCAGGCTGTTCCACTTAAGGTGGAAAATGATATATTCGGCAATCAGAGTAATTTGATTTGGCTGAGGTTCATGGCGTTTTGGAATCTGATGTGAATCTTCCTACTATTGGATCCTGCCCCAGATTCCCAGCGCTGCAGCATATTGCATCTCCCTTTTGGGCTGCATGGAGCAAATGAGCTTCTGAGCCTGGTGGTGAGGATTTTGTACCCAGATGGGTGGCTTCGCTCATCTTCTGTTATAAATTGGGTTTCAAGATTGCAAGAAAATATAGCAAGAGTGGTTTTCCTGCACTCTCTGACTTAAAAAAGCAATCAGTGATTGTATCTAGCCACGCTTTTTATCTCCCGAAAGTCTCCTACCCTTCTCAGATTAGACCTGCTCTCTAGAAGCAGCCTTAGCCAGGGCTGCTTTTGTGCTGGAGAGGTGCCCAGGAGTGGGATCTTTTGGTGCCCTGTGCTGGGTGCAGGTGAAGAAAGCTGGAGGCTGCATGGAAGGTGGTGATGCTGGCTGCAGGTGGCTGTCCTTGTGCGACCACCACACACCAGACCTGTCCCGTGCGGGGACTGTTGGGGTGCATCCAGGCTGCCTGCACCCAGGCGTCTGTGTGCACTGCTATGAATGCTCTCAGATTTTGTGCCAATTTTTAATTGCTTGAATTTAATTATAGGGATTTTCTGGATGTAGCGAGGCCTGTGGGCATCCCCCCCTGCAGCTGGGCATGCAAAGCCTCACTGCAGCTGAAGGAGTACCAGAGTCTGGGGAGCTCAGCACAAGGAGAGGGGCAATCGCAGCCCAGTGGTCACGGCATGCTGTGGTGATTACCTTCTGCCTGGGACCTTGTGTGTCTTTCTGCACTGGAACAGCTTCACAGGGTACTGGCAGTCCTGCTTTTCTCCTGAGTGGGTTTTCTCCTGATGGTGAGAAGCCTGCTGGAGAACCATGGTCCAGCAATGGACCCCTCTGCCCATTGATGGTGGTAGGGCCATCAGGGTCACCCTGCCATAGCCATTTTCACCATGACCTGTGCCTTTCTTGGGTCTACAAGGTTTTTTAAAATCAGGCCGGCTCTTCCAGGCTGAGCACGGCTGCAAGAAGAGAGATGGCAAGCTGGGAGGAAGCTGACGGGGAGTAGCACCAATTTCTACTGCATCACCAGGGATGAACACTTTATTGAGCTTTAGGCAATTTTAGTAATTCCTTAGCTCCTTTAAAGTTTCACACATCGCTGGGAACATTGGCTCTCGTGCCTTGAGGCAGAGATGCAGTTTGGGGTTTTCGCTTGTTGAGCTCCTCCCCATTCCCCACGGTGCTGTGCTCTGCTACCACTTGACCCCCATTTCCCTGCAGCAGGAAGGTCAGCGCGCCGAGCAGCGCTGCATGCCTCCCCCCAACCCTCCCGCTGCGTCGCTCCCTGGAGCTTTTGCTGCTTATTCCTTCCATTTTTCCACTTTGCACTGTTTAAAAACAAGCAAGCAAGAGCTCCCTGGAGCCAACCGCTCATTTGCTGGCAAGGACTGCCTGTTAATCAATTAAAGCTCTGCGAATGTATTTGCAGCAGGGTGGATGATTAAGATGCTTCTCTCTCTAATGCACGCCTGTTGGAGGCTGCCTGCATGGGAAGGGCAGGTGTGTTGGTCTCTGCTTCAGCCTGGAGCTCCTGTGCTTCTGGGGGATCTTCTTCAACCCCAGCTCCTGGGCACTTGCCTTAGGGAGGCACTTGCAATATTTCTGGGCTGTTCCAAATCCGTGCCCTGCAGCATTTCTTGCACAGCTGGGTTTCAAATCTGAGCACATTCCCCAGGGCAAGGTCTCCCTGAGTGGCTCTGAAGCACCCCCTGGGGAGCATCTCCCCAGGGACCCCTGCAGATGGGCTCCTCCCCGTGTCCCTGCGAGATGGAAGCAGGCTGGCATTGGGGAATTCCAGGAAAAGCAGCAGAAATGGTACCGATGATAGTAGCACTGAAGCAGCATCCAAAGTGTGCTTCGTGTTGGTGGTTTTGCACTCCCTCTGGCCTGCTATGAGAGCAAACCTCAGCTGATCTCCACTCCTTGTAAGTGTCCCTTTGGCTTCCCTCATTGCTCTGCATTTCCAGGCAGGAACTTGGTTTGTTTCAGAGCCATAAGCAGGACAATCAGTGACTACAAAGCAGTTCCCATCCTTGGCCGATGGCAGGGGTGCACCTCGCTGCCATGACTGCCGGGCCGCAGGGTGCATGGTGCCCACGTTGGCTCCAGGTGCCACTCTGGGAATCACAACGCATTCCTGAAAAATCATAACACTGGTGTGCCAGGAGCTTCAGTGCAGTCTTCATGAAATGAAAACTGCGCTTACTCTTGCAGTGATGGAAGTAATGTGTCCAAGCCCTGAGCTGGCCACCGGTCAGAAATCCATCAAGCCAAAAGAAGTCTTTGATGCTTTGAAGCATTTACCTAACTGATTTTGTAAAAAGTCTGTCGGTGCTTTTTCAAGGGACGAGAATGACAGGAGATGAGTGAGCTGGGAGGAAGTTTTCAGGGGGGGAGATCCGTGTGCCCCAGCCATGCTTGGATCAGAGTGGCACAACCACAGGGGGGAAGCCCTACAAGCAAATCAAATCAAGACAATTAATGATTAATATATATATAATTTCCTGCTTTAATACTCAGAAAGCACACTGCTGCTCAGTCCATAACAGAAACTGGCAGCACAGCGGCTGGGAGCAGAGCCCTGCGCACAGAGGCAGGCAGCTACCACCAGAGAGCAACCTTGTATACTTTTTCTGGGGAATCAGCCCTGAGCTGGGAAGGAGCACATCTTTCACGAGTCTGTCTCTTTTTAAGTGCTTCCCAGTCAGTTGAAGATACAATAATTGAAACTTGTCCATCAATCATGTTAGCAGACAAAACAACATTGTTTCTCTTCTCTTTTTCTCCGAAGTGCTCTAGCTTGATCGGCTTAACAACAAGAACAAAGGCACTAAGTCAAAAATCCCACTTAAATGTTTTCAGGTATAAAAGCACATCATCTGCGGGGAGGGGAGGGGCAGGATTCATTGTTTAGAAGCGTTCTAGGGGAATACTCGAAAGGCAAAGAGAATACCAAGAATACAATGCGTGCGCGCAAAATAACTTTGGGATGAGCAAAAAAAATGCCGAGACATTTGCATAACGTCTGCACATCCGCAGCCCTCTCATCCGAAGCGGCTGAGGGATGTGTCCAGTGATACACATAAAGGGATTTAGCGGTGACTCCTACTTGTGCTTTCTTCCTAAAAGTGGGCTTTGTGCTTTGTCATTCACCGTGAATGCGGGGGCAGGAGGGCAAGGATGGTCTGCGCTCTGCAGCACCAGGTAAATGATTTTGTTGGTGTTTTCTGGAACAGGTTTTCTCTTTTGTCACCTCCTTGTGTGAGCAGTGGATGTGGAGGGTGAGCCCTCACCCTCCAGGCCCCCCAGAGGTGCAGAGCTGCCCCCGAGCTGCTCCCAGCTCTCGAGGTGCACTTTGCTGTTCTCACAAACATGTTTTTTTTTCTCCAGAAATCCCTGCCAGGACCGTGGCAGGTGCTGATTTATGTGGGTGAAAACTGGGGCAGCACAGCCCCAGGATTCATGCTTCTGGGTTCTTCTTTTGCTTGTTTGTGCAGTAGCATTGCACCGGGTCTGAATTTTTATGCATACGTTTATACAAGCTGATGGAGCAGAGGATTCTGGAACAGGTCTAAGGTTACCCAGTGGCAGAGCAGAAGACAAATCTCTCCATGCAAATCCTTTCCCTTTCTATATCCGTTGGGGAAGAATGACTATAAAAAAACTAAATAAGAAGTGGGAGGCACTGGCAAGTCCATAACCGCTTGAGCAAGGGGGGGGACCAGCACGCCCTGAGTCACAGCAGTGCTGCTGCTTCCCGCGTGCCATTGACGCTCCCATCTGCAAGCACCGACCGGTGGTTTGAGTGAGGCTGAGAATTAGTGGGCTGCTGGTTACTGCATGTACTGCTGTCCCCACGGTAACTTAGGCTTTCGGCTCTAGATGAGTATAGTTCAATTAACTAAGACGTGGCCATTAACATAAAAGTGGTGTTGACGTCCTCAGTACCTCGTGCCTGTGACGCTTGTTGTGCAGCTGCACCTGGGGCTTTGCTGAATGCCTCCTGGGGTGGGAGGGCATCTTCAGGGTGCTCTTTCCCATGTGTGGTGCAAATTGTGAAAATGCCTCTATTAATGTTAACCCAAAAGCAGTCCAATGGGGACCAAGCACGTTTCCAGAAATTCTCATCATGCATAGTTCTGGTCAGATGGGCAACAAGATTCAACCTGTGGTTGCTGCCTTTTAGTGGTGTTTTTTTTTTTCTTTTTTTTTTTTTTTGTCCTTCCAGAAGTTTTATTTTTAGATAATTTTCCAAGTTAATTCCGATCCTGTTGCAAGAAACTCATAAAGCTGTTATTGCTCAGTCACTCCTGGCCTCCTCGTTAAGATAATACAATGATAAGCAAAGTTCACGGAAGCTGCCTACACCGGAGAAATGGAACAAGAAGGCATTTCTGAACACCGAGGGGTTTTAAAAGCTTCTTTGTTCAGAGACAGGGAAAACAACCTGTTAAACTTCATCCTAACAAAGAGAGCTGCAGATTTAAGGCTAGTGAAAGGAGTCATCTCTCCAGATGTAGGTTGGCATGTGGGTTCACAATCACAAATATGACTTATGATTCATCCCCAGCGCACTGGTGATGGGGGGAGCGAGTCTATATTAGGACTCGTGCTGAATGGAGAGGGACAGCTCACAACTTGAAGAACGCCGAGAATGAGGTCATACGAGATGAAATGTTTCAGTATTGCCAAGCAAACATTCATTTGCTGAAAGGGAAGACATTTCAAGTGGTTTTCATAGGGGCCAGTATTCATTTGCCAGCAGACGAGCATCTTTAAGGTTGTTTGAGGCTCGAGCACCGTCCTACCAGGCCATCAGGTGCCGCTCCAGAGCACACGGCTGCTTCTGCAGCCTTGGAGCCCTCAGAGGCACCAGGAAACCACGTCTGGAAAAAACTGGTCCTGCCCAAGGGATGTCTCATGGCAAGTGCATGGAAGTTTTCAGAAAAAGGGGAAAAAGCGACAAGGCTCCTGAAAAAATGGTTGTGGCGTAAATGCTAACCCTTGTTATTCAAGTACAGCCTCCCTTGTGTCCCTCCAGGTCCTGGGGTTGCCCTCTGCTTTAGGCAGCCCCCAGCGGTGGCCACCCCCTGCCACCCTGGGACTGTGCGGCTCGGATCTCCTCTGCACCGAACGGAGGAATTACGGCGCCTTTGAACACGCTTATGCAAAGCAGACAGTTAAACCCCAACTTCCATATGTTCATAACAAGACATCTTCACTGGCTGAATTTGACTAATTTAGTGATTACTATCAGGAGAGAACAGTCTCTCCAAGCCCTCCAGCTGTTCCAGCATGGAAAGCCTCTTGCCTCCCTCTGAAGGGCTGCAATCATTTCCTCTGTGCTTTTTATCTCATTTTGTTGCAATAATTCAGCTAGTCCACTCTGACCAGCTGTTCTTCAGGCCTCCTGGCCTGCGTTGCTTATGCAAGGCTGCTGGTGATGATGTTAAATCAATCCTTCCAACAATTTTGCATCTGTCCTCGGCTCTTGGAGTTGTTCCAGCTGTTCTCAATGTGCAGATGATAATTTAACAACCCCCCCGCCCCCAGTGGCTCACCAGCTTCTGAAACCTCCCAACTGTGCTCCAGTTTCACGCTCCTCAGCCTGACAGTCATCATTGATAATACGTACAAGTGACACTTCCAATAAATTAGCAATACTTTAAGCTCTTGGTAGCAATTTGCAGACAAGGCGGCCTGCCTGGGCTCTCCTCATGTTCCGGGATGGGGATCTCTCCAAGCTCAGATGCGGCGTTACTCCGAAGGGCATCTTCACGGAAAGCTGGGGGGCTTCTGGTGGCGAGGGATACTCCTCGGGGTGGGCAAGAGTCTCAGCAGTGGTCCTTAGGGTGTCTGTGGGGGTACAGGATAGATCAAGAGGTCCTGGCTCCCTTTTGCTCTTGCCTGGCTCCTCTCCTGGGGCTGCTTCATGCAAGCAGGGAGAGCTCACGTGCTCTGTTCAAAATCCCCTTGATCCCACAGATCACCTCCCTTCTCTTCGCTGTGTGTCAGCCCCCAGAGCAGTCCCTGATCTCCTGGCCTGCTCCGATACTGGCTGTGTTTTCTGCTGTCGGTGTCCTGTTGTGCGCATCCCCCTGCTCCTTCTTCTCTGCATTTGGGCTCTGCCTCACAGAGACACTTGGCAGCCAGCGCAGCAAGGAAGCTCTGGCTTTGCTCTCCTTTTTATTGCCAGATAGACAACTTCTGTGCTTTCCGTGCCTGAATATTCTCTCCTCAATGATTGGAAAAATCTGGCCATGGCTTTCTGGATGCGGCACTGTCCCTTAAATCCTCCCAGAGATGCTGAGGCACTGGTCTGCACTGTAATCACTGAAGGATTACAACCAGTGTCATTCCACATTAGTGGGATTATGAAGGAAAATTGGCTTATAGGCTCCGGCGTGCTGGCAGCTTAGCCCAGCTGAACAATAGCTGCCGTCCCTTCCGCACACCCGCCCCTGTGCTGCCTCCCTGCCAGCCTTCCCATTGATTTTAAATTTTACTATTGACTTTTAAAGCACTCAGGGGCTTGGGGTTTTCCCGTGTCATTGATTTATTGCTTTCCTGGGAGCCGGGGCAAGCTTCAAGATCTTCATCCATCAGTCTGCTGTCACTGTTGGGGTTTCGCCCTCGGATTTCAGCAATGACATGCTCTGGATCTGGCACTAGTGGCGCTCACTCAGAATTTGAAGCCCATTTGTTCGTGACAAGGCGGTTGTTATAAACTGTCCTTAATGCACAGCAGACCGAGGTGGTTGCCGCAGCTTGTCCAGGTCCCTGCTGATGCCGGCACCAGGGTCACGGAGAGGCACAGGACAGGTTATGGATCGATGCTGCCCAGCAGGTCCCGAGTTTTGGAGGACTCATTAGAGACTGTCTGAGCCCCTCAGTCTCCCGAGCAGTGTGCCGAGTAGCGTGGAGAGAGCCTTTTCTGAGCTCATTACTCTCATTTTTCAGACCTTTAGGAGGGAGAGGAAAAGCATCATTTTTTTCCAGCCCTCCAGTCACTGGATGAAAGAGCCTTTAAAGCTTCCATCAGAGGGTGATGCTGTCAGGGATGGCTGACTGAGGATGTGTGAGGCGCGGTGCTGCCGGCAAGTGCTGTGCTGCAGTGGGTACTGAGGCAGATCGGGAGAAGGGCTTGCTGCGCCAGCTTGAGCTTACCTTTAATGAACTTCCTATTTTCCTTTTCACGTCACTGGGATGCCTAACTCTGTTTTTTTTTTTTTTTAATTAATGACGAAGTAATTGGTTACAGCACAGGCTCTGCACCCATTAGCACAGTTGCTCCAAGACAGTTACACTTCCTGATGCACCCTCTGCGTACAGGCAACGTGTTTGTTCCCTGAGCACACGCGTTGTTTAATATCACTCGTCTCCCTTTTGAATTTTAAAGAGAAAACTAATAAAGAAGATCATTGCATCATGACAGTAACGATGCTGACTTCTCACTGGTACATCAATACCTTGGGGTTGTTCAAGGTGCCTTGGTGAATTCTTAACCAAGTTAGTGAGGGCTCTCTGTTTGAATTGAGTCCCTGTCTCAGATAAAGACCCCCTTAACTTCACCCAACCTTGTTTCATATTCAGTATTAGACTAAAACTTGTTAGGTTTAAGCATAGCCCATGTTTATTCTGACTTGCTGTACCCCTGTGTAGCCATAGCTCGGTGCCTGTGCCCCAAGGCCAGAGGCTGTGCCCATCTAAGCCCCGACCCATGGCCCACGCTCGTTCCCATTCAGCCCCTTGTACCCCAGGATGAGCACAGGAAACACGTGAGAGCTGTAACTCTTGGCTCTGAAAATCAGAGAGCACAGTTAACGTTAATACACTACATGAGAGGACGGGGATGACTCAGGTCTTGCCCAAGGAATTTAATTTAAAACTAACTTTGAGAAGGGTTTTGTTCTGGGCTTGTGCAAGCAGCCAGCACGAGGATTTCTGCAAGCACCAGGCTGTGCGAGGTCAGAGCTGCAGAAACCTCCTTGGTTGTGCTGGGGAGCTTCCCTGAGCTGCCTGACACCTCCTTGGGTAGAGAGGTGGCTCCGTGCAGTGCTGATGAGCTGCTCGGGACCAAGGGCATCCCTTGGGCAAGGCCGGGTGTGGTGGGGACGGCAGCATGTCCCACGGCTCCGAGGCTGCTCCCGAGGGAGGCAGGAGGATGCCAAAGGGGACAGGAGTGCCCAAGGTGATGCTCCCTGTGCCAGGGCTCTCTGGAGAGATTTTCTGAGCAAGAACAGCATCTATTAGGGTCTGTTTCTGCTCTGGTGTCCTTTTGGTGTAAATTGGGTGGAGTGATGCATTTCCCAGACTTATCTCTTCTCCTAGCAGCACCACAAACAAAGAGTAGTTATTGCAGTCCGAGGGGTGAAAGCATTGCAAGACTTCCTTCATGTCATAGTATTTCTCAGCAGTCCATCAAGAAAATCCCAGGAAAGTCCTGAATTTCATCACAGAGATGATTGTTGTGCTTTCCTTTCCCTTGCCTGACTCTCTCTTACCCTTCCTGCTTCTGTCCAGCCCTGGGGTGTTGCTCCCTGAGGACACCCCTTCTCTGCTTTGCCCTCTGCCAATTATTGATGTGTCTTGTAGGTTTTGTGGTCTTGGTGCTTGCCTGGGAGCAATTGTAGGCAAGGAGGTGCCATCCATCACCTGCTGCTGTGCTCCCCCAAACCCACAGCGTGTGTAGCTGCAGAAAGACTGTGCCGTGCTTGCCCTCGGAGTTACAGCCCATATGCGAAGAGTGGAATAAATGAATGAATAAATCATTGGCATTGTAACGCTGCAGACAACTGGAAACATGATACAACTACTAAGGGCTGGATCTGTGCTTCCCAGCAGTGTTTGATGTGGGACACAGAAACTTTACCCCAAGGGACTTCTGGTCCCTGGGGACCTGGTTTACGCCAGCGCTGGAGATCAAAAGCCAGGATGTGGTGTTGCACAGCTATAATAACTGCTGTCCAAATTGTGCTCAGCTCCAGGTCTGGTGAGACAATGCTAAAATGCAGCCATTGGCAGGCCAGGAATTAAACGATTTGTGTTGGCTGGCTCAGAGAGGGGATTCACTGTTTTCATCACATGCCAGTACTGGTTCAGCTGCGTATGGAGGAAAAGAAGAGGCTTTCTAAGGCTTTGCGAACTGGCTGGGCACCAGAACCTGAGCCCCGCTAGATGTAGATTTTATCCTTACAAAACTCCTCTTCCAGTTGTGGAAATGAGCAGGGCTGGGTTCCCATCACACAGCCGGGGGTTGCTGTAACTGCTGCTGAGAGCTCTGGATCCTGCGAGAGTAAAATCATTGCACGAAGCACCGAAATGCCAGATGTGCTGCTAAAGATTCCTATAATGACTTTTTAATATCTGCCTGTGCCAGCCATGAAGCCCAGTCCAGGCCCTCACTAGGACAAGGTGAACCTGCTTCTTCCCAGACAGGAGCACCTGGCATTTGATGTTGAACCAGAGCATTCCCAGCCCTAAGGGACCACGCTGTGGGCTCCTGGAAGCCCACACAGCGTTTCTGCACTTGAGACCCCTACCAGGGCCCCTCTCCACAGGGTATCTTTATGTGGGAGATCCGTGGGAGATTTCTCCCATCTGGAAATGTGTCTCCCTGCATAGTCTGGATTGCGCCCTCAGGGAAACCACATCTTGTCTGTAGATCACTGTATATTAGTCTACGGCTCCTACAAATATGAATTTAAATAGTCTATTATCTCTAAGTGCTGTTAATGTTATTATTCCCACTTGTTGGTTGCATGCTATATACAGAATATGCTCCAAATTCATTACTTTCCACTTTAAGTTGCATAAATTTGTAGTCTGCCCTTTCTAAAGAGACAAAACCTTACTGTAAAATTTATTGAACAGTTGCTCCAAAGTAGCTTAATTAGTAACTTGCCAGGATTTAGCAAGCCTCTGAGATGGCTTGAAATGCTTGCCTTATTTTATTATAGGACTTGGGGTTAATATTCCAGATTAATAATACATATGAGCATTTATTAAACTCTAGACAACACTTAAAAAAAAAAAAAGAAAAAGAAAAAGAAAAAGAAAAAAAGAGGGTTTATCATATCTGTAACAGCCTCAAGGAAAAGGAACTTGTAACTGGCTCAGGCTCTGCTCTCCTTTGCTTTGTGCTGCGGGGTGGCTGAAGCTGGGGGAATGCTGAGCTCCCTGGAGCAGGACAGGCTTCACATCATGGGCTGCTCTGCTGCTCATGAGTTTTATTTTGGGGACAAACAGCCTTTAAATTGGGGTGCTCAGCTCAGGATGCAGGGAAGGGGCTTGATATTTGGAAGGCAGCTGCTTTATTCCTTAGAAAATGCAAATTCCTACAGATATGTTCAAGCTGGGCACTAAGCTTCCAGGCAGCAAGGAACACCCTCTGCTGAAGAAACCGTGAAGCATCATTTGACGTGTTTTGGAGTGAGGATGGTCTCAGCAGGCCTGCTCTTGATGGCTCTGCTGTGCCACAGCAGTCCATAACGCTGGTGCAGCACAGGCCTCGGTTTCCTTCAGCACACAGCAGCTGATGTGCAAACAATTGTGGGGGTTTCTGTTAGGGCACGAAGACTTAGGGGTTACTGGTTTACAGAAAGAAGCATAAAAGTCTCCATGTAGGAAGAGTTAAAGCTTTCTTGGCTGTGTGTTCTTAACTTTATGAGAAGAAACTGTACAGATCTAAGTGAGAGGTCCAGCACCAGAATTTGAAGAAGCTCCCATTGATGCCAGCAACAAGCCCTAACCAGGCACTAAGGCACACCCCAGCCTGCTGCAGTATGAGTTAAATAGAGAAGGACTCTGTAGCTTGGAAGTAGGCCCTTAGGAAGCAAATTTGAAAATGATGCCGATGGCTGGTGTGCTGATAGGGCAGCAAGCAGGACCACAGGAGAGGCCCAGCATCCCCGCAGGTGTGGGTAACCCGTGGGCTGTTCTCCAGCGCCCGTGGGTAGGGACCCGCTGAGCCAGAGCTTTAGGAGAAGGCATGGATAAATCAGTGGTTTTGTTCTGTGGGAGAGGGATCAAACATCTCACCCAGCAAGAGGAGGGTTGTACCAATAACCTCTGCAATGTAACTGGCTACGGCAGGCGTGTGGCTCATGAAAATGTGGTGTCACAGCAGCATTTCTTGGTGTTTGAGGCTTCATCCAAGGCATAAAACTCGTGATCATCCAAGTCCAATGAGCAAATCTGGCTGAGGTTGAAGGCTCTGTTGCATGAAGGACTTACCTCTGCTCCTGCCCATTCAGTAGCACCAAGACAAACAGCCTCCTGCAGCCATCCAAATCAATCTAATTGTAAGCAACATAAAGTGGTGCTTTAAATATATCTCATTTGCATACTGAGAAAAATGTCTCAGCTTACTGAATATGGAAATTACCAGTGGAAAATTATTTATCATCTCAGTATCAAAATATCAGAGGTTGCCTGGTGCCTTTGGGAAAATCAATTGTGATATAGCAATATTCCTCACTTCCCCATATATAATGTGATCTGCCAAATTTAATCCAATTTTGCATTTGATGGTCCCCAGTAGGATGAAAAGGTGATGTTAATGTCATATAAACAATGCCAAGCATCATCCCCCATGAAATTCTGTGTGACAGTTGAAAGGTGCCAAATTATCCCAAAATAGTCTGGGGACTTCACAGTTCAGGCAAGCTGGCAGTTTGCAACAATGCAAATATTTTGTTCTTCACTTTGCTCCTGTTCTCTCTTTTTAATTGTAAATTGTATGTCAGTATCTGAAGCTAGTGGGTGAGGGGATGAAGGGGGTGCAGTGCTCTACACCCTTCCCGGTAACCAAGTGACGTATAGCAAGAATGTAGGCGCCGAAACAAGGATTTGCTAGGGCCAAATCCTTGCATCTTCGCTCACTGTTGATCAATCTAAATCTCATCTGCTGCCAATATAGGGTAATTTTCCCTAAGTGTAGCCAAAATGAGAGATTTTTCCAAGGATATATCATGAGCCAAACTGCACTCTGTTATTCCCCTGTGTTCCCAGCTCCTAAGACACATTTTCTATTACGTGGACACATCATCACTAAGGGAACTCCTTGTTTTTCTTGTCTGCAAAAGAAATCTGATGTGATGTACATGTAGGATGTTAAAAATGTGTATGTTTATGGAAAACTGCCTGAGTAAAATGAAATTCTGTTGAGGGTTTTTGTGTGCACCCTCTGAAACGCTGCTAGTTCCCAGACCAAGGAAAGGACTAGAAGTGTTTTTGTGTTTTCTCCAGTTTCTCTTGGGCAGTCTTGCTAACTGCCACTCACTTTTGACAGCTGGGGTTTATCTATTTTGTTGTGAAATGTTCATTTTGCCCATATCCATGCGGGAGATTGCCAGTTAATTCTGGTGAAGGATGGTGGCATCAGTGCTGTCCAACTGCTCAAATTTGTCAGCTGATGCATACCTGCAACACTCAGGGCATATTTTAGTGGACTGAAGAGCTTCCAAGTTGCCTATAATGAGGCTAATTATCAAATAAACAATAAGTTGGTCTTCATCACACATGCCATGGGACCAGGGGACAGGACTGGGACTTTGCACAACGTGTACGAAGATCTCCTTATGTTTGGAATAAGTTGGTGTTGGCACTGCATGAACACGAGACAAAAAGTTTATTTTAGGTGATGCCCAATGCTTATAAACATCTTCTTAGTGCATTTTTCTAAGGAAGGATAACGAATTTTCATAGGATCTCAGTTGCCTTCTCATGGGCTTGAGTGGAGGGCAGCCTTCCTCTGAGCTGCTTGCAGTCAGGGTGGGTGTATTGGGTGCGTTGCTTTGGGTGCAAAATGGGTGTAAAGGTAAAATCTTGCTACAGACATGAGTAATGTCTGTAATGAGTAATGAGGTTACCACAACACTTAGAGGGGGTGAAACTGGTGAGCTTCTAAACCTGTAACATGCTGGATGCCAGTTCTTCGCTGCCAGATTACTGGCATTCAGCTTTGGAGCTGCCAACAAGCTGATGGAAGAGTTTCCTGTGGATTCGTTGTCCTGGAAAATATTGTGAGTTTATCTTGAAAGCAGTCCTGTACTTTGAGTTCCTTTGCAAACTGTTCATTGACAATACTCCTACATTTGTGTTTTCTTTGCTTTCTTTCAAAATTGAGAAGTGCTTTTTCTAGCCTTTCACAGTTGGCAAGGGGATGGAAGGAGGGCTGAGAGCTTGGCCACCCTACCTGCCCGTGGGGGCCCCTCCCGTGGCACCGTGCTCAGGCTCCGTGAGGCCTGACAGCAGGAGCTAGATGCAGGAATCTCTGCCCCAGCTGCAGCACAAGGTCTGCTCGCCTGCAGGGACTAGAGCTTGCTTGGGACTGGGATGGTGAGAGCATTGGGCCCTGCGGTGGGGAACACTTTGTAGAGCTGTGATCTTTGCATGTAGCCTTGCTCAAAACCCACAGGTTCCCTTACAGCACTTATCTCTTCCCTTAGTTCCTCAGCTCTCTGTGTGTGTGGAAGCTGCAGTACCATTACAGCAGGAACAGGGACGTCCCCTGTGTGGGAGCAGCGTGTCTCTCAGGCCTCCAGGGCTGGGAAATGGCAGCATGGGGAGTTTTATTTTTCACAAAGCCTAATACGTGTTTGTCATTTCAAACATTGTTCTCTATCACTCTGTTCGTTCTTCTCGTCTTGGCCTCAGGAGATGACTCCCACCTTGGGCTTAAAGCTCTGGTGAAAGAGAGGAAGTGTTAGTTATAAACTAAATGCCCATCCTTTTCTTGCATGGCAGCAGCCACCCTGCTCTTTGACAGCACCAAAGACAGCCCATGGCAATGCCTTGAGAAGAAGTTTGGTTTGGTTTTCCTCCAGGAGGGGTGGGTGCCTGGTCCCCCGTGCCCTGTCATATGAGGGGACGTGGCTGAGGCCCAGGAGGATTCATCTTGTTGGGGTTTATGCGGCAGAGTCACACCTCTGGCTATTCCATCGTCAAACAATTTTCATTCATCACTTTTGGCTGGCCCTGGAGCCCTGTTAAAGAGCTTTTCCATTCGCTGTGATGGGCCCCAGGGCTAGCCTGGTGCTTGGGGCGGACCTGCCAGGAGGCAGGGCTCGTCGCTGTGCTGTGTGCCACTGCTCCGTCCTAGTGTGGGACTGGGACACCCTGGGGTAGTCTGGAGACCTGGTCCCTGCCCCGACACAGGCAGAGGGCACTGATCCTGCCCAGGGATCTCACCTGGAGTGGGCTGGGGCAGGAGGAGGGGGGCTGCGGAGCTGCTCGCAGCAGCTCCAGCCACCAAAAATAAAGCGTCTTCGCCTTTAATTGTGAACATCAGACAGAAAATCCTAAAGGCAAAGTTAGCATTAGACAATTATGAGACATCTTCAGCTAAGCGAGCCAAGGATCTGTTCAGATGCAGATCTCTCATATTTTCAACGTGCAATGGGAATTGCTGCATTATACGAAATATAACAAGAAGAGAAAAGCATATTACTGTTTTAACCCAACCTTTCCAAACAAATCTGTATTCACCCCGTAATGTAACAGGGAGGAAGGAAGCAGACAGAAATTTATCTTCTCCAGAGAGTGATACATCAGTGCCTGGTTCACAGGAACATTTTTCAGACATCTCAAGAGCACCATGCACAGAAATATACATACCATGAATTTCCCGAGCAGACAAGGGCTAGCTGGGATGACGACAGCAGTAGGAAGAGCACGGACCAATAGCAGATGCCTGGGTGGAGAAATGAAGATTATTTCACTGGAAACCCAGGGAAAACAGCTAGCAAAAAGTTTGTCCACTCATTAGGCAAATGATTTGTGTTTCTGTCACCACCTGTCTCCAGTGGGACCCACACTGCTGCAGCCCGGCTGTGGGACCTCTGGAGCTGGGTTTGCCCCAGTGCCACATTCAACAAGTTTTATTGAGGCAAAATCAGCCAATATTGCATGTCTAGTGGTGACTGAGACCTCCTGAGAGACAAGTGATGGAGTGAGTAAGTAGAGTCAGGTCTGGAAAAGTCGATGGGGAAGGGAAAGCACTCCAAAAATATGATGACTTTCCACATTGCGTTTGGCTGTTCAGGAGCCTGATGATACTGATGGGGTTTAGGTCTGAAAAATGTTAATAGGGGCTTAGAAAGACCCTAGCTAAACATTTAACTCTGTTGTTTTTTTTTGTTGTTGTTTTTGTCAGTCTGCAGAAGCAGCTGGCTCCCCAGTTATTTCTCGAGAGGGTGTTTGAGGGCTGGGGAAGCTCTCCAGCAGCACAGTGCCTGAGGATCCAGCCCAGGGCACCTCTGGGGTTAACCTGTCGGGGAGGAGAGGACGCCCATGTGCACAGTGCCCCCATGATACCTTATGGGCAGAGCATCCCACATCGGTGCCTGGTTGTCACCACGTAGCTCATCGCAGCAGCCGTGTCTGCAGGCTGTAAAAAAGAGGTTTTGCAGAACAGTGAAGAGTCTGTGGAAAGAGTGGCCAGGGCTGGATGATCAAAACTCAGAGCAGGGAGGAGAGTTTTCAGTCTCTTCCGGATCCCTGCAAGCAGCCAGGAGCCTGCATTTCCTCCTGGCCTGAGCCCTTGGAGGCCAGAGCTTGCCCTGGTGTGGGAGCTGCTTCCTTCCCACATGCCTCCTTGGCTGTCTGGGCTGTGTTGGCTGCTGCAACGTGACGAGAGGCACAGTTTGAGTCGGCTGGAGCATGCTGAGGCTCCTGCAGGCTCATCTGATCAGCGGCGGCTCAGCGGGGATGCTGTGATAACAAGGATGCTGTGATTTGTCGCTCCCGCTGCTCTGTGTCAGCATATTTCTCGTGCCTCGAGGACAGCGTTTGATTAGTGAGAGAATTCCAGAAATGGCAGATTGCACTCAATTGGTGATGTAATTAGTCACGTAATTACAAATTACCTAATGCTGGAAGTATATTGTGGCTAATAACTGTCTGAGCCATGAGAACACATTTGGATCCTGGCTCTGGCCGGCTAGCCGGACCCGCGTTAGCGTGAGGACGCGTGGCAAAGGTGTGACCGCCTGCCTGGAGGTGCCTGGGGCAAGCAAGGAGGCAGCAAGAAGCTCGGGAACTGTAGCACAAAGGGGAGGCTTAGGCCTCTTTCAGCACTACGATTTTATGGCAGGAGCTTTATGCTTGTACGGGAACCCACTGACATGAACGAGCCTGGCCACATGCCTCCCGTGGCAGGATTGCGATCTCGGTTTAAAACTCTGGCACGGAAAACATGCCTGTTTTATGGAGCTCTAAAAAAGAAAATATTTTTGGCCTTATGAGGAGAGATTATGTGAGAGAAGATGGCAATTCCTTGCATAATTATTAAATGATCATTATCTCATAAGTATAAGCTTCTAACTAGCTTATTTGGTGTCTTTTTAAAGCAAACGTTTGCTGTAACTTACTCCAGAGTTCCCGGCACATGGCTTTAGATTTCCATAGCTTCATATTCCTCCACCAGTCAGCTGAATAATTAAATAGCTAGGCTGGAGATTTTATTATCCAGAAAATCTGCAATTGAGCATTTGTTGCACAGAAAATGGACACATTTCTTTTCCGGATACGTTTGGGCAGAGTAGGAAACCGAATCTCCAGTGATTTCATTTATAGACGTTTTCCAGGTGTTAAGTGATTTTAAATTAAGTGAAATGAAACACTTTCAGTCTAAATATTTCACATCTCTCTATAAATGGCTGCTTCTATTATTGAAGGCTATGAGTTGCAGGCTCGCCCCTACATTTTCAGCATGATGAGTGAGGATTTAGCCCTGGGACAGCTATTAAAGGTGATGAGTGTCAGAGTGCCCATGTGCTCCTTTTCTATCCGTGCAAAGTAAAATGCAAGCAAAGAGCCTTTTCTCTTCCTCATCTGAGCAAAATGCCTCGCAGCTTGTTTTCTTCTGGCCTATCTGGAGCTCTGTGTTGTTGACACTGTAGGATAATTTTTCTTTCAGAAATGATTTGTGTTACAGGGCCTGGCACCAAGTCTTCAATAAGCCAGCGAGTTACACACAGCGTTAGGAGCTGGTTGCCCAGAAAGGGTTTGACACAGCCCAGCCGCCTTTGGCTTTGGAGGTGGACGTGCAGTGATAGCAGGGCAGGGAACAAGTGCTGCCCAGGACAGGGATGGATGTAAGGAGCTGGTCTCACCCAAGCTTTGCCCCAGGACATGGCATATGTTGAATGCCACAGCTCCAGCCCACCTATACAGCACACGAAGCCCAGTGCCAGACACCTATTTGGAGCCATCAGTGCTTTTGTGCTGTGGGAGCAATTTTGGAGCCTCTCCTTGGGAGGCTGGGGCTGCTCAGGGGTGGTGGGGAGCAGGCGGGTGCCAGACCTGTCTCCTGTCCCCGCGGTGCCACCACCGGCTTGGCAGCGAGAAGCGAGCCCCGCTTCGTCCCCGTGCTTCTGTCACAGCGCCTGCCGGCACGCTGTGTTGTGCTTGAAATTATCATCGTTTGCATAAAGAATGCTGGCTGCACGGATATTTTTAGGGTGATAAAATTACAGAGATGAACTGGGACAATGAATTGTATCAACAGGGCTTCCGGCTCCTGTTCCCTCGCGAGCAGCTCGTGCGTTATTTATAGCTGCATGCATGTGCGTGCATGGCTATGTGTTCACCTCTTCCCAAAAGCAGATCAAATCGTCCTGGCACAGATGATACCCGGTCTATGTTTCCTTGTTCATCAAAGGACCGTTGCGTCATGTTCATGTCTAAGTCATACCTCGAAATGCATGAAGCGGAGCTTTTTTTGAGCTGAATTAAGATCAAATGAGTGGGCGGTGAAGCTACGAGCCTTTGATGTAGACAAACCAGGAACGCTCTCTCCATGGCGAGGAGCTTGGAGCTACCTCTCCTTCCCAGCACAGCTCCCTATTCTTCCTACAAATTGCTTAAATAACTAATAGCCTCAAAAGGTGCTCCCATGAGTGCTCACCCGCTTTCTGCTCAGCCAGAGCCAACGTTCAACTTGTAACAAAGATCTTTGTGCTCTGCCTCCGTGATGCTGCGAAAGGAGTTGTAATAATAATTAATAACAGGACAACCAGCCATGTTTTATGACTAGTGCTAAAGCTGGGGACAAAATTATACCTGGATTTTGGCCCGCTTGCTTTAATCAGGCCTCCAAAGCACTTTTCTTGTGTTTAAATACCTGCGAGTCTTCACCTGAAGCAAAGGTTTCTCTCAGTTATTAGGAGGCATCACAATTGTTGATTGATCTTCAGTGCAAGCTGTGTGGCTGGGGAAACGGGCCATAAATACCCACACCACTGTGGTCAGCAATGAGCCCTGGAGGGCTCAAGACTGCCTGTAACATTTTGGTGTGTTGTAGAGAGAAACAGGAAAGGAAAAGAGAAGCTCGGAGAGGCAGAGATGGGGAGGAGCAGCTTGGGGGTGCTTTGCTTGCAGGTATTGGGGTCAGGGCTGGCCTGCAAGAGGGGCAGGGAACAGCGCCGTGAGGCTGGCGAGGCATAAGGCTCTCCTGCTCCCAGGCAATGCAGGCATATTGAAATGAAATGCTAAATGCTGCCCGTGGAGCTGCTTGCTTGCCTATCATGTTGAAAGCTTCATCTGCCCATGTGCAAGTGCAGCAGATAAGCGGAGTCCCGCTCTTTGGACTCCTTCAGAAGTTAAAAGAAAGGGGAAAAAATAATTAAAAAAAAAAGACAACCAGCAACAATAAAAAACCCACAATGCGCTCTGGCCTGCAAAAAGGTTATTTTGCTGTTTATCTCCTTCCTGGAAGAGGTGTCCTTGCCCGTCCCAGCGCTCCCTGAAGCCTGCAGGCTCTGCCTTCCTGCCCGCCATGCAGAGCCTGCTTCGCCTCTCTCTTTTTTTGTGCTCGTCTCGTAAAGCAAATGGGACTGGGTAAACGCTAGCAGGAAGGCGAGGCAGCCTTATTTATATGCTGCTTCTCTGTCTCAGTTGCCCAGAGCGCTGTGCAATTATAGAACTCAGACACTTAAAATAACATCTGGGTAAGGAAACAAAACAAAGTGTAACTCACGGTTCACAACCAGTTCCCCCCAAAAAGAAAGAAGATTAGCAGGTAATGGCTTGTCTGAAGAAATCCGTCTGTTTAATTGCTTTGAGGCCTCAAAAAGGCAAGACTAAGCAAATGCTCTGAGATGACCTCTTCTGCCAGAGGTGCTGCAGTTCGGATGTATGTTGAATTATTTATTTATTTCTATTTATTTATTTATTTTTAATCGTGAAAGTGAGAGCTCTCCTTGGCATATCCTTTTGGTCCAGTGAAACTTTTCTAAGGGATTGGCTTTTGTTTTCAGGCTGGCTGTCACAGCTCGGTTTGGAGAGGAAAAATCTGGGAGGATGATGAAGAGAGAGGCAGATCCTCTACGTAAAACTGAAGGCCAATTGCCCGGAATCTGTCCTCTGCTTGACTTCCCTGGGGGTGAGGGGACAAAAGGGACAACAGCAGGAGAGTAAACATTATGGGAACAGAAAGCAAGTCTTCCAGTCCCACCTATGGGCTTGTCGTCACCCTATGCCAAATATCTGCTTGGTGACGGGTTGCAAAGAAACTGGGGAGATGGAGGCCAGGAGGAGCACGAAGGTCTGGCCACTCTTTCTGCTGGGAATCGTGTGATGGGCTCAGCAAGCGTTGCCTATCGGCAGTGATCTGATTTTGGCTTAATCCCCGCCACGCTGCAGGGCAGGGAGAGCGGTGATGTGTTGGGCACCCCAACAGGCCCCGGGGCTGTGCTGCCCCAAATCGCTGTGGTTTTAGCTCGCCCGCAGGGTGTCTGTGCCATGCAGGGCAGGAAGGCTGCGGCTGGTTTGTCAGGGAGCACAGGGCTGTAAGGAAACAGCCCCAGAGGGTGAATGTTAAAGGGTGAGAACTGAGAGTCTGCACGGGGCTCCCGGAAGCCAGCAGTACCGGGAAGCTGAGAGCAAAAGAGTTTTAGGCTGAAAGGAACTTTAGGAAGGTAATGGTGATGGCAGAGACTGCAGGTCAGTGTTCCTTGGACAGGAACTAAACCGAGAACCCTAACTGGGCAGACACTCTGCAAGCAACTCGCTGTGTGGTAGAGATGTCAGCTCCACGGAGGTGAAGATCTGGTGGGTAGCTCACAGACCTGGGGATCAATTTCAGAAGTTTAATATATCTCAGTTAATGGCAAGTCAGTGGGTTTTCTGTCTTAAATTTTTAGGATAAACCAAAACCTATTTAGCTCTCTCACCCTGTCATCTCTTTTTCCTACTATCAAAATTTTGCAATAATTTTTACCAAATGGATAGAAGATATAAAAAAAGTCACCAGATTTAAAAAATGGGCCCCATTTAATTTCCCTAGAAGTGGCAAATATTTGTCACATTTCTCAGGTCAGCAGCACAGCAAGCTGAGAAATATCATCTTTTCACGTTCTTTGATAAAAGAGCTTTTCTGGGGGTAGGATGCGTTGCTAAAGGAAGTGTGAAGCTAATTTTGATATAACCCCCTGTTATTTGTTATCAAGCAGAAGATAATGAATGCAACATAGCTGAAATCTCCGTGCCGTGTTTCTGATAGCTCAGGGTTGCTGCGCCACTGGTTCAAGCCAGCCACAAGAGGTGGATCCCGTCCTTCCCCGAAAGGTTTGCATTCACCTGTATTTCCCAGCTCTGGCTGCTCCAGCCCTACCACAGAGGAGGATGCTCAAGTCCGAGCTGCCGAGTGAAACGCCTCTCTGTACCTCTCTATCAGCAGAAGTTTCCTTGATCTTCGTGTTCCTGCTATTTCTCAGGCTCTGATGTTAGCGGCGTGAGCTGCCTGTAAAGTGAGGCGAGGCAGGGCAGCGCCGCAGCATCCCCTCTCCTCCGAGCAGCCCTTCCAGGCTCCTCGCCTTCGTTGCCAGGAGGAGCTCGGTGATCTTTTGCAGCACCGCTTGAAATGACAAATTATAAATGAGTCAATTTTTCAAACTTTAGATGCTGCACCGATTCAACACAAACAAATGCAATGAATATAATTAAAGGTCAAATGGAAACTCGATATCGTTAAAGATCTGCCATCATATCCACGCAGACCCGTAGTAATTATGATGCATGCACAGTAATAGAAGCCTAATGGTTGCAAAATGTTCTTAGGATTAATTGGCTTTGGCAGCTTACACACTCACATGATTTTCTACATTTTTGCCCATCCTGACAATCATTCTGTGCTCTAGGCAATCTTTGCCTGAGCTGTCTGTCTTTATAACCATCACATTATTCTGGCTTTTTGAACATCATAGTGCAGTAGTTTGCCTCTCAGCACCCAGTATGGTTTAATCATGTTCTTATTTGTGCACTATTGTGTGGCGGATAGCTGTTTCTTTCCTTTACAGGGAAGGCGGTTTGCCCAGGGAAGGCAGTGGTGACCCTGGAGCCACGAAAAGCGATTTGACAGGACCTGTGGGACTGCAGACAGAGACTGTGGGGGGGGCAGCGTAAGGGGATCGCTACAGGAATAGTGGGAGATCTCAGCTTGGGTTAGGGAATGAATGCCACACCACAAATATTTCTGTGGGAATATTTAACGCAAATAATCACGAAGCAAGAGCTGGGAGAGTGGCCTCCAAACCCACTTCAGTTTGATAGACTCATTCCAGAGTCTGCAGAAACGTGGTTGCAGCTAGGCAGCATCCTTCCCCCACTCCCCAGAAACCCAGTGTGTTTGGAAGGTGAACCCAAATCAGCGAGACCATAACCCAGTGACAGCACCTTCCCCTTGGAGGGGACACCATGCCACGTCCCGTTCTGTCCACATGGCTGCACAGCACTGCAACCCTCACTCAGCAAGTGCTACAGCAATGCATTCACGAGATGATACTGAAGCATGTGCTGAAGTGTCTTACTTGCAATAAAGACAGATAACGTGCACCAGGCAGGCCATGGTACAGCAGATAATGCCTGCCTTCCAAAGGTAAAGCTATTCAAATAAATTGGCAGCACTGTCAGCACTGAAGTAAGCCTTCAGTAGGATGAAGTGTTTCAAGAGACTGGTGAAAGTGATGCTTTTTGAAGCTGTTGGCTGTGAGTTTCTCAAATGCTGCAGTACGTCCAACCAGTAAGACGCTATGGTGCCAGACAAGAAGCACAGCACTGCTGGTATCTTGCAACACATACTCAGAGAAATGAGAGAAATGTCCCCAAACCCACGTTCACGTGAGTCTTTGCCAGCCCTGCTCCTGCAGGTGAGAGTTTTAGTTACGGTGCTATTAACTCTGCAGCACACAGAAGATCAGGCAGGACCGTCCAGGGCTGAGCATCATTGGAAACTGTAGGGAAGCTCTTTTCCCTGCATGATATGCATGCTCCACAAAGCGTGCTGATGGAGCCAGCTAAACTTTGAAATCTGGGCTTGATTGAAGGGGAAATTTGAAAGCAAACCTCCAGGGAGGAACTAAGGCAAACTCTTACACATTTTTTAAAAATTGAAAACTCTGTAAACTCAAAGCACTGTCTGCTCACAGCTCCAGATGAAGCCTAGTAGTTGGGCAAATCTCAGAAAAGTCCCTTCAATGAGCATTAGTTCACTCATCTGGGTGCCCTCCTGCACACAAGCACAGGGGTACGAGTGGAGCTGCATCCTCCCTTTGTGGGGCAGAGCAGCATTGCTCCCAGCATTGCTAATCACAGAACCATAGAAACGTTTAGGCTGGAAAAGGTCTTCATCAACTACAACCATAATGTTTGTGGAAACTTAAACATTTTAAAATTCGAATTGAAGTCCATTCCATCTAAAACTTAGGCTGGCAGGCCCCTTAATACCCCACCCTGCACTGTTTGAGCTTCTCCCAGCTGCAGTCCCTAGCCCAGCACAGACAGCTTTGGGAAGGGGATGCTGTAGCCCATCGGTGTGTACCCAGCAGGCACATCACGGGAGGGAGGGGAGCTCTGTAACCGGCGCTGTTTGGGTTGTGAGTAGCTCAGTGGGGCCCTGCTACCTGGAAACCTCCGGGCCGTGACCCAAATACCTAACCCAGTTGCCTCGAGAGATGAAGATGCCTTCTAAGAAACACATTCTTTTTCAAACAGCAGAGCTGAAGGCAAGGTCACATTTCTGATGCGCCCGTACAGTGCGGCCTGCTGCCTGTTTGCGGCAGCCCTTTAAGGAATGATTAACCAAACCGAACAGGCAGGCTCGGGTACAGAGACCCCATCTGTCTGAGGAAGAGTCAGGAGTTAATTTAAGTGACTTCTACAACATGTCGCCTCATTCCAGTGGCAGCTAAGCTAATTAAGATGGAGCTGGTCCAAGAGCACGGTGGCGTGGCGGTGGCACGGAGGAAGCGCTGCCACAAAGGCACAATCAAAGCGCGGTTACGCTAACGAGCAAGTCGGGCGCTGGGTACTCGGAGCCTGCGAGGAGGTGCTGAGCAGCATAATTAACTGGGTATCTCGGTGCCATTGATAACTTCATGAATATTTCATACTCCTTTCCCACCAATCTGTACTGACAACTTGTGACACAGAACTAGATGGGGTAAAATGCACTTAATATGCGGTTGCTGTAGCTGTAAATTTATCCTCAGACATTGTTTTCTTAAAGATGCTCCTCCAGGAGCCTGGCCGGCTGCTCAGCAACTCCTCCGAGCTCCGTAGGCCAAAGAGCAAACGGAGCCCTTCTCTAACGAGTGCTTTAATGGTCTGATAACATCAAGCAAGTCAGCCACGTGGGGCTGTGGCCCTCGTTAGGGAATGCTAAATTAGCAGGTCTGTGAGGATGGGAGCTGTGGCTTGAAGGGGTCACTCCTGGAGAGTGGATCAGCCGTGCCTCCTCTTGCTCTGATAAGAGCTAGTAATTTTGTGCAAAATTTGCTTGGTTTTGTAGGGGTGAGGGAGGATACGTGTAGGGTTTGGGACTGATGAGTTTTCTATTCCTAACACCTGGTTTACTAAAACTCCCCTCTTCAAACCACCCCGTTGTAGTCTCTCTGAGCAATAAAACCGCCCACGGGGCTTTTGTGGGCTGCCCCAGGGGAAAACAACCGGGGAAGGCTGAGGTCTGGGTGAGATGTGCAGGACGGCGCTGAGGGTGGGTCAACGCTGCCTGGCTGGGGGTGCTGCGGCTGCACCACCCGTGGCCGTGCCAAGCAGCACGTCCAGCACGGGCCTGCTTCCCCAGGAGTGACTAACAGGGTGGTATTTTCCTCTGGTTTGTTTTCATGAGTCAAAGGTAGGACTGAGCTTTGCTTTGGTGAGGCTGCCCCACGTGCCCAGGCTCCCAGCAGTGGGGGAACCCGAGGGGGCTGATGCAGTGTGTGCCATCAGGCACGTCTGGGAGCATGGGGTACCAGCCAGGACCAGGTTTTCCTGGGGAAACGCCAGAGCTGTGGGACCCACAGCAGCATGGTTACAGACCGGACAGAGGATTTCAGCACCAGTCACAAAATAAGGAGTTTTGCTTGGTCCCCTGCAAGTGCCGCCCTAAGGACTGGCTGTCTGGAACGGCAGGCTCCGAGTCTGTGAATTGCATGGAAAAAAAAAAAAAAAAAAAAAAAAGCTTTTAATAGAGAGGAAGGAATTGTGCACTTTGAATTGAAAGCAAGCTATATGTTTACATAAACCTCCTGTTTGTAAGCCAAGGCTGTGATTCAAGGGGAGGGTTTGGGCTAGCAGGAGTGAAAGCGGATGCTTTCCTGTCGCGTCTGAGCGCCTGGGTTCCTCCGTCCAGCAAACGTGCTCCCTCCCCACACCCCAGTGTGCCCGTCCCAGGCAGAACTCCTGGGGCTTCCTGCGTCTGCTGTGCCCTGAAAAGATGGAGTGAGAGCACGGGGTGGTGTGGGGAGAGGAGAGGGCTCCGTCCTGCATGCAGGGGGGATGGAGCAAGCTGCCCTGAAGGCTCTGTGCCTCTGGGTGTGCCACAGCCCTCCTCCGGGGTGTTTTGGGTAGAGGGTCAGTGATGGGGAAGCAGAAGGGTGGAGGGATGCTGATCGGGATGTGGAGGCTGAGAGCAGTGGGTTGGGGACCCACGGAGGTGGGCCTGGGGACATGGATGGCGAGGATGCTCTTTAAAGACAAACTTGAGCCTTCCTGGCTGGCATGCACCTTGCCTTCCTGTACAGGGCAATCGATTTAAAACTTGATGCGTGTTTAAGCAGCACTTAATCAGAAGGGCCAAGCGTTAGTACTACATAATTCATTTTGTCTTAGTTAACTTTCAAGCGCCATGCTGAGAGATTAATTTTGCATCTCTCCGTGTCATCTGTGCAGGAGGAGCAGCAGCAGCAGCCTTGCCACAGATATTGCAAGTATGTTCTTACATTTTATTCAGTTGAGTTCATTTTTATCTCTTTAATCGTAAAACTATAAAAACAAGATGATATTGGCACTGGTAATTATGTAACAAGCCATTGGGCAAGAAAGAGCACATTTGAAGTTATGATATAAGCAAAGGATGTCTGGGGGTATTAACGACCTTGAGTATTGAAGCCGAGAGAGTGAAACAAATGTATGGGGTTACAATGCATTTAAAATACAGGAGGGAAATAATAAATCAGATGAATAGTTGTGAGGAAATTGAAAATTGTGGAGAGAGAGTAGCAAAACTACGTAGAGATTGAAGGACTTATGCCTCTTGCTAAGAATGGTAATGAGAGTATGCGATTTGAATAGGTCTAAACTGCCCTTGAAATATCATTATAACTTCTTTGAAAAGGCATTTACCATTTGTATGATTTTCCCAAATGTAATATATTTCCTTGCATCTTTGTTCATTGAAAGCTTCTGAAATATGTCTGAAATAAACCCGTATTAGAGTAGAAAATAACATAATGTTCCAGGAAGTCAAATCAAAAGCATTTTCTAATCAGAAGGGCTTCCACAGGAAAGTATCACTGTGTAGAGAGCAGAAGCATCCAGGTTAATTTTCTTTCCTTTTCTTCCTCCTATAAATAAATGACCAAACAGAACGAGAGGCTTTACAAAGTGAACCATCACAGCGGTATGCCGCTAACATCAAAATGCCACGTATTAACTTCGTTAGTACTACTTATTTCTCTCTTTCTTGCAGTTATCTGTGACCGAATGCCTGGAAACACACGGTGTTGTGTC
Source organism: Oxyura jamaicensis (assembly GCF_011077185.1). Classification (NCBI taxonomy): domain Eukaryota; kingdom Metazoa; phylum Chordata; class Aves; order Anseriformes; family Anatidae; genus Oxyura; species Oxyura jamaicensis. The sequence continues at coordinate 17,761,597 of NC_048904.1, read as the reverse complement.
TGCTGCCGTTACACGAGGGCTGTCAGCACGGAGCCTGCGAGTGCTGGCAGGCAGCAGGGAAGCCAGAGCAGTGCAGGACTCAATCCAGAGGTTATCGAAGTCATCAGGAAGCATCACGTTGGCTCCTGCAGCCTTCGGCGAAGACACAACTCCTTTCACTGTAACCACATCTCAGCCCGTGCAACAGGCATTACTTAATAACCCTGAGCAGCGAAACAGAAGAAATTTTCTTTGAAAGTATGTGCCAATCTCCCAGATAGCATTTCCAGCAAAAAGGCCCCTTAGCAGCTACTACCGCTGCAGACAGAAAAGGAAAACGAGGCCTTCCTCACCTCTCCAGAGCCACGGTGCAACTAGTGCCAGGAAATGGCTCTGAAATCGAGGCGCTGGCTTTCGCCACTGCTTGTTCCACCTATGAAGAATGTCTGCGCTTCGGTGAGCTTTGAACCGGTGTTGTAAGCATGTTCCAGACAGGGTTAGCTGTGTCTTAGAGGTTATTGCAAGGCCCTTGCAATGCAGGCATGGCGGAGAACTTGTTTTAAAAGGTGGCTGCAAACACCGTTTGTAAATAAAAACTCACTTAGAAGGCTTTAGTGTTTTAATGCAGCCTCCCTAACAAGGTCCTGTATGGGCTGGGACTGTATGCAGAGATATTGCCTCTTCTAAAGAAGACACAGGTTACTTCCTTTTAACAACTATCCCTCTTTGTGTGTGTAAAATCCAGAGTTTTACTGGGGTCTGCAGAGGCAGAGGGCAAGAAGAGAAAGTGGGAATAAAGGCAAATGGAGAGAGACATTCGCTACCACCCAAACAGGTGGCTTTTTTCCCTTTTTTAAAGATTCAGTGCACCAAAGTCAGGAAAATCAAACTTATGGTTCCCCCAGCAGCCATAACTCTGCCCCTGGCAGAGAAGGAGCGAGGCATAAATATAAGCTCGTAGCCAGCAGTACATGCTACATATGTGCAGGGAGCTAAGTTATGGGTGCTGCGGGAGCCATGATTTTGAATGTCCTGACTTGTGAGTTTAAATTCTGCAGTTCAATATTCTGGGTAGTTTCTTTCTCTCCTTTTTGCACTTCTTGGTTATAAATTATATTACAGCTCTCGGTCTCCTTTATGCTGGCACAGCAATTTGGATTATGTGATTGGCTGAAGACTCTCTTCTTCACAAGAAAGTGATTGCAGTTATTATTCGTAGATTTTTCAAGGCTGGATCCAGCTTTCTTTGTGTCACAGACCCTTAAGCTGATCTGTGTCGCTCACCACTAGCATTAAAGGTGAGACAGGGAAGCGCATGCCATTAGCAGTCTGCATGGGATGCTCTGATGGCCTTCAACATGCTCTGCCTGGATGCACCTCCAGTGGGGCAGGGCTGGGTTTTGTTGTCCCACCAATTTGCTCTGCCATCTTCGTGACAACAAGCTTGCGTGTCTCTTTTGAACTCCTACTTTGTATTCCCAGATTAGGCTTTCAGACACTGGGAAGATATTCATTAAGAGGGTGAAATCCAGAGCAGAGGCTGCACAGCACCTTGGGCAGGGCCTGGGAGGTAAGGAGGACTTTGAAGACCTGTTTTGACACCCCCTTGGTACATGGGTGGTAATTCTGACTGCACAGTAAGTATGTGAAGGTTTTATTTGTATGTGGATGTATGAAGTGCACTTAGGAAAGCAGAATACCACCCTAAATGCCTCAATTGCTTCCTTTTGCTGTTTTTCAGACTGCCAGGTAAGTCCCTCCTGCAGGCAACTGGGTGTATTCTGCTTGTGGAGGCAAAACCCAAGCCCATACTGCGCCTAAGAAAACATCTTTATTCTGTCGGTTCAAAGCTGGTCTTTTTGTGTCTCTTTGGGGTTCCAGGACTGTGTCAACCACCTTTCTGTTGTGTGCTCGCTTCTAGTCAGAGCCAGTTTGTGCAAGCAGAGGTTAGGAAACTTTTGGGTTAATGTTAAAAATAAGTTTCAGTTGAAGCTCAAAGCTCTTTACTTATTTTAAAGTCCGCCCCTAAGAAGGACAGTGCCTCAGATTCACGTTTAAGTGCTTTGATAAATAGAGATAGGTCCAGTTATGCTTTTTGTTGATTTGTAATCATGGTTTGTAAGGCTGAGCTGGTGATGTATCGCTGCCTTAAAAACACGTCCAAATGGCAAACCACCATCTTTATATCCTGTCTGACTGCAAATCTTCAGTGTTGAACTCCGCGAACATTTTGCTGTACCAGACTCTGTGAAGGCCTACGTAAGAAGGAATAATGTGGTATAAATAAACTCCATCTGACTTTTTTTATAATGCTTCGTGCAAACTTAACATGCAAGTCAGGTGTCACAGTAGCTGTTGGAAATATGTAATGCTGACAGTATTTGGTAATAAAATAATAATCGCTGCATGTATCTCTGATGGAAAGAGATTCACATTCTTTTGAATCCCTAATTGTGTGCCACACTACATTAGAGACAGATAGCTCCATTGTCTCCACCTTTCAGAGATGGGAAATTCAGAGCAACAGCAAGATGTTCTAGAAATAAGCCGGTTTAATGAAGCAGCAAATTAGACCCTTCTATCTCTTTATTTAACATGTAGTCCCTTGAATTTATCAGAGTTCATTACAGAGGTGCAAAATAGAAAAAAAGCCGCAAAATTCATTTGCGATTAGAGCTAATGATTTTGAAAATGGCTTTTCATATTTTTATAGATAACGGCTATTACTCATTATTAAATTTATGTCACGTTTACTCTAATGAAATTACATTCTCTCCCTTTCCCTGTTTCTATTGTTTATGGTCTGGGTTTTGTAAAAGGAAGAATCATAAAGATGCTATATGTTTCTTGCCAGCTACAGTGCCTTTGACATGGCTCCTGATAGCTTACTCCTGTGACTCATATTAGAAGAATGGTTTTAAAATTTCCTTCCCAATTTAATACTTGACACATAATGATTCCAAGTAAATGCTCTGATCCATTTTTCTCCATAATTTCAATTTCATAGGAGGAGTAATGGACTCAGGGCTGTAAAGTTAAGGGAGGAAAAAACATTCCAACCGCAAAATACAAACACTTCGAGCTGCTGCCCCTCTCCAAGGTCTGCTCTCCACCCAGACCAACAGCCCCTTGCTGCTCAGCTGTCTGCAAGGGCTGTCACCTCCCCTCCTGTCCTCACCCTGTTGTTCTTTGGCTGACTTTCTTTTGGACAACTTAAAATTTATTTTGGCAGCTGTTGAATCAGGGATGGGCAGGCAGAACGGAGCACTGACTGGATTTGAAACAAGAGAGGGAGTTTGAAATAAGAGGGGTTCTCTCGGAAATTGTGGCCAGCCCTGCACAGCATTTCTGCCCAGTGCCCGTGAGCAAAACCGGGTTTTGTTGTAGGTACAATCACAGCTTGCTGCAGGAGGGCTTGTCCTGGCACAAGCCTGACAAAGCACACTTTAAATGCCTAACAGCAATCAGATTTGCTTAAGATAAAGTATTGTCAGTCCTCTAGCTCCCTTTCTCACGTGATATCTTTCCTCTGCTTTCTTTAGTATCTCTCTGTATTATTAGCAGTTAACAGTCCTTGCTCTAGAATAACAGATACAGAATCGCCCTTTCTGACGCGGGAGGTTAAGTGAGCTGCTTGTTATTTTTGAAAAGGATCTCCTGAAGTGTTATTTCTAATGACTAACGTTACTCTGCTCTGCTCTTTGTTTCTTTCCATCCTCTCTCCAGCTCCAGCGCTTCTGCTGTTTCTTCTTAAGACGAAACCTGAGCATGAATGGGAAGAGTTCATTCGTAATGCGGCCAGCCCCTGTGGTGTCGAGCTGAGAAAGTCTGTGGTTGTTACTTCCTCCTGCGGGGTGTTTGTGGATGACCATCGCTCTCCCGAGAGCACCAGCCTGCGCAGCAGACAGCATGGTGTGTCCGAGCAGATGGTGGGCAGTGTCTGGGCAAACGTCGTGGTGTGCCCTGCTCATGGCCATGCCCAGGTGAGGGGGGCTCAGGGCACTGTTTCCTGCCAGCACCGTCTGGCAGGGTGGGTTTTGATGGCAGGGATGGGTGCTCATGCTCTTTGACTTCCAGTTCTCAGTGGAAAAAGACAAGCGTGGGTCTCCCTCAGCTGATGTACACCAAGAGGCCTCGCTTGTGGGGGTATGTCAGACACACAGCTAGGAATCAGCTGTAGCAATCCACCCACACAACTCAAGCAACATGAGGAAAAACTCATTATTCAATACCTTATTTCATGGCCTGGAAACAAAAGCAACAACCCCAGCACTTCCTCCCCTTACAGCAGTGTGGTTTCCGTCAGTCTTTTCAACTCCTAATGAGATTTAGCACTGGGGGGAGAGGTTTGTGCCAGGAGGGCCAAGATGGGAGCTTTCTGACCAAAAAGCATTGAGGTTTGCAAAAAAGCTCCTTCAAGGTTTGGACCAAGCCCTGTGTCTGTATGGAACAACAGAGCAAATGTCACCTTTTTGAAGGTTTTAGGAGTTGTCTCCCGACTCCTGCTATGTCAGGAATTTGTTTGTGGAAAGTCTGTGAGATCTTACCGAGCAAACTTGTCAGAGATTTGCTGTTTGCCAAAAGAAATGTCACGCCGTGGTGCTTGCACTGGCTCTGGCCGGCGAGGAGGGCAGCACGCAGCCCCGCTGCTCCTGCTGCTGGAGCAGAGGCTTGGTTGAGTGCTCGGCATCACGCCGCAAAGCAGAAAGAGCAAAAGCCTCCCTGGCTGTGCTCCTCCTGCAGGAGATTTGAGCTGAAGGGGGTGCAGTGAAGGTATGCTTCCTGCTAATAAACTGAGCAGAAGTGACAGGGACGTCGGGCTGCGACACACACAGCGTGCACCTTGCCTTTTGCCGATTTCCTGATGATCTAGTCTTACCTGAGGCGTTTTGCAGTTGAGTGCAATTACCTCTTATTCCCAGTAAGGATGCAACGTGAAATGCAAATACCTGAAAGGTTAGGCTGCTGCAAAGCTATAATTACTTACGGACTTTGCATCTATGCAGGAATAGAACAGTAATAAATCTTTTATTTTATTATACAGCGATCTTAAAAATACCCTGGCTGAAATCAAATATTTTATATGTGAATCATTTTCCCCCAGCTGCGACTAGATAATGCGTCAGGAAGGGCCCACGTGTGCCTCGGGGCACTTTCTGTGTCCCACGTGCATCATCCCACAGCCTGGATCCAGACCTGCCCCTGCCTGGATGCAGCCCCATGCCCAAGGCAGTGCCTGCCACCTTCCAGCTTGCAAAAGGATCAGCAGCCTCCAGATTTTCAACAGCTGACCAGGCCAGTGCATCCTATCCACTGCCTCGACAATCCCATCCTGCCCATTACAGAGAAGCACCAGCTGTGGGGACCGGGACCACAAATGCCCACAAGTGTGATTACAGCTGCAGTAGCAGTGGTTCAATGCTTTCCTTGTAATTTATCTGCTTCAGTCACTATTAAAACGGCCCAAGGGCTGCAGAGGGGATAACAAGAGCACCTCGGGGCTTGCTGCAGGCTGGCATGGCCAGGAGCTGGGCACTAGCTTTGCCTTGGTGTCCCCCGAGGGCCAGCCTGCGCGGCCGCACGGGAGCCACCATCAAAGCTCAGCCCTGCGCCTCCAGATGATTAATTTCTGTACTAGCACAGCCTTCACAAACACACCCGGGGCTCTGATCTTAATGAATCACGTAAAATGTTATGCCCTTTGGAAAGGCAATACAACCAAAGTAATTACAAGCTGCTTTCTTTTTTGTTGTTGTTGTGTTTCTCGACACCCAGCTTTGCCTATTCGATGTGCCGTCCCTACGTGCACGTTCCCTGAATGGCCCTTTACCCCTGGAGCTGCAGAAGGCCATGGAGCGAGCTGTGATGCTAGGGTCACCCTCTGCACCCTGACCACCAGTGGGTGCAGAAGCAGATGCTGGAGGGGCGAAGCAGTGCCAGCAACCACTCTCTTCCTGGAGGAGCAGAGAGGTGGTCCCGACCCGCACCCAGTGCTGCTGTGAGCGCACCCTGAGGGGAGCTGTGTGGCCGGGATGGTGGACAAGGCTGGGTGCTGGGTGCTGAGGCGGCCCCGTGCTTGCCTCCAGCTCCTTGGTGGCACAGCCCAGCCTTTGAAGCAGCTGAAGCTGGTCCCACCCAGGGGAATGGCTGAGGATGGGATTTGTTCTTTTTCAAAGGCTTTGATCCCTTGACAGCTGAGCTCGAGTCCAACCTGACTGTCCGCTGAATCCAGCCCTTTCATTTTCCCCTCTTTAAGTTTCGAGCTTGCACTTCACATGCAGTGAGGGCAGGCTTAAGCTTGACTGTCAGAATAAAAGCCTTTTCTTTCTGTATCGCTTCCCCTCTGCAGCTCAAACCAGCTCCAACCCCGGCAATGTCAACTTCAAAGGCTTCCCCAAGCTGCAGCCACACTTGCCTGCAGAGACAATTTCAGAATCTCCTGAAGGCATGAGGATGTTGGGACGCTGCACGGCCTTTGGCAGCTCCAAGGGGAGAGAGCAGGGCTGCAGGCACTGCTGTGCTGGCAGCCAGAGGGGTGCAGAGCTTGCCCTTGTGCACAGAAACCCTCCGGAGCTCCCCCGGCTGACATTGGATCAGAGACAAACATAAACAAGCGCAGCCCTCCCAAGGCCGAAGGAAAGCCCCAGCTCCCCGGGGAGGCAGAGTTAATTCCAGGATGCTGCTGGACAAACTCTAGTGAGGGCTTGGCTGTGGCACAGCTCTCGCTTCCCGTCTTCGTTCTGGGCAACCTTTCTGGTAGGGGAAGTTGTCTAAGATGCCGATAAAGATAATAATGTATGAAGTGATTTCTTTAAGTTCCTGATTTATTGAAACGTACACTTTGTGTTTCCCTAGGTTAGTGTTTAAGCAAGCAAACAGCACCATTCAGTTGGAGAAAATGACGCGCACGGTTGGCTATGTGGCTCCATTTAGCTGCATTTTGAACAGAATATCCTGTTTATGCAGCTAAAGAAAAGTAAAATCCACATCTATGAAAACCTCTGGTGCTTCTTTCAGATCCATGCAAACCACTGGCCATGTCGTAGCGGGCTGCGCTCAGGAAGGGTGGAACAAGGAGCAGACGTGGGGAAGCTTCAGCTAATAACATCCATTCTCATATGGGAAGGAAACAGCAGGAAAAGGTCGGTGTAGGCCAGCAGTTATGTATTTTCTTCAGTGGAAGATGCACAATGGAAGATTTTTCTCCCAGGCAATTACCGTAATTATGTGAACAAGCCATTTAGCAGGTTTCTGACTGAACAAGTGATCGGCATGGGCGATGAGAGGTAAGTTGCTTGACATGGTGCCAGGTAAACGCGAAGCACTTTCAGCTTAAAATGTCATCTCCGACAGGGTAACAAAATGAGCTGGAAGCATCCCAGAGCTGACTGCTCCCCTTGGAGAGACGAAGCGTGCAAGGACTGTGACGGCAGATGCCAATGGGGGCTGAAACAGGCAGAAAAGGTTTCGCAGGGGGATCTGAACATTACAGCGGCCCATTGAGAACCCAGGCCTCCTGCATCCAGCAGTGCAAAAACGAAGGGAATTGCTGCTTACAGCACTGGCTAGGATTTAGGGTAAACTGAAGGAAATATTTCTTCATCTGGAGTGTGGTCACCCTTCGTTGCTGCAGGAAGTTGAGTAACTGGGTTTAGAAAGAGCTGGTTTTAGAAAGAACCAGGGCACTGCCTGCCCGCTGCGCTCTGGGCATCCGCGGGTCTGGAGGCAACTGCATGGCGAGGGGCCGCGAGCAGATGTCCCAGTGTCTCTCAGGAAAGGACTCTTGAACCTCCATTCCTGCACAAAAAGCCTGGCTGAGCAATGGTCCTCTTGTGACGCTCATAAGAAAACCCATTTTGATTTATCTGCTGCTTGGGCCAGCCATGGGAAGAGCAGCTTTAGGAAATGAGGCTGTCCCCGGGGGCAGCACAGTGGCGTGAGTTTAGGAACCTGCGACGGACTGGTTCCGTGCTGCTGCACGCGACCGTCACGGTACTGAAATGTATTGGTCACCAAGGGATTCCCAAATTAGATGGGCCATGATTTGAGTTGACAGTAACGTAAAGGAAACACCACTGGCAAAATGTGACTTACAGCCCTCTGCCAGCAGCAACCTGCTGGTTGCTCGTGCTGCGCCCGGGGAAGTCAGCTGCAGGCCATCTTTAGACTCAGCAGATTTTGCATGAAGCTCTATTTAGAGAACGTGAGCATCTTGAATGTTTTGGATTATTTTTGTATATTCAAAACATATTAAAAAAAAAAAAAAAAAAAAAAAGCAGCGTACCAGGAAGGGATTTGCTATGCAGTGTTTGAAAATCCATCCTTTAGAGCGAGAGTGCAGACGTTTCCTGGCAAACACCCAGCCCCTCTCCTGGGGCAAAAGGCCGCCTACCCTAACGATATACCGCATGTGTGAAAACTTGTTTTTGCAAGTATAGTGGCTTGCCTGGTTTCCAGCAGTGTTTCATCAGCTGGTATTACCCCAGCACAGGGTTAAAATAGAGCTCCAGAGTGCAAGTATATTGTCAAGGCAACAACAAAGTACGTTGTGGTCTCGATCAGCCATTGCCCACAACCACTTTACCCTTGGGCAGGGCTCTTTCTGTGGGACACGGGTCACGGGACTGAGTGTCCTTCAGTGATAGGGGATGTTGGCTTTTGGTGAGCAGGGCGGCATGGAAAACCTCATGGCGGTGGGCCCCTGGGCTTGCTTTGCTCTTTGGGCATAGCCAGTAAAAGGGGAAAATGCACCGAGTGAACCTGGGCAGCGAAATGGGTCTGTCTGTGGCTGAATGAACCTCATCCCCTGCTCCCAGTGTTCCTGCCCATCTGTGGCCCAGCCCCAGCTCCCCAGACAGCGAGTTGTTCGGGGCACGAAGCGCGTCTTCCCAGCACGGCGCTCGTCACTGCGGCAGGGAGCCAACGCCAGCCTGCATTGCTGGGGTTTTCTTTTTGTTTGATCTTCACCATAAAAGCAACCCATACGAATTCCGGCAACAATGAACTGCCCTTTGCACTAGTGGCTGTGGAAATGTGAGCTGGCAGAAGATCAGAGCTGGGAATGGGAGGGAGAGCTGGGTAATTTGTCCTTTGTAGCATCTTGCCCAGAGAAGGTGATGCAGGAGGTCACGCTCTTCCCTCGAAAGCCGGGCAGGTGCGTGGAGCTGCGCTCACAGCTGGGGCTTCCCCGCTGCCACCTTCTCCCATCTGGCCCTGGTTTTCCCCGGAGCCTCTGGGCGCCAGCATCACCAGCAGGAGCACATCCACAGGGGCCCAGCAGAGCCCACCGTACCTCTGCAGGGCTCACTCCAGCACTGCTGTTTGCCAGGGCCCTGCAATTTGGGTGAGAGAGGAGAGCAGGATGCTGACCTCTTGGTGGTGAGGAAGACACCATAGCTTTCCCTCAGAATAGTGCCAATACTCCCAGAGCATCCACGCTCCACATTAGTGCTTTATTTTCTGCATCCTAACCACAACAGAAAGGAAACAACCAAAAACCAACCACCACCAAGCCAAGGGAAGATTTTATCTTTTCTTGTCCAAAGCTGTTCTTTGCTGTGGGGCTGGGAAGTGACACAGGTGCCAGTCGTCACCCCAGCCACAGCTGAAATAACTCAGGAGAATGCAATTTACCCCATTTTGAGGGCTCTGGGGTTCTCAGAGAGGTGTGTCACCAGAGGGAGGTTAATGTTTCTGAAGTTTGTGTTAGGAGAACAGGCAGTGAAGTTTCCATGCTGGAGATGGCTCTGGTGAGGTGAAGCAGTTTGCAGCCATCCCCACAGGGCTTTTAATGCATGCTTTTTGCTAACATGCCGCTTCGCTGGAATTCTCACTTCTCATAGCAATCTGGCTTATGGATGAAAAGGAGAGAAAGGGATTCCTGGTGCTGGAGGCCCTGGAGGCTCAGCTGTGCCGAGCTGGGGGTCCCTGCCTTTTAGTGGTGGGGGCAGTGAAAGACGAACCAGCACTAGGTAGGGGGGAGAGAGAAAAAGGAGAGAAATGAGGAAAACGAGAGAGAAAGTGAGTGGAAAACAAAGAAAACCCTTGTGGTGGATGTGAAGGGAGAAACGGGACAGGCTGAGCCATGGTCCCAGCTGCACTGCTGCCTCTGCCCTCGCTGCGGGTGACACCACTGCCTGCGACCTGCTGTAACCGCCCCGAATCGCAGGAGAAAAACTACAGCCGTGAGGAGCTTCACGAAGACAGAAAGAAGGACATCGCAGAGGTGCTGGACGAGGGGTGAAATTTCAGGTGGTTGTGTTCTGCCTGAGGTGCCCATGAGCAGAGCTGGCCGGGGGGCATCAGCGTGGCTGGACCCAGGCAAGGTTCGTGCGAGCAGGGCCGGCAGCACGACCCACGCCGTGCCCTGGCAGAGACCGTGCTCCGGCAGGGCCCTGTGAAATCAAAGCAGAGGAACCTAAACAGAAACTAAGCTGTGTGCTGAGGAGAAAAAACGTTTCTGCTTGCTCCCTGCAGGCGATCGGAGGAAGCCATGCCGCCTGAGTAAAGTACAGTAAATAAAACGTGAACAAGTGACCTCTTCTTGGTCCCCTTGGAGATGGGGGGAGCCAGGTGCTAGCAGCATTCCTAGTGCTGCAGCCAGCTCGCACGGTGAGGGCACAGAGCACCCTTGTGCAGGGCAGCAGGCAGGGGCCTGCAGGTTGCTGCAGCCTTGTGATGAACAGCCTGTCCTCGGCATCCAGAGCAATGCCCTCCCGGACAGCCTGCCCACAGCTCTTGTCTTCAGTGCAGTTTTCTGGCTACAGAAGCTTCCCAGCGCCTTCCCCAACAGCCCCATGCATCCATCACAGCCAGCGAGGGCTCTCCCTGCACCACGAGGCCACATGGCTCCGCCGGCCGGGTCCCTGCCTGCGGTTCCCAGCACTGAGCCCGCACTGGCGTACGTTCAGAAGAGAGAAATTTCCTACCAAAAGCAATCAATAGGAAGAACAGAGGCTGAAAGAATGTTTCCCCGAAGCCCAACAAACTCCCCAAACCAATACTGCATCTTCTTGGCAAAAATTCGACATTTTTTTTAAAGACGTATCTGAAAATTACGGAAAGACATTGAGTCCCTGCCCGTCATATAAATCCAGAGTTCCCGCTGAATCATTCGGAGTTGTGCTGCCCTGGAATGTGCAAATACAGTCACAAAAACATGTAAAAGTCTAAAGAAAATCTGGGTATAAGTCAAAGGAGTAATATTTCATGAGAAACTAGAAATTGTTAGTTTAGTTTGTATGATCGCAGCGCTTTTTTTTTTTGGTCTACTGATGCCATGGTTTCATGAGTAGACTCCGTAATATTCCACTTTAATCTGTCCGAGCAGATGAGGGAATGTGTACTTTGCAATCAAAATGATTCATGCGGTTACATGGTCCAGTGCAGGGTGAGGGAGCAAGAATCTCTAATCTAGAATATTAGCACTTATCTGATAAATGCTCCTTTTTAACATTGTGCAGAACCATCATCTTCTTTCTTACATAAGGTTCTTTGTAGACTACTATGACAACGGCACTGAGAAGCAGCATAACGAGACACGAGGAGCACTAGGAACATGCTGCTAGAACAGCGGCTCATTGCAACTATTCTTACCTGACCTCAGAAATGAAAACACTTTTTTTGTTGCTAATGATTTTTTCAACTCTCATTTCACTCATGTATCCACAAGGCCGTTTCTGTTTATATGCTCAGTTTGCTTTGTCTGCAAGAATATATAACTAAGAATAGAGCTGTGTGGCTCTTCTCATGGAGTGAGGAGATTCCTGACATAACGCCAGGAACTTTAGAAAGTTTGTGGATATATTGGGAAGGATTCAGAGATGAGCTATCAGAATAATCTGATGGTGACAAAAATGTGGCTTCAAAGCAAGAGAAAAGACAGGCCTCAATATCAGTACACAGGCATTGTGGAAATTCTTCCCACCTTATAATGACTTGCAGAAGGTGGAATTCCCTGATATTCGAGGGCATGATACCATCCACTGGTCCAGATCAGTGAAATTCAACCAGGATATAAGGTTTAATGAGTTGGAGCAGTTTGCCAAAGGACGTGGTGAATTCTTCGTTGTTTTAAGTCAAGGCTTGATTTCTCTAGAGATATGTTCTAGTTCAAAAAACAATCTCTGTCTCTATATTTAGGACTCACTAATGAAATGTATGGCTTGCTTTGGTAGGAATCGAGACCACAGCACCCCTTCTAATCCTAAAATTTGCAAATCTCATGAGACTTTATTTGTAATCAGTTAGTTCATTTGAAGTCAGAAGAGGCCAGAAGTGAGCCTGTGGTGCAGCAATCACAAAAAAAGTTGGTCGTGGCTCGCGCTGACCTGCGGATGGCAAGCTGTGCCGTTCCTGGAAACCAGTTTCTCGTTGCCGGTAAGCTGGCAGACGTGCTGCTGCCCTCCACCCCTGCTCTCACCTATGGCCCATACCCCGTATGGGCAGCGACGCGCTGACCGCGCAGACCTGCACGCAAGTTCATGCAGGCAGCAGCCTTTGTGGACGTATCCAAAGGCAACTCCAATGCAGATGCGAGATGGTCTCCCTGCGTCACGGCAGGTTGCGTATAGGAGCCTAAATTGCCTTTCATTCTCTTTATGTTGCACCATTACGCAAATGGCTGTGTATATAATCTAAAATCACACCTGTGGGTGCCCAGACTTGCTAAGCAGTTTACTGCAGATCCAGCTGGGTTTTAGAACCTCAGCGAGAGCTGCAGGCATGAAGCCTCTGTTTAGTGCCCACACCAGCAGAAGGGGCCTCTTCCACCCTCTGTGCAGTCCCCAGGACTGAGGACCGAAGACTAAGAAGGGACTTGGGCTGGTTGCCTGTGCAAGGGATGAGCTGGGTGAGCCCCTGCTCCACAGGACATTAATTACTGACATCAGGCAGAAATGTTGGGTGAGAGGACGGCATCCCAACATGGTTTAGAGCTTGGAAATTAGGTTCTTGAATGAACTGTGTGTTGAGGTTATTCCAGGCATTGGAGACAAGTGACTTGAGGTCTTCCATGCCCTGGGTGTATGCATTAAGTCCTAAGTTGCTGAGAAACATGAAGGGCTTATCAGAATTTTTGCTTCATTTTGTTTGAAAACATGTTTTTCAATTTTCTAGTTTACTAAGAAAAATTTATGGCAGAGGGGAGTCGTTTTTCTCAATTATTTGTGACAGCACTGCCTATTCATGGGGCTCTATTTAAAGGAAACCAAGGATGGGCTGAAAACCTCATGGTAACAAAAGTGCAGCTGCACCTCTCAGCATCAATGTGCCCCACCGGAGTGTCTTTCTCTGGAAAAATAAATAAATAAATAAATAAATAAACTGAGCATGTAGTTATAGGGAATGCTGGTCATAGCCCTGTGCCGATCCATAGAATTTGTGATCCAAACGATGATATTCATCTCGTACCAGAGTCAGCAAACTCACACCACTTTGCTGGCTTCAGACCGTTGTTTGATACATAGCGGGGAAGATTAAGCAAATTAGATACTGTTGTTATTAAGAGAGTTTTTAGGACAAGTTAATTCTCCTGTCTCACATTATATGCTTTTTCTCATTTCTTTTATGAGAAAATTGTCTTTTTATATAGCTGATTTATTCACATTCTTAGTCTTCAGAAATCTGTAAACTCTGTAGTGCATTATCACTTGAATAGGCCAAATAATTATTTGAATGCCTACTCACAGACAGTTAGCTTTCAGTAAAATTGAGGCTCCAAGAAGAATTAGAGAGAGCTACCAACCTCATTGAAAGCTATAAATAGGCATTTCACTCCGGGTTCTTACAGCAATGAGGACTTTTACGTGATCGTTAACTTACTGTGTCAAACCCAAGTGTCGTGGTTAATTTACAATGATATTTCCTGATTCTGATGTTTGAGTTTTTACAGTAGAAGATGTTCAGTGGGTTTGTGAAGGCGATCTGAAAGTGGGACTTCTGAGAGGAACCTCACTGAGTGCAGCCAGAGGTGTAGCTCCCCTGAAGCCCTGCATCCTGCAGGGATGGAGCGTGTGGAGGGAAATGTATTCATGGGGTAGATTCATTTACACTGGGAAAACATCACAGACACCGATTGGACAAGTACCTGCACAGAGGAATGGGGAAGGCGGCTGTGTTAATTGCGATAATGTTAGAGGATTACACGCTGCCCCGTCTGTCATGCGTGTCCCCCATGCATACTGGGGCATTTTTGGTGCCGCTCCAGCAAAGTTAGAAGGAAATATTGGGAGAAATGTTACATGTTTCAGAATGAAGTGGTTCAGTAAAAGACAGCTATACAAACATTAGGAAAACTAATATGAGGTTGTCCTTCAAGGCAGATCAAAAGAAATGAAATGAGTTCTGAAAATCAGATGTGTTTGTGACAGGCAATGTAAAGATTTACAGTTAAGGTTTTTTGTGTGTGTTATTTTCACTACTTTTGTAATTGGACAACTATCTAGGAAGTAATGACGCTGAAATTTGGAGATTCACCTGTGTTTTGATTTTTTTAAGAATATCAACCTTTTGATTGGTTAAATTAGTTTTCATTACAATTTTGTAATCACCTAAAGGCCAGATAAATGTAAGGGGTACATTACAATTTTCTAATAGCAGACCGGCTCTAGTGCATGTTGGTGGTAAGAACACTGGTGTTAGGGTGGATGTTAGTAAGACCGTCTGGGCTGACAACCAGCAACCTTTCAAAAGTCATACCTTTCACGTAAAATGGCTTTTACAAGAACTGACGGCCTCCATGTAAAACTGCTCAAAATCCTTCACTTCCCCCTTTTCAACTCACCTTCATTCTGCAGTGTTTTGGAAGGATCGGGAGGTTTAGAGCTGAAAATGATTGTTTGTTTGTTGTTATTTAAGTTCTGGGCACCTGGGGATTATGAAAGTAATAATTCATGTTTTATGTTTAATTTTTTTGTTTCTAGGGTACAAGTAAGAATTAAAACATGCTAGTCCCTTCAGCTGGCTTAAGCTGGCAACAGTTCAAGCCAGCCAAGTGGGTTTACAACAGCTAAGGATCCGGCCCGGTTATTTTTAATACTTGTGCGTTAAAATTGGCCCATCCCAAATTGCTTGTAAAGCATCCTTGGAGTAAGACACTATTTACTCAGACCCTATTTGTCTTGAGTGCAATTTTACGGAATAGCCACGAGCACCAAAAAGGCCACGTCTGTAATGAAAACCGTGCCAGACAGACCGACCCCCTCGGGGGATACCGTCCAACAAATCGATCCGACAGCTCCTGACCAGAGCTGAGCGGAGCAGGGTTTTGTGGAGACAATACGTGCGTTATATGCTCCCCTTCGGCTGTGCTCAGCCTCACTTCAGCCAAAGAATGAGACTGTTTCAGGGATCGTGTAAATAGGGCTCTGCAAAGACTCAGCCTTCCTGTTTGGAAAAAAAAAAAAAAAAAAAAAAAAAAAAAGAATTTGAAATATCTGAGAAAACAGAGACCTACGTGTGAGAACGGGGCAAACCAGAGGGGGGGGGGGGGGGCGCGCAGCAGGGAGGAATGGGGAAGATGGAGCGAGGTGGTGGCACGATGGCAGAAAAAGGGACAGAAATGGAGTTCTGAGAGAGGAAAGGTGGAAAGAAAAAAGTACAGAGAGATGGAAAAGTAAGAAGGAAATGGAGACAAAGAAAAACCTGAGGCAGGGAAGGGGGCTCTGCACGTTTCAGTGATTCTGGAGGTTTTACTGACCCTCACTGGGCTCTGATGTCCTCTCTCCAGGGGGAACAGAGGTTCCCAAAGGTGGCACCATCGGTCTTTAAACTTTGGGAGCTCACTGTGCTGCTCAGACCACAGCCTGGTGCTAGGACTGGAAGGAACAAGATGATGTATGGGGGTCCCAGCTGGGATCCACTGGGAACTGGTCCTGCAGGGGGAAGCTGCCCTGTCCCCATGTCCCTGGGGCTGCGGCACCCAGGAGGCCTGGGCAGGGGCAGGGGCTCCGGGGGAAGCACAGGCAGGAGGGGTGCAGGACTTTGAGGGGACTTGGGCTGCAGAGCACCCTGATGCTCACACAGGCCCACAAAGGTCTAAGGCGAAGTGCACAGACGTGCTTCTTTTTTTTCCTCAGCGTTGGCACTTGTTGGGCTGTCTGGAGTTGGTTCCATTCCTAGAGGGCCAGTGGGGTGAATTTGGGTTAATGCTCCTCTTTCTCAGCCAAAGTGAGGTGCAGCCTGCGCATCCCCAAAAAACAGGCATGCCCACCGCATTGCCAGGGCTCAACGGACACCAGCTCAGGGGCTGCAGCTCCCGTTCATGCAGGGGAGAGGGGGGAGTTTGGGGTTGGGGCTGGCAGGAGAACTGCAGAGCCTGCTCCGGGACATGGACAGAGCCCCGAAACAGGGACAGAGCCCCAGGCTGGCACCAGCCGATGTGGTCTGCCCCCGACTTGCTGTGGGATGTGCCTCCACCTGCTGCAGGGTGCCCCCACCTGCGTGTGATGCCCCCAGCCCCCTGCAGGACATCACCCCAGACGTGCCGTGGGACACCCCCTCCATTTACCAGTCCGCTCCCGGCGGCCGCCCCTTCCAGCCCCTCTGGGCGCTGCCCCCGGCACTTTGCGGGATGCTCTTCACCAGCCCTGGGACATCCCCCAGCCCCTCCGCGGGCTGCCCCCCGAGCCGTGCCGAGCCCCCGTTGCCTCGGGTGCCCCCCTTCCCCCCCCCCCCCCCCGGGCTCCACCAAGCCCCGTGGCTCGGAGGGGTGCGCGCAGCATCCCGCTGCCGGGGCGGGGGTGACTCACGGCGCGGCGCACGGCAGCCCCCAGCTTTATAACGGCCGGGGCGGCACCGAGCACCGAGCCCGGCTCCTCTGCGCCTCTCCGAGCCCGAGGGGGAGCTCGGGGGGCCGCTGCCGAGGGCCGGCACCATGCGGAGCCTGCGCGGAGCCCCGCCGCCCCTGCCCGTGCTGCTGCTGCTGCTGGGGCTGGGGCTGGCGGCGGGGCGCGGAGCCGTCATCACCGGGGTGAGCGGCTCGGCACGGCACCGACGGCACCGATGGGACGGGCCGGTGCCGATGCGGGGCTCTGCCGAGGAGCGGGGGTGGCCGGGGAAGGGGTGCGGGGATGGAGGGGGTCTCCCTGCCGGAGGGATGCTCCGAGCGCCGGGGGATCCCCCGGAGGAACGGGACGGGGGTGGAGGGGCGCTGCCGTGCCGGGTGGTGGGGGGGACACGGAGGATGTCCCTGCGTGTGTGCGGAGATGGGGGGGTTCTTTGGGGTTGGGGACAGGAGAGCTGGGGTGGTTCTTTGGGGTGGCTGGTGCCACCATAAGGGGTCTCCCTGCGGCGGGTGATGCTGGGGCTGGCGGCTCCCTTGGGCTGTGGAGTCTGTTCCGGGGGTATGGAGTCTGTCCCGGGGCACCCAGCCAGCACCGTGTCCACCCCCCTCCCAGCCCCGGCTGCACCCTCCCGGGCCGGTCTCGGGGTCCCCCCCCTCCCGCAGCCCCGCTCCTGCAGCCCTGCCTGCTCGCAAGGCAGGCGCCGGTATTGCAAGCGCCACAAAACGCTGCTTTTTCGCCTCTTTTCCTTTTATTTCTCCCCCCAAGTATGACCGTGCTGCTTCTTCCCCTCGATAGCCGCCCGTCGCAGATGAGCCCTCTGTTGTTGTTGTTGTCGGGCTCGAGATTTACTTTGCTTGTGAAAATATTTTTTTTCCAAAGACGTTATTTAACCCGAAGCGTTGCATCACTCTTAAGTAAAATTATTATTTTTTTTTTTTCGTGTTTGCTTTGGATTAATAACCCAGCGCTTGCATTCTTGTGAGAGCTCTTTTGTAACCCTCCGAAGTTGTACTCGCAGCAGCGGGAACTCCGTGGCAGCCCAGGCTCCCGGTGCCGAGCTCCCTGAAGCCCGTGCAAGAGCTCGTAGGCATGTCTCTGGCTGGCAGATCTGCTCCCAGACTGACAGGGTTTACAGAGGAGAGAGTGTGAAGGGATCTTTTTAAAGCTGAGAATCAGAGGTTCCTTTTATATGGAAATGTTTTGAGCAATGGAGGAGCGGTTTATATAAGTCTTATTAAAGTTGTGGCTACACCTTTAAAACATAATTAATAAATTAAATGAAGTAACTGTGAAGCACTGAATAAAAGATTAGAGACAAAATGTATTCAAGAAGTAAAAATAGATTAGAAATAGCAAATGTGACTTTATTAACTGCTGCAGTGTATTTCTGCTTAAACCACTCGGATGTGTTTGGCTCCTGAACGAGCAGGCAGATCTCAGGTGAGAGCTGACGTAGGTGTTCCCGTCCCCATTCCCCGAGCCTGAAAGTGCTTTTCCTTTGCAATTTAAGGACTCAGTTCAAACCTTCCTTACTTCCGTGGCTGTCCATGTTCTGACTTCAGCTGGCTTTGGAGCCAGCATTTCACCAGGGACTTTCTCCTCGAGCTGCCTTTTCCACAAAGCCGTGTTAAATGGGGTGCTGAGCAGGAATGTCCTTCGTGTTGTGTCCTGTGCACGTCAGGAGGCTCGGTGTGAATTACACACTGGAGTTAAGGTGTGGGCAGCAGCCTTTGGGACGAATATTTTACTAGCTTGTCATACATTTTTGGAAGGGGAACCTGAAAACTCCTGCCAGATGTGTATATGTGCGTGCGTGAGTGTGAGCTTTAAAACCAAACATCGCCCAGCGCGGGGCGTTAGGTCCCCTGCAGGTGCTGCTCACCGCTTGCCTCTCTCCCTTGATGGTTTTGACCTCCGAGCCCCAACTCACTGACCTGCAGCGTTTGTGACCAGGGCAAAAATTAGAACATCAAAAGGACTTTTTTATTTTTATTTTTTTTTGAGAGGTTAGAAAGCAAACACTATCTACCTGGAAGGCTGCACGGGCAGTTTTGCAGACATATTACTCTTTTAAGTAAATACGCTGTGTGTTTGGGCTCACTTGCAGTGCAGAGCTCTTCACTTCACTAAATTTGTGTCCAGGAGGAGTGCTGGCCCTTTGGGCTACACGCACTGTTAGTGGCTTGACACCAATGCAACAGCTTTTTCCTAAATCACCAGCTGATCTGTAAATACATATTTGGGTCTGGTGTTGCTGTTTGAAACAGTGTAGGATTTACCCAGCAGAGTACAGTCTAGTGGCATTTATTATGTAAATCCCAAGGTAAGACCCGTAAGCGTTTTTCCTCCAGTGAATATTTGTTCTGATACACCGCCTTCCCCAGAGCCCTTATCGTCTGTCATGTACATTTTTAGAAATTGCCTGTTTATGTACTGCTGACCAGAGCCTTCGGTCCACCAGCCCTGCTGCCAGCCATGAGGAGGGCAGCGAGTTAACTAAACTTACTTTTGGGGTGTAATCAGAGCTTTTAACTAACGGGATTTCTCACTGAAGAAAGGAGACCAGCTTTAGCACTAAACCCATATAATAACAAGTCTGGTAATCTTTTGGTTAAAAAAATAAGCAAAAGGCAAACAAGAACCTTTTCCAATTCCTAATACATCAATTGCTCTTCATGGTTTCTGGTTTTTGAAATATCCCTAACAGTTTGTGTTTTGGTTGGTGCTTAACGAAGCCACGAAGTGTATTGGATAAGTGGCTGAAATTTTAATTTCCCTCCTGCAGGGAAATTTTTATTTCCCTCTTGCAGGGTGAGTGCCTCCACTGTAGCATTTTCCTGGGTGTGGACACTTACACAAAGCTTTTTCTGCTACACGTTTGAGACCTCACGTAATTCCAAATAACCACAAAATCCTTATTTAAACTTTTATTTTGTCTACCTCCACTGGGAGTCTGCTGATGAAACTATCGAGCATTCTTGCGTCTGAAAGGCACTCAGCCATAAGATATTATCATAAGAAGGTAGATGAAATAGTTACCTAAAAATCCTTAAATTCGTGGATAATTTTGTTTCGTAGCTTCTCTGCTAGACAGGATTTGCAATTGGTGCCCTGGGTCCTTGCTCCCATCTGGGGAAGCTTGGTGGCACGGGCCTTGATCACTGCAAAGCAGTGGCAGTCCTGGGGCTGATCCTGTCTCCGGGGTTGGGCTTTAAACACTGCTGTGCTCCACCCTGCAAGGTGCCAGGAGCCCGCACGTCCTCCTCAGACCTTGTTGTTCTGCCTTAAGGAGCTGCGATGACTCATGGGGTGTCGAGGTAGCTGTCAGGCACCTGACCCGTCCTATTTGTGGAAGGCATTTATTAATAATTTTGTCTGCATTGTCGAACTGCAGGCCTGCGACAGAGATCAGCAGTGCGGAGGAGGGATGTGCTGTGCGGTCAGCCTGTGGATCCGCAGCCTGCGAATGTGCACGCCGATGGGGAATTTGGGAGAGGAGTGCCATCCTCTGAGTCACCGGGTGAGTACCTCCAGGGCTGCGGGCTGCCGCGGGCAGGGCAGGGACAAACGCAGATACACTGCCCTGGGAGTGCATCGCATGAAGGTTATACGTGGTGGAAACGCGGGGGAGTATCACGTGCATTGCAGTCCAGCCATTCGCTTATTTATGGAAATAATGCTGAGGGTGCATACCTAAGGAAATGTATTACTGTCAGAATTATTCTGAAGACAATAGTACACGCTCTTCAGTTTGTTTTCCTATTAGTTAGTTCTCGCTGATTTGCTCTGTTACATGATCTGAAACATCCTGAGCAGCTCCCGAGCCCAGCCCTGCTCTCGCACGTGAGCTGCTGAGCTCTGTGGATCCGAACGAGATCCCATCACAGCCACAGACGTGTCACCCGCAGCTGCTGGGACACCCAGCGCAGCACTGTCCCTGCCATCAAGCAGCAATGGCACGCTGTGCTCCGGGGGCCAAGAGCCGCTGGCGCCTTTCGGGGCGGTAGGGAAGGTGCTGAGACCAAACGAAGAGCACGGCCCAAGAGCCATCACCAGTGAGGAATACCAGGGCAATGCATTTCGTTTAGAACTGTACAGGTAGTCAGCTGCCTCTTTCACAGTTCCCTTCAGTGCCTGGCTTCTCAGCTCTGTTTCTCCAGTTAATTTTCTCAGTTTTATGAAGTGCAAAGCTCTGTTCTATTACAATTATTATTATTTTTTTAATCTTCTACTGTGGCATCGGGGACCAAATTCTCATTTTTACTGTGCAGTGTAGCAGATTTTTCTTGTAAGGGCTCTTTACATTAGCAGGAATCAGGATAAAAGAAACTATCCTCTATTATTATTATTATTATTTTTAATGGTCTTATTGCTATTGCATGATAGCTTATACCATCTGATATATTTTAGGCTAATTACAGTCAGGTAAGATGCCTGCCACCCCGGGCTGATGGTTGCAGTCATGGATGTTACAGGCTTTATGAGGTTAATTTCAGATTCAGATCCCTTATCCCACTGCTCTTCACAACAAACACAAAGCAAACTGATTTCCTGTAGCACGTGAAATCACATATCTTTAGGAGCGGAGAACTTGCTCAAGGGTTTCTCTCCCCTAAATACTTGGGAGGGGGTTGCTGGGGACCAGTCACCCTGACCACCAGCGCCTTTCCTTGGCCTGCAGGCCAGGCGTGGAGCAGCGGCACCAGGACAGCCTCAGCCCGTGTTGCTGTCATTGCGCTTGCACTCTCCTGTTGAAGGCTGTGTATACAAAATCAGTGCTGGTGGGAGACCAGCCTTGTGCTCCCCGTCAAGGCTCTCCCGCCGGCAGTGGCCCCCATGGCTGCACCACCGCCTGGGGGACCTCCAGAGAGGTGCCCTGGAGGAGATGGCTGGTGGTTGGCTTTCCACCTCCTGGTTTCCTTCTCAGCAACTAGATGGCGTTGGCTCGATGCTGTTAGCAGCCTCTCCTGGCACCGCAGAGGCAGGCTTTGCAGCAGGTGAGGGTTGGCAGGACCGCAGGCAGAGCTGGCAGCACGGGGGGGTTCGCTGCCGTTGTGCACCTCGCACACAGCCCCCATGTCCCTCCCTTGTCACCTCCAGACTCCTGTCACCCTCTTGCTCATCAAAACCCGAGGCTGGGCATGCTGTGGGGTAGTGCACCCCATCCCCATAGCGCTGCCACCCACCCCCTGTCCCCAGCCAGGTGTGTCCCCCCCAGCTCCAGCGTGGGCGTCCCTCCGAAAGAGCTATTTCCTTGCTGAGCGTAAGGCTTTGAATAAATCCCTTCAGCTGTCGGAGGCATCTCTGAGTCAGCCGTGCCAGCAGGAGAAGCTGAGATTTTAGGTTTTTCTGCAGTGCTGTGCGTGGGCACCCGCAAGGTGTGATTCCCGCAGGGAGCTCCCGGCTCCGTGCCCGGTGACCTCTGTGTTCATGCGGAGGCACCGGGGCGGGGGGCATGGGGAAGCCCGCGGCATCCTTCGTGCTGGGCTCCTCTCCAGGGGGTGCTGGGCACAGGCTGGTGCTGGCCTGAGGGCCTCGGTGTGACACGCAGGGAGCCTGTGGGACTTCCTCCCTTTGTCTTTCTTAAAGAGAGAAATTGCACAGCAAAGCAATGTCAGAATGTTAAAATTCTGGGCTCAAAATGCCCAGAAATTGGGAAATGAGGGAATTAGGGCTGCGTGCCCGACTAGCAGGTGGTGGCTTCTCACCTCTCACAACATCCTGCTGAGCACAGGCATGGCAATGCAGATCCCAGCCCATCTCGTGCTGCCGGGGGCAAAGCTCCTGCACAATGCAGAGCCTGCGATCGAGCCGTTACACGCCATCAGTTACACGGCCACTGCCCCGTGCCCCCCGCCCTGACGCCCTCTCTCTCTGTGCCCAGGTGCCTTTCCCGGGGCGGAGGATGCACCACACCTGCCCCTGCCTCCCCAGCCTGGCGTGCGCACGGACTTCTCCCAGCAAGTTCAGGTGTTTGCCAGACTTCAGGAAAGAAGATGTCTTCTTCTAGCAGGAGCTGCTCGGCGCGAGGAAGGGCCGCTCGATGTGTTCCTGTTCTTGTTGTCGTGGTGAACAAGGTACTTACCGGGGAACCCCCTCTCACACACTGTCCTGCCTCGCCACCATTCAAACCGACAATGCGATGCTCTGCTGTAGTGGCCAAGGTTTTCTGAGGGGCTGGCAGTGATGGGGTGGGCGAAGCGAGACGTGGTAACGTGACACTGCTTTCTGAGGGCAGGAGCCCACGGTCCTGTTGTCCCCGTGGTTCCAGCATAGCCCCAGAGCGAGAACATCCAAGGTTATTGTCACCTTTGGAAAATTTTGGCCATGTTTTTACACTTTGGGATGCCTGAATCGAACTGAGATTTGAGTAATTCTATGGTGTGAAGCGTACGATGATTGCCAAAAACCTGTATTTACGTCACATTTCATTTCTTTATTAATATAACTGTACTTGTAAGTTAGGCACATCTCTACATTAAAAGATTAACCAATAGATGTAGATTTTACACTTTTAAAAAGTGGGAGATGGAACCAAAGCATTTCAGTATTCAAAGCATTAAATATTTTGTTATTTTAGTATTCTAAGATGAGGAAAAGTTGTTGTTACTTGAGTTGGTGTAAAACTACCTGATCATCTCAAACTATGTATTAAGATGTAGTTTATATTAAAAAAGGAACCCTGAAGTTTCTTGTAATGGGCTGCCTGACTTCTTGTATATGTATGGATTTGCTGTGTAAAAATTCTGTATCAGAATAATGGCAGTATGTTATTTGATTTATTTTAATATTATAACATTATTTTGTCACTGTGGTTTTCAATTTTTATTCAGTGTAATCCGTTACCACATACTTGATTCACCCAGGCTAGCAGAACTCCTTGAAGGTAGCTTAGGAGAAGATGGTGTGCCTCTGCCTGCTGTTAGGGAAGCTCAGCATTTTACAAGGCACGAACGCCTCAGCCGAGCTGCGCTCTTGGATGGAGATGAGGGGGAATATTGGTGGAGCTCACATGAGAGGTTTTTCTTGGCACATGCCTCAAAGGATCAACTTTAGCCTGTCGAACATGTAATTTGTGGGTTTTCTATGAAATACCGTGCGTCTTCATGTTTACTCGCCAGTCCCTGTAGCTGGAATCCTAATAGTTTGTGTGAGCTTCGCACATTTTTTGCTCTCAGACATGCAAACATATGCTGAAGCTGGAAAAGTGAAGTCATTCATCCTCCAACAATCAGTGCTTTTGCTGCTGGTGGCGGTGGGGGATTGAGAAGTTAGCACGCCTGCAAGAAAGCAAACACCTGCACTACTTAGAGAAGATGAGAAGCGTCCCAGCGAGTTTACCAGGCACCTGATGCTGGGCTCCAGAGACAGAAAGGAACCACTGCAGCAGCTATTTTGCCAGATCCTTATTCATCTTACACGCATTCAAAAAGTTGGTGTCTAGAGAGAGAGGATTGCATCTTCCTGACTCAAAGTGGCCCACGTACAGGGCTCCTGTTCTGAAGCATACACATTTTGCTTTACCCTTTGCACTGGTGATAGAGCAGCTGTGCAGGGGGCTGCAGGCTCCAGTCCTGTAAATAAGTTTAAAAAAAGATGGTTTGCATTCATGTGGTCATGAATGGAAACTCTGGAAAGCTGCCCCGCCCTACCCTGGAGATCACAGACATCTCTGTGAGGAGGTGATTAGGAGGGGGGGGGTTTGCTCTTAAGCCAAAGGGCTGGATTTGACAACGGAAAAACAGCTCGTTCCAATCCTAATGCAGAAACCTGGGAGCACTGCACAGAGCCTTGACCTGGATTTAAAATCAAAACTAAAACCTGATGCTACTGCTGTCACTCAGTGCTCCCCAGAGTGTGAGTCTGCAGGGGAGGAACACAGCAGGAGCCTGGTGTTGCTCTTCTGTCCTCTTCTACCAGCATAAAGCTTGCTTAGTATCATCATGGGCTTCAGTTCGCACCCAAGGGAAAATCAGGAATGAAAACAGAAGCAGCCCCAGTGTGTGTGTCCTGTCTCTTATTCCACTCATCTCCACCAAAGCACACCATCCTGGTGTTCAGAACGATGAGACACAGCAGGAACCACCAGCCCTGCTCCTCATCTTCCATGGGCGTAAATCACCAGTGACCCCAGTGAAGGTAATCATCCTGGTTTATATCAGCGCAAGTGAGCAGGCAATTACAGCTGATGACTGCCTTAGACCTGCCAAGCAGGGCTGCTAGGAGAGTTTATCACACAAGAGCAGAGCAACTTTGTAGCTGTAATTCTTGCCAATTAACTTGTGGGATCAGGTATTTATCTGGGTAATGAGAAGAGCCCCTGTTATGCTAGAGAAAATTCACTCCGTGGTCAGGAGGGTGGAGTGCTTGTGACCTGCAGCCCATCCTAGTGAGGGCATTAGGAAGGGTTTTTTTTTGAGAGATGCCATCCTCTTGCTGTCCTCGAGGGTTTCTCCCACCCTCCCTGCCTCAGCTGTCCTGCCTGCAGCTGCCGAGCAGAAGAGCTAAAGGCAAAACCTGTCTGTCCTTTAATTTTCTTTCTGCAGTGGAGTGAGAAAAATAAATAAATAATAATAAAAAACCCTTTGCTTTACAGTGGTAAACCAGTGACCACCAGAGCTATTTCAGAACATAAACGGCCATCTGTGTCCCTCTGCTTTTCCCTTGAGCAAGCTTTTGCCTCGAGGGGCACCTTGCCCTACAGTGATGGATGGAAAAGGTGGCCAGCCCCAGGCCAGCCCTGCTGGTAGAGGTTTTTTTTTCAGGGAGTTGTGCTACTCACTTTGCCTCAACATCACCCCAGCGCTACCTCCAGGCCAGAAGCAGCCTCCTCGCATGCCTGCAAGGAAGGGAAGGGGGCAGGCCCTTGCAAGAGAAATCAGACAAGAAAAGAGTGCAAAACTCCCACAGCCCCAGAAACACCTTTGAGGAAGGGAGAAGTCTCATCCTGCAGCACACACAGCTTGTCAGGTGCTGGAGAGCCTGGTGTTAATGCCTTGCTTTATTCACTCCACTTAGATCTGTGCTAATGCTCAGCTAAATTTGATTAATACTGGGGCAATATTATTAATTATTAATAAAAAAATGTGTATTAATTTTTAATGTTATATTAATATTGATATTACTGATATGTTACAGAATAATGATGATATCTCCCAAACGGGAGGAATTTCCATGTTTTTCACTAGATTTTGCCTCAGCAGAAAGCCATTGCAGGAAGGGACACCACCACACACAATAAGCTGCTGTCTTCATTTGGTCACATGCTTATTAAGAAGGGTGAAGCGAGGTGCTTTGGTCTGTGGGTGCACAGGTGGGAGGGCAGCCATGCACCTGTAAGCCTGGGGCAGGAGAGCAGGAGAACACCCAGCTGAGGCTCAGCCTCATCTGCGTCCTCCTCCCTACAATTCCCCCCAGGGAAACGTTGTCACTGCTTTAAAAGGTTGCAAAGTCTTTGAGGGCAGGGGTGGCACAAAATAAATCTTCCTGGTTGCTTGGCAAGTGGGGCTGAGCTCTGAGCAGGTCTTTAGCATGGAGACAGGTCACCCTAACTGCACTGGCTGTGCAGGAGGGTTAAGTGAAGGGAGAGGAGTTAATATAAGGGTAGAGGTCATGCTGCAGGTTTGGAAAGCTCCAAAGAAGAGCGTATACCTGTGTGGGACAGCTCTAAGGTAAGTGAAATGGGATGTTTGTGGTTTTATTCATGTGCCTGTATAGGTAAGCTGTAAATCCTGGGTTTCCCATTATCTTGTACCTCCAGCATGTAGGGCGATCTCATAATATACCTCATAAAAAGGCCCTTTGCTGGCCTGCCTTGTCAGCATAACGAGCCGTAATGATATACAGCACCAGCGAGTGTGACTGCAGCCTGAGGTCCTCGCGGGTGCCCTCCCACCCCAGTAGCTCTCTGATTTGTTATTACTGCACAGATGGAAATTCAAAAGAAACAGAAGGTGCTAAGAGTCCCTTGATTTAAACAAGATGTCTCAGGAATTTGATCTTGACAATGTGTAACATGTTTTCCAGAAGGAATTAGAAAATTGCAGGAAGAGAAAAGACTGTGCAAATACAGGAGGATTTTGATAATAGCAAAATCAATGTGCCTCTCTCTATTAGATAGAAACGAAATGCCAAACCAGCAGGGGTGCAGCTGTTAGACTGATCAATGCTCTGAGCACGGGAAGGGAGATGAGTTTAATGCACATCAGACTTACAGCAGATCATCTGCCGCTTGTCAGGGAGAGCCGTGGCTGCGTGTGGAGCCAGCCCAGGGCAGGAGGCTGATTTTTTGCTGGTTTGGCGGGGAGGAATTCCCCGTGATCTAGCTGCCTGGGAGGACGGCAGCCTTTGTCCCCCCGGGGCTGTGGGGGAGCCTCCAGGTGCAGGAGGCTGGAGCCGAGCGAGCCCAGCGTGCAGGCAGGAGGGCAGCGTGCTTCACTTCATGGTGCAGGCCTCCGGGGCCTCCCCGCTGCTGAGCCTCCGCCACCAGCTCGCAACACGTGGAAGGGATTAGATGTGGCTTTTAATGTAAGGCAGCTTTGTAAACCCCACGGCTGTGAGGCTGCTCAGCGGCAGACTGGAAATGTGGCCGGGTTCCAGCGAGGCGAGCAGGACCCAGCCCTCCCTATTTACTTTTGCCCTCGCACACGTGAGCGTGCTGTGTGCCGCTTCGTGCGGGTGGACACGGTCTTGCTGTGAGGAGCCCACAGACGAGCAAAGCTGGTGTTCCCTTCAGGGGGTGCCTACTGGGGCCTCTCTCCATTTACTCCTCTGTTAGGCTTCGGTGGGGCCCATCACTGGAACGTCCAGCCTGAGGGGAGGCCCTGCTGAGGCAGCTGCAGGCGTGCTCAGCCTTTCCAAAAATGTATCTGCATCCTGTCAAGTCAGCAGACTTTTCCCCTAAAATTTCTTCTCTTACATGGCTGAAACTTTGACAGGACGACACATACCCCTGCCC
Organism: Oxyura jamaicensis; assembly: GCF_011077185.1. Taxonomy (NCBI): domain Eukaryota; kingdom Metazoa; phylum Chordata; class Aves; order Anseriformes; family Anatidae; genus Oxyura; species Oxyura jamaicensis. The sequence continues at coordinate 17,733,877 of NC_048904.1, read as the reverse complement.
TTTTCAATTCCACGCCAAAGCTTCCTTGGTGCTGCATTGTCGTAACTTCACCTGCACCCCGGTTTCATTGAACTCCCCAGCATTACTACCAAACCTTTTGTGCATTGCCACAGAGCCCTCCATTACCTGGGTTTGGTTTCCAGAAGCACTTACGCTCAAATACTGCATGAACAGAGCGAGGAAGAGTCCTCCCGGCTGAGTGTGTGGGATCTCACGGGAAAAATCATAGGGACTTCCATGCCTGGCTGTGGGCAGGTCCTGGGGGGGGCTGGTTTCTGCAGCCTCCACCATCTTGGTGCCGGGAGGCAGCGGTGGTGTTGGCCTGGTCGTGCCCTCCTCCCTGCCATGCCATGGCTTCGAGCTGTGCCCCCACGTGCAGCACTGCCGACTCCTTGGCTTGTGTGCCTGCCTTCTCCCCCCTTGAGTCACCATGCGGCACGGCTGAGCAGATTGTGCGGCCGTCCGCCTTCCTCCACACCCAGATGTCTCCTGGGGCGGCTGCTGCCGGGGCAGCTCGCCCCACGGGGACGTCCCCTCTGCACCCTCCCTTGGTTCTGGTGCTGGTGTGCGAGGCCTGCGGAGGGGGGGAAGGAGCAGGAAGAGCCTGGCTGATTTACTCGGCTATCGAGCTCGTCAACTGCTTCCTTTCCATCACCCTCCTTCAAGCGCTCGGGTGACAGATGGGAACAGATTGAGCGATTCGACGGAGGGAGGTAATATTCCACTAAATCATTCCTCTTTCTCTCACTGTCTGAAAGCACGCAGACCTTGGCCCTGGCTTATGAGCCTGGTGTGTTTCCCCCCTCTGGATTTTTTTTCATGACAAAGCCGTTTGAGCTCTACCTCTGCTAAAATTTCCAAGAGAAGCCAGTGCTGGTATTTATAAGATAAAACGGGTGTTGTAACACAGCAAATGGAAGGAGTGAATCACCCTGAGACAAAAAGGATGCTGATGCTGTTTGCTGGTGTTCCTGAATTTTGCCACCCCGTGTGCCCTGGCTGAGCCCCGGGCACAGCCCTGGCGCCCGGGCAGGCTGGCCGTGGGCTGGCGCGCAGGCTCCCGCTGCGCAGCTCACAGATGGAGCATCCATTTCTTTCCTGGATGACTTGTTCCAACGGTTAATCATTCTCACACAAACACAGGGTTTTATTTTTTAATGACACATCAGTAAATAACATTGAGAGGCTTCAGGAAGGGGTTTCTCTTCACTGGGCAATCTCCTTTTTTTTTTTTTTTTTTCCTTCCTATTCCATTAGCGCTGTGATGATTGCCTAAAATTAGCTGGGACTTCACAGCTTCCCCTTGCCCTTGCAAGACTAGCTTTGAACTTGAAAGCCTCCTACACGAAGTGCTCTCTGGTACCAACCTGGTCACAGCAGAGGTGAAAAATGTGGCACTGAAGAAAGTGGCTTTCCGATAAATACATCCACAGTAAAACCATGCATGACTCGCAAGATCAAAGACACAGTGCAAGTACCGAGGTCATTAAACATGAATAGAAATACAGAAATGCAACAGCTTGCATTAAAGGCTTAGCTTGACTTTAAAGTGAAGTGATGAAAGCTTATGTAGTCAGTGATTGTTCACCCCTGATAATGCTCTGCTTTTGCCACTGGTGCCACTGGTAGTTCTGGGCTTTACAAAGGTGAGTAGGAATAATTAATCATTTGTCGGATAAAGCACCGAGGCATGGGGCAATCAATGACCTGTACCAAGTGAAAACAGGTTCAGGGCTGCTCAGCATCATCAGCCCTAGGGAAAACCCAGAGAGGTGCGGACATCAGGCCCGTCTGAAATTCAGCCCGCGGTCGCCAGCTGTACAACTGACAGGTGAGTCAGGATTTAATCCACATAGGGTCCTTTGAATGACATGGTGCTGGAAGTCACCAGCATGGAAAGGGATTTGGGGTAAGGCTTCCATCAGCACAGCCTCAGCATAACACGACTCTGTGCCAGCTTTTAAGGGCCCATCTTCACTGCTGGTCTTCGGCTCCGTTCCTTGGGTTGCTGTACATGTTACCATACTCTGAAGCCCACCAACCCCTCAGCATGGGAGATGTTTCCTGGTTCGTGTCACAGCGGAGTTAATTGTAGCATGTGTAGTGTTTTGAGCAACTATAAAAGAAGCTGTGTTAAAGTTGGAGACTTTAGCAGACTGCTGTCAGAAAAAAAGCCCCCTGCTATGTTTCTAGTAATATTTTGATTTGTGGCACGACTAACTAATAAGGTTTCTGGGGTATTCTGCTATCACAGAATCACCTAATATGCAGCCTAAATTGGTGCAGTGCCTTGAGATGACATCCCCTTCTGCCAATACGTGCGTGTCACTGTCCGAGCCTCTGCTCTGCTGGGGTGGTTTGCTGGCAACTCTGAGCAAGTGCAGGCGCTGCACTGAGAAAGGTAACTGTGTGCAACCGTGTGGGCAGGTGGCAGAGATCCAGCCAAGCCCTGCGCATCCTTTGCTGGGAAGGGAGGGATGATGCCAGCTCTGCTCTCCTCTGAGCTCAGCACAACGTGTCCTAGGGCAGTCCCGCAGCATATGGCAGAGCAGCCTTCTGGAGGTGTAGCTGTATCACATCCAGGTAGAGCCCTAGGAAAGAATTGTTGCTGCCAGAATAAGCCAAAATCCTGCCCTTTTACTTAAGGCTACTGATTTCACATCATTCTGGGAAGCAGCCTTGTCTCCCCTGGTGCAGACCTGGCACTGACAAAGTAAACAGAGAGCTCGTGGGCTACGCATCCCCAGCTCATCCTCCACTGCTGAATATGTGACATTTACCCAACATCATAATTTGGCTGGGGTCAAATATTTCAGCCCCTTTCCTAGCAAACTTTCCAAATCTGAACAGCAGAGACAGAGGCACCCTGCGGTACTTCAAGCTTCAAGTGTTGCAAAGCAGAGCTCCCCATAGCCAATACTTGTTGAGATTTCAGATCAGTGTCATTTTTCACGCTGGTCTGACATGTAAGTTTATGCTAAAACCTCCACTGACTTCAGCATAGCAAGATTTCTACTGGGAATGTTTGCAAGGAACGTGTTAAATACCTGGTGAGTGAGTGAAGATGCCAGCAGCGATCAAGATTTTCCAGTGCGGCACAGCTCATGGAGCAACTGCAATTCTTCACCACAGATATGCAAAAGCAAGCGTGCTGTGACCTCTGAGCCAGACAGTGGAAAGTCTCCAGGGGAGATGATGATGGTATTTCCCGTGATACTGAGTACTCCCGTTGCCCAGAAGACAGAAAACTATCATATATATGTCCTGTACAGGAGGGGTACCGAGAGGACTCGATCTACATCTACCACTGGCAAGTGGAGGAGGTGAGAGCCCTGCAGTTGACCAAGCCCCCAAGGACTTTTTGTTTTGGTCAGAGGGGCTGGGGATGGGTTCAGAGCATCTGAGTTTTTGCAGATGAGCTCAGCACTTGCACAACAGGCTGCAATAGCTTCCCATGTGGATGTGGGAAGTCATTGTTAACACCCAGCTCCTGCTGAGTCTCATCCATTAGCACTTTGAGCCAGACCAGCAGCACTCGTGTTTTGGTGGGCAGCTGAGGACACGGAGGCTCACAGCCGCTCCTCAGAGGTCCTAGCAGCATCAGGGAGGGCTCCCCATGCTCAGTCCATTCTCCTTCACTTTATTTCTCTACTGCTGTTACTAAGAGCAGGTTTGCAGTCCCTCTGACACCCCTTCTCCAATCTTGGCCAAAGCAGTTAATCTCTGACCCACTTTCCCCACATCCAGATGCTGTGAGAACGTGTCGGTGCTGTGCTTTGGAAATGCTAGCTTTTTCCACAACTTCCTTATCTCTTCTCAGATTCCAGAAGGAATACTTAGCTTCTGGTGTCCCTCCAGCCCTCCCTGGCTTGGCATGCTCTCTTGGTGCACGCTCAGCCAGCAGGCTAAACTAGCAGCGTTTGCTGGTGTGCCTGCGCTGAGCACTGTTTCATTTCCCACCATCTATCTGTCCTTGGTGTTTAATTTCACATTTTCTGGAGTACAGCTCTGTTGTACAACAGCCACCCAAGCCTTGAATTAAAGCTACTGGAGTTCCTTCTTGTTTGTACTAGCGTAGCCAGGATCACGACCTGCCTTATGTTAAAAGTACCTAAAATACCAAATTATCCTCAAACAGCACCAATTTTGCCCTCAGAGTAAATCAGAAGGCCTGAGACAGCCCAGAATCCTCCCTGCCAGCAGAAGGTATGGTAGAGATACCCATCCTAAACTTCTTGGCAACCTGTCACTGCAACAAGGCCAACTCTGGTTGCCCCCGATGGTGACAGCAAAGCATCCATTCTTTTCAGCAGGTAAGGACCAGGCTCACCCCCCTGCGAGGGCACTGCCGAGGTGGGAGCCTCTAAAAACAGAGGCAGACACTCAATTCAGCAGCGTGGCTTCAGCTCCCCGAGTCTAAATACCCCCAGCAGGTCACCCAACGGCGACTTGTCATCCCGCATCTAGGACTGACTGTACAACTTGTGCCTAATCTTTCTAGAAGTGAAAATCATGCAGCTTCTAAGGATGTTTTAAAATAACTATTCTCCCATCTCTGTGGTTTAAATAGAATCATAACCATACTACTTATAGCTCGAATGCCAAAACATCTGACACTTTTAATAGACTAAGAGGAAAAAAAACGTGGACTGTTTCCTAATCCTGCTGGTACCAGAAGGCAAGACTTCACTTGGAGATCACAGTTCTAGCCCCTTGATAGATACTTTTATCTGCGTAAGAAGTTTCTTAAATTTTAAGAAAATACAACTCTGCAAAGTTGGAATTCCACTGAAAAGACCTAAAACAGGCATGAAAAGGCTACTTGGAATACAATTCCCAGTAACAGCACTGATGCCTTGCATGTACATCTCCATAATGCAACTCTACCTGATTACTCATCAAGATTTACTAAGCTGTGATCCAGCTTCTCAGGATGAAAACTTAATTAGCACTGAGAGCCAACTGCTGCTGTGATCTGAAGGTATTGACAGCTTTCCTTCGATACCCAGATGCATTTTCACTAACGGTTTTGGAAATTATCCTCAAGACTGCTGCTCCTGGCCCCTGCCCACCTCCTCTGCTGTTACACCGAAAGCTCAAACCGCAAACCTTTCCTTCAAGAAAGGTTGCCTCTGTGGTGTTCAAATCTGAGTTAAAGGCAGTAAGAAGAAAAGGCAGGACAGCAAACCAAAGGCTGTGCCTGGTTTCATTCCCTGTAGCTGCCACCTTGCTCCAGCTGTCGCGCACATCTCTGCTGGGCTCGCGCCACAGTCACTACAGCTCTGTCTCCGCTGACGTCTAACGACTTTGGACTACTCTCTGCAGAAATGCTCTCAGCACAGACGCAATTTCTTCACGGAAATTGAGCTCCTCTCTGTCATTTTGTGTGCGACTGGCTACAGAACCGCGATGATCGATGTTTGTTAAATGTTACATGATACATCTGAAAGCAAGCACGCCAGGCACGGCTTCCTCCGAGACGTCTAAAAAGTTGTGTCGGGATCCTGCCATCAGGCTGCCAGTTAAAGTACTTTCAAAGAAGTTTTTACTAGAATGTTGAAGCAAGTCAAAATGCCACGCTTATTAAACTTAAATTACCCGTTAAGAGTTGACAAATGAATACAGCATTAACCAAGGCCACCATGTTACGGAACTGCTTTGCCAACTAAAACTAGTGATCCACAATTGTCTGCTCTTGTCTATCATTAACAGAGGAGCAATTAGCTAAAACAGAAGTTTGCTTTCAGTAGACACAGAGAATTGCGCTATTTAAACCTGTTGCCCATCATGAACTTAAGTCTCCTTAAAAATAGCATCAGTCACTTTTATTGGTATAAACACCTAAATTGAGATCTAACAGCAAGTAAGGATTGTGCTTGTCCATAATAACTTCGGCTGTGAAATCTACTCAGACACAAGACATACAACCTTCCATATACATAAGTTATTTGTCAGCAAAAGCAGAATGCTGCCATTCTGAAACAATTACATACAGTAAAAGTTTTCAATATTTTATTAAAGAAAACAGTCAAAATGTACAAGTATTACCCAGGTTTGTAGATAACTTCCTATAAAGGCAGTAAAATATGAATTTCAATCTAGGTTTTAAAAACTGCTATAGTTGATTATTTTTAAAGTTGGTATTTTAAAATCACATTTCACAAATAGTTCTGAAATATTACCAAATGAATAGTGCAACAAGAAAATTTAAATTAGTTCTACACTGTTTGCATGTCAAGCAAAAGTTATAAGTAACTGCTTCAAATACTCAAACCATTTGAGAATGAATGAACCCACAGCTCCCACCAAAAACTGACTTCTGACCACATTAGGAATGTCCTCTTCTTGTTCTTCACTGGAAATCAAATAATAATAAAACAACACCTCTTGAGGTCATCAAAAATAACTTTAGTATAAAATTGTCTTGGCCTTTATCAAATATTACATGAGTAAAATTGTTAAGCCTTTATCAAAACAGACAGGAATAGGAAAAAAAAAATGTCATGGCCTTAATCCGTATCTGTTGGAATCATGTCTAGAAACGTTAGAAGCAAGACCAGAAACTTGGAGCCCTGTTTTGTTTTTAAAAACCACACAATCACAAAGAAAAACAGCTTCTTACAGCCTAAGGTTTGGGGGTGTTCTGCTCGAGTACCTGTTCCCATAGACAGCAATCTTTTATGTTCTGAAGAGAGCATACGCAAAATATAGAAAAATAAATAAAATAGCTTCTTACAGCCTAAGGTTTGGGTGCTGGGTGGTGGTTTAGTACGTCCCCCACAGGTCACTCTCTTGAGACCATATGCAGAAACATGGAAAATGATGTCCACCTTTCTTTTTTAGACTGAGAAAAAACCCCCTACATCCCAAAGCTCTTGAGATCGCAAAGGATGGTGCCCTGGGTGCTCTGGATGCTTTGGCAGCACGGGAAGTGGGCTCGGAGACAGACCCTGAGCTCCTTGTTGAAGATGAAGCAAAGGATGGGGTTGACCCCAGCCTGGGCAAACGTCATCCAGACGGAGGTGGTCAGGTAGACCTGGGGGATGGAGCTGGCCTTAATGAAGACCCGCAGGTAGCAGGCCACGATGTAGGGGGACCAGAGGAGCAAGAAGAGCAAGGTGATCATGTAGAACATCTTGCAGAGCCTTTTCTCCATCTTGAACTCCTCCAGCACCAGCAGCCTCTTGATCTGGCTGTGGGTGGCCTGCCTTATGCCCACGAGGGTGGGCGGCGTGGGCCCCCTGCCAAAGCCAGCCGTCCAGTTCGCAGCCGCTTGGCCCGTGGCCCCCGGCCCGTGGAAGGTCCAGTTTTGGCTGATGGCCGGTACCAGCTGGGCTGGCTTCATCTTGCGGTGGCCATGGATGAAGAAGAGCAGCTTGATGTAGACCAGGTGGGTGGCGGCGATGACGGCCGCCAGCATGAGCATGAAGCCCAGAGTGTCATTGGCCTTGACGTAGCGGTGCTCGAAGATGCACTGCTCCTCCTCCCGGATGAACTTGTAGGTGCCCACGTCGAAGACGGGCGGGAAGGCCATGGCCATGGAGAGAGTCCACACCATGCACACCACGGCCAGGCAGGTCCAGCCCGTCATGCGCTTGGCGTAGAAGCGGTGGTGGGCGATGGCCATGTAGCGCGTCACCCCCACGCAGAAGAGCAGGAAGGCGGCGTGGAAGCAGAAGAGCACGGCCAGGAAGGCCAGCACCTTGCAGCTGAGGGGCCCGTGGGGCCAGGCGGCCCCGCTGCGCACCGACAGCATGACGAAGGGGAAGCAGGCCAGCGAGCGGAGCCCGTCGGCCAGGCAGAGGTCCAGCAGCAGGTAGTACGGGGCGCGGTGCAGGTGCCGGTCCTTGAGGATGAGCCAGGCGAAGAGCACGTTGCCCGCCAGGCTCACGCACAGGATCAAGCCCAGCGTGGCCAGCTTCAGCCCGGAGGCGCTCAGCAGGCCGCCGGCGCTGGGCAGGTGCGGGCTGCTGCTGCTCCCCAGCTCGCTGCTGTTCGCCATCGGGTCCTTTCCTCCTCCTCCTCCTCCTCCTCGCAGCAGGGCCGGGGGCTCAGCGCCGCGGCAGCGCACCGAGACCCCCCCCGCCGCCCGGCGCCCCCATGCCCGCCGCCGCCGGCCTCCTCCTCCCCGGCCTCCCTCCTCCTCCTCTTCCTCCTCCTCCTCCTCCGCCGCCCCCCGGGCGAGGAGCGGCGCTGCCGCCGGGCTCCCCCCGGGCCATGCGGCTCCGCCGCCCCCTCAGGGCCGCGCCCCGCGCCGCCGCCGCCGCCCCATGCAGGGGGGCGCTGGGGGCCGGGAGCGGTGCGGAGCGGTGCGGAGCCCCCCGCCCCTTACCGCCGCCCAGCCAGCAGCTCCGGGGACGGGGGGGGCGGCGGCCGAGCCTGCGCACGGCAGCGCCCGGCTCCCGGCGAGGACAATGGGGTAAAGCCCCGTCCGTCCGTCCGTCCGTCCGTCCGCCCGGCCCTCCCTCCTTCCCTCCCCTCCCTCCGCCTTCCCTCCGCCCCCCGCGCAGCCCGGCCCCTGCGCAGCGCGGGGCTCCGGCGGGCGCGCAGCGGCGCGGAGCGGTGCGGAGGTCCCGCTGCTGCGGCGGGGATGGGGAGGGAGGGGAGGGACGGGGTGGGACGGGACGGGATGGACGCGATGGGATCGGATGGAATGGGGTGGCACGGGATCTATGGGATGGGGATTTGGGGTCACCGCCGTCCAGGTGGTCCCCAGGAGCCGCCTGGGGGGCACCCGGGGGTGAAGTGATGGATGTAGGTGCCGTGCCCAGGTGGGTGCGCACCCACGGACATGCCTGCTGGGACCTGCTGCATGTGCAGACTGCTGCAGCGTGTCTGTAGGGCAGGGGGATGCGCCCCTCGCCCGTGCACGCAGCCACAAACGTGTTTTGGACGGATTTAGGTAGCCCCAAGGGCGGTGTGCAGGGAGACAACGCCTGTTGCTGCTGAGCACCCGGGCATGCTGTGCTGGGGGGCTGGAGGGGACAGAGCTCTGCAGCCAGCTCCCACACAGACATCTCGGCGTGCACAAGAAAAAGCTGCCTCTGCATGTCAGAACGCTGACATTTGGGGTCTGACAAGGGCTCCTGAAAAGAAAGGGAGGGGAGATGGCAAAGGGAGGGGAGACAGCAAAATGTCGCTAAGCCACTCCGATGCTTTCTGTGTTTCTGCGCTGTGCAGGCGCTCGCCCAGCTCCTGGGCTGAGTTTTATCATTGCACGGTTCTGCATGGGGCACGGGGAGAGCGGGGAGTGGGTTCTGTGCCTTTGGCCTGACTCGCACAGCGCTGGTGCCCCTGCACTCTTGGTGCGAGTTCGCAATCAGCAGTTTAATTAGCACAGGCTGGTGAGATGCAGGCGCTTGTCCTCTCTCTCCCGCTTTGCCATCCTTGTGTGTTTAGGGCAAGGCCTCTCCGTGCGCCTTACAAGGCACACACCGCCCCGCGGCCCTGGGCGCTGGAGATGCTAATGCAATTATTGCACTGCTGCTGAATTGCCTTCATGGCCTCCTGTGAAGGGCAAGTCTGAAACGCTTTCAAGTGTTCTATTAAAAGCCATCAGTACATTCAGCATTATTCCAGAAACAATAGCAATTAAATCGTCTGCATCAGCCCCAAAAGCTGCATCAGCCCCAGAGCTTGCTGGCTGGTTGCAGAACGTCTCCGTTGGGTCTGCCGGAGGCTGGGCACTGACCTCAGGTGAGCCACCGGCTGCCCAGAGCTCCACTTGGCGTCCAGACGCTGGTGGGACCAACAGCAGACTTTGGCCCAAAGTTTGGTTGAGATCTCCATCCCATGCAGGACTTCGCTCGCCCATGGGTCAGGTTTTTATCTGCTCTTTACTGCTAGCATTCAGAGAGCAAAGAAATCCTGCAAGGGAAAAAAAAAAAAAAAAGGCAGATAATTGAGGCTGCTTTTTGCTTCCTACCAGCACATCTGAGCTGTTCTCAGTTGTTAGGTTTCTCATTTGCACCGAGGTTGTACTGTGACAGGGAATTGCCCACGGGTTCTTCAGTGCTCTGTGCTATTTCCCAGGCGTTTCTCACATCACTGCGGCAGGCAGTGATGAGCGTCGGGTGCGCGGTGTCCCCTCAGCAGCTGGCCCTGGGAGCAGCCTTTCTGGAGGACACGGGGAACCTCGTGCCTGGGCTGTCCCCAGCGCGAGGCAGGGCCGGGTTACAGGACGCTCCCACATCGGGGTGCCAGCAGCCCAAGCACTTTGCCAAGCCCAAGCACCAGGATTGATTGTCCTTGGAGTGCGTGGCTCTTCAGAGGAGGAGAGAGACCTTACGGCCTCTGTGAGCTCTGTCGTCTCTGAGATCAAGCGAGCGAAAGGGACCAGCACACCTGCTTCCCTCCTCTGTGCCCGCGGGAGGGCTTCTCCTCTTGCTGAATGCCCGCCAGCGCAGCTGAGCTGGCTCGGGAGCTGCCATAATTCACTGCTATCCTGCCAGGTTGGCAGCAAATTGCTAGCTCATCTTTCTCCCACCTGTACCAAGGGAAGGGCTGGTCAGGATCCGTGGTTCATCCATCTCCCCCGGCTGCTCCTGTGATGGTGCTGCTGAACGGCGCTATAGGGTGCGAGCCAGGGATGTGGGGCTGGCGTCCTCACGCATCTTGTGGAGAGGTGCAGTGCTATGGGAACAGCTAAAAGGAACGGGACAATAAGGGGCAGTTGGAGGGCCGACAGTCCTCACAGGAGCAGGCTCCTCACCTCCTCGAGGGGCTGAGGTGGGGCAGAGCAGCCACAATAACCACCCGTTATGCCCCGGAGCCCAGCCAGGTGCCCGGTGCTGATGTGGACAAGATAACCCCACACGTTGGGGCACCTCACGTCCTCCGTGTCAGACCCTCCGGGCTCCAGCAGATGCCCCTCCCAGGCTCCGTCTCCATTCAGACATTTGGACAGTGCCACGTTTACAGTACCCGCTCTGTGGCCCTAAAATGAGAGCTGGGATATTCAGTGACCCCTTTGCAAAGCTGCCTGTGGAGGAAGGGGATGCCTGGGGAGGCGTGAGGAGTTGGCATGGCCTGGACACAGCACGGCACCGAAACCTCAGCTCTCACCTCCCTGTGCCCAGGCAGGGATGGAGAAACGAGGTGTCTATTGATTCGGGCACAGCCAGACACGAGCCAAATCCATCGCAGCAGTCATGGGGAACAGTTAATTTCCAGAGATTGTAATGAGCGTGTTAAGCTATTTTCCTTTCTCACTCCAATCACTTCCACAAAACGAGTTTAATGAAGAGCTATTCTCTGCCCACAAAATGGTGCTGCACAAGCTAGATGGGTTCCCCTGACCTTTCAGTGTGCTTTGCTTGAAGTGGCTGCCTCTTCACATTCTGCGCTCCCTGCCTCAAATGAGAAAGGCAGCTGAAACACAGAACCTTAAAGAAAATACTGTGGCATGTTGCCTTTTTCCACCAGTCCCTGGTCTTCTTGGCTATTTATTATTGTTGGTGTTAGTTGTATTCGTGCACCTGGGAGCTCTGCATGATGCTTCTGGAAAGAGCAATGCCCTGTGTGCCTTGGTACCACTGTGGCAGAAATCAGAATGTTACCTGCTGAGTGATCTAAGAGAAGAAGCAGGAAATGCTGGGGTATGCCCGAAGGGTGGAACCGAGCCCCTGCCATGGCAGAGACACCTCCGGGAAGTGGGGCAGGTAGGAGCAGGCAGCCCAGGCCATTTCACCATCACGTACAGTTCAGGCAAGAAGTTTCCAGGCAGAGCAACCAAGGAGATGCAAAAGTCTGTCTGTAGCAGCGAAGGAGAACAGGGACCTGAGTCTGAGAGTGCACAGGAGAGCTCCGGACCCTCCTTACCAACTTGCTGCGAGTCCCAGACAACTCTTCTGACATTATCTGTGTTATCTTTGCATCTACTGAGTCAGGGGCAGGATGCTACAGAAGCAAAACAAAAAGCTGTCCCTCTTCCAGTGGAACTTAAAATCTGACTAAGATGAGAGAGGGCAGAGCTCCGGAGAGAGAAGGGGGAGTGGGAGCGAGCAGCGAGGCTGCAGCCCTGGGAACGGCATCGGCATCGCCACGGCCATCGCTCATCGCTGCCGAGGGAGGAGGGAGCGCGAGAAGATAATGAGGCAGTTTTGTGGGTGTTTACAAGGATCATGATAATGCCTGGTGACAGCGGCAGAGCAGAGAAATGACACATTAAGGTAATGTTTGGGCACTGGCTAATGTGAAAATAGTGTGAGAAGTTTTAAGCCTGCAAAATTTGCACTGCTACCTAAAATAGCTGCTTGGCACAGGAGTCGTGCTTGCCCTCTGTAGAAGCAGGGCACAGCCACGTTACACGCCACCAAAGGATGAGGGCAGCTTTGAAACAAGAGTGAAAATCTCCGGTCCTACTCCTTGCTTGCAGAGGGTCCAGGTGCCAGGTCAGTGATGAGGACCTGGGGACTGCCATCAGGCTGAGTGCAGGTCGGTGGTCAGCAGAGCAACCACAAAGGGCTTGGGACACGGTTTTGTTCACAGAAGTGTTTGTGCAAAATGCACAGATGACACCAAGGCGGGCAGGGGTCTTAATGTCCCTGCTGAATCCAGATTTGCTGCATGGTAGTGCCAGCTCCACGGGCGAGCAGTCCCCGAGCTGCGTGTGGCTGGAAGAGCCCTACCTGACAGCTAGCTATCACCATGCAGGGGCTCCTTCCCGGCTGCCTCGTACTTCATACGCTCTCTCGGGGAGGGAGGAGAGAGGAGTGGAGGAGTATATTTGGCACAGCAGGGAAGTGGACTCGGGTCTTTTCCATCCCTCGGCGCTGTGCTGCTGCGGGGAGAGCCAGCCTACTTCCACAGCGGCACTAATCCTCCTCCACAGCGAGCTGAACGTTTTGAACTCCAGCAACTCCTCTCATTTCTCCCCCGTGTGATTGTGAGTCAGGCCGCGTTTCTCTATTCTTCTCCATAATTGAGTAGGAGATTATTTTGACTGGAAATAACCAGACACAGGTATCATGGCTGTGAATGCCTCCATGTGTGCCACTTGCTGGAAGTTCAGAGCGTTCTGCAGAGGGAGCTGGTCTTGAAAGAGTTCGCTCAATGGAGAGGGAAGAAAAGCAGAGGGGAAGAATAGCTCCTTGTGCTCGCTTCCCTTGCTGCCTCTTCGAAACGTAACCCTCTGCATGTCGGTGACACGCTGTTCCTCAGAAGCAGCGCTTTTGTGGAAGAGCTCCCCTGTGACACGAGGCACAGCCGCAGCGAGACAGGCAATGTCACCAGCGTCACGGCTTTCCATGGCAGCTTTTAGCTGCTGCTCCGGGCCCACAGTTACAGAAAATTACAGGAAGTCACTGCTCAGAAATTTCGGGGGGATCTCCCCATGCCCCCTGTTTCTTCTCTTCCTTTTCCCTTGGCTACAGACCACCTGCCTGGGTTGCACTTCACACCTTTGTCCTGGGGACACCGAGTGACTGATGGGGCGCTGGGTGAGACAAGCAGATGTGATGCATCTTACTTCTCCGCCTTTTATGCATTAGCTGGGTATGAATTAGCCCTGCAGCACTCTTGCAAGGTATAACTAGGAGCAAAAGCTCCGTATGCATCTCTAAGCTTTTTGTTTGGTTGCTTACCTTTGAGCAATGCTGGGATTAATGCAGCCATCAGGGAGGGTTACTGGAGGTGCTGGGCTCCTGTACTGCCGGTGACATCAGCTCAACGGCGGGCTTACCTGTAGGAATCTTTGAATATAGCCTCTAGTGAGGAAAGATATATGAAATAATGACTTAAGTTGCAATTATACAGTGTTGGTTTTGTTTTCTTTCCTTTTTATTTTTCTTTATAGCTCTACAGCTCTATAGAAAGTGCTCAGGCAAGCATTTAGTACTGTAGTTGCATAGATAATATTTTTCTAACATTTTCTAACATGCTTGTTGTCCAAATGTTTTTCCATACTGACATCAGGTGCTGGCATTGGTTCACTTTGCTCCCACTTCCAGTGTCCAGTAATTGTTCACGGAGTCTGCCTCAGCTCTCATTTTCCCTTTTTTTATATGATAAATTTTCCAAACTACTGGAAATACTATTTGTGCTTTTTTCTAACATGATGCTCTTCCCATACACAGACACCTTTTACCTTTTAACTTGAGGAAATAAAATCTGAGGTCTTTGCTGCTGTATTGACCGTTCCTCTTGATTCACACCCGGTGCACAGCTTAGGTTGAAGCCAGGACTTTCTCATAGCTCAGCACGATGCAAATGGACATCCCCTCCTTTCCTGCTGCCTTCCCCACACACAGGTGGTCGAAATGAGAGGACAAGCAACGCAAAAACTTCCCGTGTGACTAAAACTGGAAGATTTAACAGCAGAAGTGAGTCCATGAGCACTGGTTCAGTGCTAAGTTCTTAGGTAAACTGCTGCTGTTGAGAGGAAGCCTTTGCTGGGGTGTAGGAGTGGGATGCTGATCACCGCGGTGCATCGCCGTGACCCTAAGTGGAGCACAACAGGTGCTTGGATGTCGGTTCAACTCCTTCCCAAACCACTTCTGAAGCCGTAAAACCAATTCAGCTCGGTGTCTGGAATTAAAATCAAGCCGTCATTGGATTCATGTTCAAGGACTGAGAGTCGCTAACTAACCCTTCTGTGTTTAAATTGCCTCTTCAACAAAGGCGTTCGCTCATCGTTTAACTGTGAACTATAGAAATAGCACGTAAAAGGGATTTGCAATTTGGAAGCGTTTGTGGGTCTCAATCAACTTTGTGCACTCAGTAAAGTGTGAGAAATATTTTTTACCATGCTATTCTATCAACTGAGCTTTTAAGGCAGTCTGATGAAAAGTAATTTATTATTTTAATAGCATTTTCTCTCTGGAAAAAAAAAAGGTCTTACTAACTTATTGAAGCAGAGCTTGAAATAACAGACAAAAACTGTCAGCAAAGCTGTGATGTAGTCTGGAGCTAAGTGAAAATTGTGACCAAAATCCGAGCCTACCCAAGCCCTGAGTTAAATGCCAAAATGCCCCGGGATTCCTCGGATCATCATGCAAGCTGTTAAGGATAACAAGCATCTTATTTGTTTGACGTTCTTCCCCCTGTCCCACGCTTCTTTTCCTTTTTGTTTGTTTGTTTGTTTGTTGTTGTTCCTTTTGTGCTACGTTTTGTATTTTGGGGGTACCTGGCAGGAGGAGGGTACAACCTTTCAGGAAGACCCAGCAGGACTTCAGTTTTTCTGTGGTCTTGAAAAAATTGTTGTGGTTAAATAAAAGCTAAGCTTAGGAAAGAAAAAAAGGCATTGGTTATGTGCATAGTACAAAGCCTCTGTACAGCATTTAAATACAATTTTTACCTTTACAGAAAGGACACGGTGATTGGAACGGCCATGGAGAGCTGTGTGGATTTCATCCACGCAATGCGTGGGTCCAGCCTGGGAAATAAACCCCATTTGCCATGTTCTTTGAGGCCATTTGCAGCTTTTCTTCCCCAAGGAGGGACCCGGCTCTGTTGCCGATAAATAAAGTGGAAATTTTGACACCAATTTCAAAGGGAGCTAAACTGAGCTCCATGAAAAGGGAGTGCTAGCATGCAATGCTCCTTTTCTTTTTTTCTTATTAATGCAAGTAATTAAATGTTTGTATTTTTTAAGCACTAACTGGTTTTTGATGGTTGTTTAGAGACTTTGAGAAAGTCAATAATTTTGATGAAATAAGACTGTAGGCTCCAGAACAAAGTCCACAAGGAATCCGTGATGTTGCTAGGATACAGCTATTAGTATTTTCAGTGGCTGGGATATTTTTTGGTGGGTTTTGTTTGTTTGTTTGTTGTTTAATAGGCTGGTCCTCACTTCTCTTACAAACAGTAAAATATGCAATTGCCTGATCTCATTTACATGGCATTGTCTCAGTCACAGCGAGTAAGCCGAATTTGACCCAGTAGTTTCTTTTATTTCAGGAGAAGCAACACAAGGAGTAATTTTGACCTGAGCTACACAGAGCACTTTTTATCTGAATCCGGATGCCTTGGAGGTGCAGGATCAATGTCACAGTATGAAGTCAGTCTCCCTCTAGTGGTTCATTTCCAGAGGGGCCCTTGGTTTTACCGGCTTCAGTGAGTACAGAATTTGCTGGAGTGTGATGCAGAAAGTCCAGTGACCCTCTATGAACAGTATCCAACTAATAATGTACAAGAGGTGAGTATAAAACCTGCTAAAACAAAACCAAAAACACTGTATTTTCTATGTTTTTCTATTTTAGACTTTTTATATTTCTTGCAATATCAATACAAGATGAAGCTTTCCATCCCTGGCTTCCTCTGCAGTCCAGGCTAACATGTTTGCTCGGTGTGTAGGATGCGACTCTTGCACATTGTTTTTTTCAGCTGTGTACCAGGCTGCCTGTAAAAAAAAAGATCAGTATTTAATCTCATGTTCCACATCAAAGCAGCTGCCAGATGTGGTGCCAATAACATTCTTTTTGATTTAATATAACACAGAATAGCATGGTGGATGATGCTATTTTGGGATCGCCGTGTTTGGGGAAGCAATATCTAAGTGAAACACTGCAGATATTTTACTGGGAAATAAGGAAAGGAAAGCTGCTTGGAGCTTGGAGCTGCATAATGCAGCTCAGATTCGAGGTCCGTCAGGTTTCTCTCATTTCTGCCTGTAATCTCACCTTTGCTAGGCATTTGTTTCTTTAGCACCTAAGATAGATCCAATTCCTTAAAAGTGGAGGCAATGGGAAGGTGGAGGGATGAAAGCAGAAGCGTACAATCCAAAGCTCAGTTAGAAATTCAGGTCTAACACCTGATGCATGGGTTTTGATGCTGAGATGAGCCAGTTCAGCTCCCCAGAAATGGCTGGGTCAAGAATAAAGATCTAATGTAAAGCATACTTAGTTCAATAAACGCCTTTACTTAACTGTAAAGGGCTTTGGACCAGGCTGAACCCTCCTTCATGAGCAATGGTAACCAACAGGGCTGTGACTGCAATACATCAAATTGCCTGGAAAGACGGATGTCCTTTGAGCTAGCACACTAATCTGAGGCAGGTAGAGAGCTGGTGCTGCTTTCTTCATGAGCGTATTCACTTCTGGAAAAAATCCTCCTGGATTTTCCTTGTTCTTTCACATAGCAGGGATGCTATTTGGCCTTGTTTTTTTGCTTTAACTGCAACAGAGATAAAGCTTGGAGAAATTTAGTATTACCTGCCCCAGGAGTGAGTAAGATCCATGCAATTTTCATAGGCCCCTGGAACTGGAGGTTATAAGATGCCACCATCTCTCTGTGCAGCGCTGTACAGTGCAAGCAGTTATGCAACAGCTTTAAGGGTCAGGTTTTACTTTGTTTGACTTTTACTTAATGGCCAACTTCTGTTGGGCAATCAGGACTTCCCCATCCCTTGGCAGATTGTTTAAAACACTTTATTTTGCATGCTGCTATGTAAAAGCTGCACAGTGGTTCTTATTAGAGTGGTTTTGGAGCCTTTTTTTTGTTTTGAACTTAATTTTTGTTTTCACTTTTCAGGCTGAAGTTTCCACATATAATGTCTGGGCCAAAGGTGATTTGGTTTTGCTTTGTAACTTCAGCAACTAATTTTGTTTATACAAAAAATAGGCCTTTACTCCTAGCATGTGGGTCAAAAATTCTGCAATTTTTTCACAGCTCCGCAGCTAAAAAAGTGGATGTAGAAATCCAGTACGCACGTACTCCTGCCTGAGATTTGTTCTAGCATCACTCACAGACAGAAAGTTAATAGTAGCCCTGTGTTTGCGAGGAGGTTATGGACACTTATGGGGTGTCCACAGATGTGTGGGCTGCCTTGGGTAGGTTCATGCCCCTGAAGGAAGCCTTCGGTGGCAGGCAGCTTGCAGCAGTCGGAGGGGTGAGCAGCCTGTCCCGTGGAGCAGTGCTCAGTGCTTGCTGTCCCAGGCACGACCAGGCTCAAGCCTGCCAGAAAAACTGGGGCAGCGAGACAGTTTGTTTTGAACAAAACAAAGTTATGCAATACCATTTAGTTCTGACATGTTCCCAATAAGCAGCAAATGAAGAACTCACTAAATACAGTATATCTCTGGCCATATCATTTGAATATAACTTGTTTCCATGACAACCTCTGCTTAACAGCTTGGCTGATATGAAATCATTCCTAGATGGGGGAGCTTTTGCCAAAAGCATTTGGATTCAACACTTTAATATCATGCTTTAGGTTTTAAAAAACATTTATTTAAGCCTTTGGAAGCAAATATCAAATCAAATCCCTTCCTCACCTCTGCTTTGGCTTTTGGTTGATCAGTTTATCTTCCTGGGAAGCTATCAGAAGCAGCTCCCGTGTTACTTAATATGCTTCTGAAGTCACAGGCAGTGTTTCAAGAGCCAGCGATCGTGACACCAGTGTTTGGTACAGAAATTACATTTCATGGCTGTTGGCTCAGTCTGCGAGCCGGCAGGGCACCGGCAGCAGCAGCTGGGCACAGCAGCCAGGGCTTGTGCGCCAGCCAGCTCCCAAGTCCATGAAGGTTTTATGCTGCATCTGGCTCTGGCTCGAAGTAAAAGACCAGCTTCGGCTAGGCAGAGGTCTTTCCCAACATTACACATGGTTATTTTTTTATTAGGAGCACTGAATAAACAAAAGCAGGTTATCTACTGGGTGTTTTCTGAGGTGCCATACCTATCGCCTCGGAAATAGCCGTGGGAGGCTTCCAGTGTGGAAGCGCAACATGACTGCTCATATGGCGCTTGTTCTCTTCCTCGCTTGCAGGTGCTAAATTGTGTTAAAACATAGCTAAAATAAGCCTAATGCTTTGCTAATATTTCTCATGCATGCAGGCATTGTAGTTGCCACAGCGATGTTATACAACTGCCAGTAAGGGAAGGGATGGTCCTGAATGTTTGAGGAGGCTGCCTGCCCTTCCAGCCACCGCCACGTTACGCTGCAGGGATCCTCCCCTCTAGCTGGGAGCAGGGGCTGTGCAAAGAGCTACCCGAGCAGGCAAATAACATCTCAAGCACGTGTGATACAGCCGGTGCTGCCAAGGCTCTGGGATCAGCACAAATGATAAGGGCAGGGTGTTAAATGTCAAGTAAGACCATGGAAAGAGTTATGTTCAGTGTTCCAGCTATAGTGTGCTTGCTCCAGCTTTAAATAGCCCCAACATGGACCCTTACTGACCAGTACTTGGACCCTTGTGACAAAGAGGTTCATGTGCTTAAAACTGAGTGCAGGAAAGCAGTGACCCACTCAAATGGGCCAGAATGGTATTTCCCACTCCACTTTTATTATTATTTAATTATTTTTTCTTTTATTCTCTTATTATTTCTTTCCCACCAGTGGTCACCTGGGAACGTTTCAGCTGTTACCCATCTGCAATCAGCTGATCTGATCTGCCTGCTGACTCCTGCTCTTGGCTGCCTGGTTCTGCTTTATAAGACCTTTCCTGGCAGAAAATCCTCTCTTTGCCTAGAGATTCTGCAAGCAAAGTGAGGATGTGGCTGGGATGGGACAAGTAAGTAAGGGATAGAGTTCTGCTGTGGTGGTGAGCCTCATCTCTGCACCACCTTGGAGCATGGCGTTGCACCTAAACACAATTGGTGTGTTGTAGGTCTGCTTGAGAAGGTACCAAAGCACAGGAGATGGCATCAGCAGGGTTTCTTTAAAAATGAACATTCTAGATATGAGGCAAATATCAATGAAATACATTTTTAATTAAAGCTCATAAATCTGTCTAAAAGTGCTAGTAATTTCCTGGGACTCAGTCTCTGAATTGCTTTTGTTCAAGGCATGCTGGCAGCGCGGGGAGGCTGAGCAGGATCAGGATGTTGTTCTCACCACTGTTTCTCCTTGTGAGATCCCCCTCAGGAGACTTGTTCCTGCCTCTGTGTCACGACTTCTTAGAAATGTCTGTAGGCAAGGGCTGCGTGTGCTAATTCAATGCATCCTGTGATTGCCCTTCCTCCACAACCAGATTAATTTACTGTTATCGGAGATTCCCATGATGTACCTTGTGCCGCTGGTGAGGCCTGGTGCTTACTGCTGTAAACAAGAAACAAACAGAGGCTTTACATGTCTCATTTGGAGTAATGATACAGGCTCTGCTGCCTGGTATTCACTCAGTGTCTTGGAGGTGTGGGGGCTGTACTTTGATATTGTTCCTTACAGCTCAGGTTGTTTGTAACATGGTAATTTGTTTTCAGCCTGAGCTATAATGTTTTAAATGATGAGCTGCTCTCTGATGGTAGAATCTGGAGGCTTTCACTGCAGCGTGTGGTTCCTGTCAGAGGCAGGCGGTGGATTTAAAGAGTTAACTGTGTAGTACATGTTTGAGGTCTTGGCCTTATTTCAAGCGAGATTGGCTGTATAGACAAAAATGAGCACTGTACTGGCAACCTCAGCAGGACACCAAGAGGTGAGGTGTGCCCTTGAGGAAGTCAGCACCCTCCTACCTTCTCTTCTTCTCCAGCTCTCCTGTGAAAGCACAGGCCTGCTGTGCCTAGATACGACCATTTATTGTAGTATTTTGTTCAGGATGAATGTTTTTGGTGGGCTCGCTGTTAAAACAGAGGGAGAAAGCTTGGAGTGGGCATACCAATGAATTTTAGACTCCAAGCTTTCCCAAGCAGTCATTATCTTGTCTTCTATTTAAAGAGCAGTAAATTAAATTGCAAGAGATGGTGCAACTGGTTTTCCAGATCTTATTTAATTTGGCTAAGCAGTTAGCATTTTCCATCTGCACAACATAATCATTAACTTTTTTTGGTTCTTCACTGTCACTGTACAGACTGCTTTTTACGGGTGATCTCTACCCTTACTTACTGTTAGATTTCATTTTTTTAAAGGAGTGTGGCTTCATTGATTTTTCTTTTAGGAAGAAGTACATATAAAATTATTCATCCTACTAAATGTGTTTGCAAGGAATCCTGTGTGATTCATGGTCTTTGATCCTGCTATCGCTTATGTGGGTGTTTAACTTTACTATTGTGCATAGTCCCACCGGGGAGAATCTTAAATTAAGAAATACTATTATAAAAATAATGTGAGATTTTTAAAGCGCATATCCATGCTGGTTTATAAGAAATGGCACCCTTTAAAACAAGCATGTAAATTAACTAGGAGGGGGAGAAGATGAGAAGACAGATAAATATCCCCGTCCAAGTCAGCTGCGTGCTCAAGTTGTATCTATTGCTGTCTGTCACTGCTTCTCTGTCCCTGTGTCCCTCTGGTTCTCGTGTCCCTCACTGTGTACAATTCTGGGCACCAGGATGTAAGAAGGACATAAAACTGTGTCCAACGGAGGTTCATGAAGATGGGGAAGATGCCTCAGGAGTGCTGAGGTCCCTGGGTTTGTTCAGCCCAGAGCAGAGCAGGCTGAGGGGAGGCCTCATGGCGGCCTGCAGCTCCCTCACGAGGGGAGCGGTGGGGCAGGGGCTGAGCTCTGCTCTCTGGGGACAGCGACAGGACCCGAGGGGACGGCATGGAGCTGGGACAGGGGAGGGTCAGGCTGGGGGTTAGGAAAGGTTCTGCACCCACAGGTGGTCAGGCACTGGGACAGGCTCCCCAGGGACATGGTCACAGCTCCGAGCCCTGAGTTCAAGAGGCGTTAGGGCACCGCTCCCAGACGCGGGGTCTGGGGTGGTCCCCCCGCTAGCCGACTTGTCCCCTCCCGTCCTTCCTCCCTTCCTCTCCTCCTCCTCTTCGCGTCCCTTGTCCCCACCCCGCGCCCTCTCACGTCCCGCCCCCCCGATGCGGGCGGCGCTGCGGGGCCGGCCGGGGCAGGGACATGGCGCTGAGCCCCCCCGCCGGCCCCCCGGGCCCAAAGCCCCCGAGCTCCCCGGAGGGGCGGCCGGGAGGGCAGGGGGGGCCGGGGCTGCCGCTGCCCCTGCACTCGCCCTGGACCTTCTGGCTCGACAAGTGAGTGGGGGAGACGGGGGGGAGGAGGGGGGGTGTTAATGGGGGGCTGGCTTCGGGGGTGGAGAACTTCTGGAGGTAACAGACCAATTTGCTGCATCCTCCCCCCCCCCGCCCCAACTTTCCACCCGCTATTAATAAAATCACTTTCCGAGCCAGTTTTGCTTTTGTAGCTATCGATGCCGGCGCCCCGGGTGTTGCTTTAAGCCCTAAATTTAGACGTGACGCGGGGCGGGGGGAGGCGAGGGAGGGGGCCCTGGCCTGCCCGGGGGTTGGGGTCACCGTGCCGAGCCCAGGCCGAAACTGAAGCTTAAATCCCGGCCTGTTCGCCTGCCTGCTCCCGGATTGTGTTTTTGTCTTGTTATTAACCTTCTGTGTCACTCCTTCTACCTCGTGTTATGTCTCTCCCCTCCCTCGCTGGGTTCTCTCCCCTGCGAGCCCTGCTGCAGGCTGACCGCCTTCCTCGCACTGTCCTGATCTCCTCCTCCCCTCTTCTGCCCCTGTTTTATTCCCTGATGGAGAAATAGCGTGAGATTGACGAAAGCATGCAAATGGTCTCAGGTCCCGCAAACCATGTAAGTGACCCCACAAATCACTCCTGGTTTCGCCCCCTTTGAACCGTGACTTAGTTGCAGTCAGGTTCAGGGTCTTTCTGTTTGTTTGGTTACTTCTTAAAAACAGTATTTGGAGCACTTCTGACGCAAGCTATCATGAAGATCTGCTTGTTTACACGAGCACGTGGAGATAAGTGTGTCTAGCTTGTACAATTTATGCCAGAAGTTCCAGTTACTGACCTGTATCGTGACCCCCTCACCCCCAAGTCCTGGTTCAGCTGCATTTCAGACTTTAAAACTCAGTAATTCTGTTCACTTCTCTTGCTCCCTCCTTCTGATCCCTTCTAAGTGCATTTAATTAGGTAGTATTCTTCCTTACCTTACAAAACCAAAAGTGAATGTATATTTTTTTTAAAGAAGTGTGACCAGGCATCAACATGTCTTTAGCCTTATATACACTCCGCACAGTTTTGTTTACCAGCAACAGTAGCAGAATAATGACAGGGAACAAGATTATTATTTTTAATGTAAGTCATTAAAAAGCACATGAGAGCTCTTAATGCACAACCAGAAGCGTAGATTACTGCAGTGTGTGGAGGTATGTGTGTCTCTACAGAGTTCCACCGAAGCATCAGTACTGTTTATTGGTGCACCCACATGGTTTGCTGGGGGACTGGTGCTTAGGCTTGTATGGGACAAACTTTCTGTAGAATACAACTGAGCATTTTTAACGTACTTCCACAGTGCCTAGTGTGGAGCAGTGGTGTTGTGACATGAGACGTTATCGCTTCTGAGCGCCTCTACGTATTACAGTGGTTTGGGGCTGAGATGTAGGAGGAAGTGGAATTTTAGGGTAAGTAGATGTTGAGATGGATATGTATAGGTAGGCATCTTTCTATCGCTATAGTGAGAGATCCATGGCATACATTCTAAAATCTCCAGCACGTGTCTTTTCATTAAGTCACACTCAAAGTAAATATCCAGGAAGTAGCACTTCATCTAGCAGCTTGGGACGTGCTTCCAAGTGATTCACTTGGGTTTAATGGCCTCATTTTTACCTTAGTGTCCCGGATTCATCTCCCATCTCAGAAGTAAATGCCTTTGTTTTGTCCGCATTAGCACTTGTTTCTCTAAATGCCTTGGCACAGGTGTGACATCTGAGGGCTGCAATGCTGTGACCAGGTTCTGGTTCACTGTCATTATCTCACGTGTGTCATGGGCCATTTGCATTTCCTGTAAGTGCTAAGCCTTCTTTCTTGGTACGTGTCTAAAATATTAACAGTCTGATACCACTTTCTTATATCGGGCTCCATATATGCTTTAGGAAAGTGAGAATGATGAAAGTGTTTGGGAAAATATTATTCACTAGTTTGACAAGTAAGTTCCCATGAATGATGTTCAAATGCTCACAGGCCAGCCATTTCACATACAAAGGCAGAAGCTGTCATTTTTTCCTGTTAAAAGAAACAAGATTTTAAAAAAATATGTTAATGAGATGTAAGGTGATGTACCAAGTGTTTTAAAACCAAGGCTTTAGATCTGCTGTTCTGTGTGTCCATTCTGCAGGTTTCCGAGTTGATACCTGCATGCCTTCTTGTAGTGCTTTGCATGCCATATCCTGGTGATGTTACAAGGCCTGGGGAATTTCAGCAAGTCTTGTGGATGCCTTTGGTACCACCTTGGGAAGCTGATTCCTGGATCTTCACACTCCTGCTCATCTCAGCGTGGCTGTGAATTAGTGCACAGTTCTGCTCATAGTTGTCTCTGGCTTTTAAACAAAAGATTGCATTTCTAGTTGTTGCAATGCTACGTAGTCTTGTTTTAACAACAAAGTGTGATTATGCCTCAGTGAAGGTAATAATTTAAAAACAAGTATTAGAAATCTGGTCATTATATCCATGTTGTATAGGGTGTTCATCACGGGGATTTCACAAAAGGAGAAGTTAAGCAAAATGACCATCAAAGGTTTGGATGTCATGGATAACAAGCCAGGTTAGGCACTTGAAACTAACCCTTAATGGGACTTGGGATTGTAGATCTAGATGCGATCTGTGTGATTACAAAGATGGTGAAACTGATTTTCCTTTTGATGTGTATGTTTGGGCACAATTCCTAGCTGGTGTTGCATGCCCTCTTATGATTAAAGCTACGCTAAGTAAGCCTTTCCCTGCTAAAATAATAGAAGATACGAGTACTAATAGCTGTCTGCTTTTTTCAGGCTCTCAGTGAGAAGCCAGAGGTTTTGTCAGTGGTTACAGTTCGTGGTCCAGAGTGTGTGTATGCACTTGCAGTGATGAAGATGTTGCACGTCCTTGCAGAAAGACGTATTTTGAAGATCTGCATCTGAGCTGACAGTTTTGCTGACATGCCACTTTCAGTCAACAGAAAATACGGGTACCCTTCTTTACAAATCACTGCTATCAGAAATTGAATGCAGATCACAAAAGCCTAGTACAGAAGTCTCATTTCCAGATAAGTGCTGTCACAGATGCGCTCATGTCAGTGGAAGTGTGTGTGAGTGTATGCACACAACAGTGCAGGTTTCGTTGCCTTTCGTCTGCCTTTTCTTGCCTCACTTCAGCAGTGCTTTTTAGGTAATTTTGTTTATGGTTCAACTCTTCTGTATCTTTGAGAGGAAGAATATGCTAATGAATGTTGTCAGATGTAATGCAATGTTAATAGACAACTCCAGGAAAGTGAAAACATGCTCACATAAATATACCCCTATATGCTGAATTTTCTCTCCCAGGTTTGTAGCGATGAGATCTATATAAATAATGCTTAGTAGACAACTGAGCTGTTTTCATAATAATTGTGAATCATTATAACTGAACACATCAAATATTGGAAACTAAACTTAATAATTTCCCTTCTTCCCTATAGCAAAATCCTATTTATCTAGAATAATCTATTTCATCTATTAAAGCTCATGAGTAGGTGGCTTACAATGAAAAATGATGGTTAATATTATAAAAACGTTCAACCCGGTAAATGCATTTTGACAGGCTTTGATGGCTTGAAATCAGTCTTTGTCTGCATTCAGGATGGATTGCCAGATTTATTTAGTTGCCACAGCATGTTTTTGAGTTTATGCTTTGCAAGTAAATATTTTGCTTATTTGTACCCAAACCAGTTGTGTCAAAGTACTGACAGTGGTATCTTCAGAAGTACCCGGCAGCTTTTAAAGCTCCCGCTAAAGCCGTGGAGTGATTCCCGCTGGGAAACAAAGGCCAGTGTGACTACGTCTGAAAAAAAAGCTTCTATCCTTGGCTCTTTGCAAGGAAACAGAAGAGCTACAGTTCAGTGTCACATTACCATAAGCACAACCACCTGGAGGTTTATTCATGCATAAAACAATGGAATTTATCTTCGTGTCTCTTGTTCTTTATTCATGCTGGAATAATAAAGGCGTAGCTAAGCAAGCTGGCAGTAGGATCCAGTTTGGGTAGGCTATTTCTGTTTCCACGCTCCACTTCTGACTGATGCCCCTGCAGTTTACTGGGGTGGGCCTGACCTCGTTAGGCAGCTCGGTTCTTCCAGAAGTTGCACTGAAACTTCGCCCATAAATATTCTGAAGGTGCAGGAAGGTGAAGGTGCAGGGCACAGAGCAGGCGAGCTGCTGAATATTTCATGTGCAGGCTCTGTGGGGAAGCTGGGTGTGCATTAATGGGTTGGTGGCCCGTGGGCCGACATGCCCACCTCCAAAGGAGCTTTGTGTGTCCAGCTGCTTTCTGACACAGCCTTTTCCCCCCTGCTCTGAGGGGTTTGCAGTGCTTGTTGAGCTGATTCAAAACAGCACCATGGCAATAATTCAAAATTCATTGTGGTGCATCAGCCTGATGTTACTGTTGATGGCAGCAAAACTATCCGAAGTGGAGGAACCCCATGATGACCTGCAAATACAGACCCTTAAATGAAGCTTTCTGTTTTGTAGTAGTGTGTGATGTTTTTTTCTGCAAGGTACACAAACATCTTATTACTCTTCGCTTATATTGCAAGTATTTGTTGGAATAGGAATATCTACAGGCTTCTTCATTAGAAACTCATCTAATACTTGTGCTAGTTTAATCTAAACTTTTTATATGTATTCATTTTAAAAAAAAGACTATTTCCTGGGTTTTGAGGCACAGAACCCACTCAGTTGTCATTTGTGTTATCTGACTAGTTTCTGGGTGGCTGTCGCAGAACAGCTGCAGTTCGTTGCTGTCAGCAATCTGTAATTTTGAATGAAATGCACTCTTTCCTTCTCTGGCTGTCTGTGATTTAAAATACTGTTTCTGTCCTATGCTCATGCGTTAAACCCAATTTGTGCAGGTGTAACTTCTGCAGCAAATGGTCCTGAAACTTTTAAATTGATGCATGCTGTCATTTTATCATTTACAGTCCCTTCAGTAGTATTTGCTTAATAAGGTTTCGGGGTTCATGCTCACACCCATAAATCAGTGGCACTTCTCGGAGCTGGGTGCGAGGCTGACAGAATGCAGTGTAATCTTGTGGGCACGAAGTGCTTGCCAGGCAGGTTACTAAGAATAAATGAGTAGTCAGTCACCTTAACTCTTAGAACAAATAATTTGCTGGTTGATTGGTGTTTTCTGCCAGCTGATGTTTTTTTTTTTCCAGACAAACTATGTGATCTGCAGCTATCAAAATGACCTCGGAGTGGAATATTCTGTCTTTCATTCTTAGCTGATCTTTAAAATGGCATTAAAATAACTACATGGCTACCGTGTAGCCATGTCTAGATAACCTTTGAAAGCTATCATTACAGACTGGATTTCTCTTTCATTTGAATAGACCTTACCACGGCAGCATCTCGGGAGCGGTATCATGTGAGCATGCAGAGAATATGCCACATGTTGTACAGCAAAGTTAGGGGTTGGTGATCTGCAGCTAGCAAACAGCAGCACGTAAGAGAAGAAATCTTTTGAACGGTGGTATGAAACAAGGCAAAACTTACTCATGTTTTGCCTATTAAAGGTCTGTAGTAGATGACACACAATGAGATGTGCTACTTGTGGTCAGCAGCAAGGAAAAAGTAAGTGATAGTTTGTAAATCCACCATTCCTCATTGACAAAGTTACCTCCCTGTTTTACATCTCTTTTAACTTACTACTTTCATTGTTTTGTGTGTTTGAAAGCTGACTTTGGTTTTGTTAAATCCCGGGGATTTTTCCTTTTGCTCTTTAATGGTGAGCGCAGAGCACAAAGATGCCACCAGTCACTATAATAATTCCTTCTGAGCACACTGAAAGCTTTGTTTGCTGTTGTTTTCACATTATCGGTCTTCCCATGGGAGTTCTTGTGGTTCATGAACCACAGGACTCAAACCTGCACTATATTGATTTCTTGTCTGTTTTTTATAACCTCTCGTTAAATTAATTACTGAAATTGGGGCATCAAATGCCGTTTTCTCATGGAGTCCATCACAGCAATGTAGTCTTGTATCCAGTGATCATTAGCTAGTCCTTCCTGTGCTGGAAAAGATGGAAGGGTTTCTCTGCTGCTTTTGTGTGACCTTTTTTTTTAAAGTCATTTGCTTTGATAGGAGCCCCCCACGAAACCTGAGGGCCAGTATTAAAGTTCTGAAGAAGTTCTGAAGGTGCTTGCTTCAGCAGTTCTGCCTGTTTAATTATTTCATTTAATTATTTCATTGCTTCTGCCCCAGAGCCTGAATGATACCTGTAACAACCGAGAGTTGTTGTAGTGCTTTACATGCTGATCAGATGCACAGCAGCCACAGAGACGGGAGGGTTACTGGGGTCTGGTTTGCCTTTGTCCTTGGATCTTTCTCCAGCAGGTACCCGAGCAGCAGCTGTATTTCCCTCTGTTTGTTGTGTCTCCTTTGTTGCTTCTGTTTCTGGGTTCAGTCTTCTGAATGAATGTCAAGCTTCCTGTGCAATGGGAGGTTGCTTTGTGATCTTCGTTCTGCTTTACAAATCCTGTGTTGCCTTCTGAGGAGGAAAATGCTTCTGGTTTTAAATGGAATGAGCCCCGGAAATTTTGACCTCGTTCTCACAGTGTGCCTGTGGGGCGCGTGCTGGGATTGTCAGGTGGGTGGTGATGGAGCGAGGACACCTGGGGACGTGCTGGATGAGCTGCCCTGCATTGCACACACCCGAGAGATGGCACAAAGGCTGAAAAGAATGCGGTGCTGCGGTTCTTTAAGGCAACAGCTCAGGTTGGGATGGGAACTTGGGAATAGTTGGTGTGAGGGTGACCTGGAGAAGCTCACCCCATCTCTGGTGTACAGCAGCGTAGCCCTGCGCCCTGGCACTGAAACCAGCCCAAGCACCTCTTGGCTTTGTGGCAAGTACCAGTAGCAGACACAGCTTGAAGAATGAACTGTGCAGTGAAATCAGCTCAGTGTAACAGCAGTACACCGGTTAGCCCTGCATCTTGTTCTCCTTCAGCCCACCCGAGGGATGCCGGAGCAGGGCCGGGGGCTCCTGGTGCTGCGCTGGGCTGGAGCCCGCTGCCACCTGGCGGCCGCTGCCCCCCCTGCGGCGTGCCGGGGGTCTCGGGGTGCCCCCGGCTCTTGGGAATCACTGGCAAACAAGCTGGGGATGCGAGCTTGGGTCTTTCCATTATCTTTAAATGATTAATGATAACTAGAATTGGATCTTACTGTGTAACTTTGATACGTGGATATTTCATCTTCACACTCGTGTGTTTCACTTCTCCCTTCTTCCCCCTTGTTAATATACGTCTTTATTAATCCCTACTTTCTTTCCCCCCCCCAAGGTCACTACCTGGTACTACAGCAGCTGAATGTGCCTCGAACTTGAGGAGGATTTATACGGTACAAACAGTGCAGGTAAGGCTGGCTTTGCTCTAGCAACTGCCACACAAGAAAAGTAAAACTTAAGGTGTGAAGCAGCATTAACACCCATATGGGTGAGTCACGCTCATGGCTGTGCTTACCTGTGGTAGGAAGTGTAAGCATTATTGTGCGTGGTCGTGTGTGGTATTACTTAGTCACTGTTTGAATTTCGCTTGGCTTTCCAGACCAGAAAAGGAGGAAATATACTGGCTTGATCAGGCGAGCCCACCCATAAACTTTCCAGAGTTCCCATAGCGCCTGTGCTGCGTTGTTCTACTTGATGTGTTCTCAAGTATTTTTCATGACTTTTCTCTAAGTTTTAATACAGAAAATCATTGCGTAAATACTAAATATTACAGCCTGTGTTTTTTTCGTCTTTCTACCCTGGAGCATGATTTGTTTAAAAAATAAAAACAAGAATCTATCAAACTGACACATCAAAACGCTTTTACATCATGCAGCAATGAGAAATTCTGCATGTTTGTGTCATCTACCAGTGCCCATCAGTGGACATCTCTTGCAAGTAAATTACATTTTTGTTTTGTACCAGGGTTACCATGCCTGTGTTAGCAGGATGGTTGCATCAGCCGTGCAGCGGAACATCTGTCAAGTTTGAGCTGACAGCGCCAGTGGGCTTGTTTCAAAACCAGCTGTGCTGGCTATTGTTGTCCCTGTTGGAAAAGGGTCAGCTTAAGATCACAAAGCAGTGTACACAGTCTGGTAATAGCCATCTTCCCACTCTGAATCCAGCCTTTATTGATTAAATTATTAGTCTTTATTGTTCAAAAAACTTAAGGCTTTCTTTTCATGGATTTGGGGCTGAAAATATAAAGAATCCCTCTGGGTCCCCTGGGAAGACCCAGGCACGAGGCCAGGTAAGCACAAGGGGAAAGCTGAAGCCAGTGCCTGGTGTTGGCTCTCCCACAGGAGCCGCTGTTTGTTTGTGCCTCTTTTTCCATATTCATTGGTGAGAGGAGCAGCACTGCACAGTGGCACGGAACTCGCTATGAATATTCCTATTTCTCACTGATTTTTTCATACCCATTTTTAATAGTTTTCCTTCCCTTCTTGTGACTGGATAATGGTAATGGCTGTTAGATGGAATTGCCAAGGGCTACAAAATCTTATCGCATAATGTTGCAGTCTTTGTTTCGAAGTTGTGCTAATGATTAAGTATTAGATGAACTAATACTTAATTAGTTGTACTAATGCTTAATGTTGCATCACTACATGTTGATGCAACATAAGTCTTTTAAATCCTTTCTTCGTTCTGGCTGTTGGATAAAGAAGAAAGGGAGTTGGGATCCCTTCAATCATCCCTCCCTGTTGCTCACCACACCTTCTAGGTGCCTTTTATCCACCCCAAGCACGTGACAGCTGCTGCTCTTAGTACCAGAAAAGCTGGCATGTATTCTGATGGGTCCTGGATCTTTTCATTTCTCCCCCATTCCTGTATTAACGTGTATCTCAAGTTCTTTGTCTCATGAAATTTTTTTACTGTGATGAAGGCAGAGTAGTTGGACAGCTCGTTAGGGATTTAATTCAATGGAATTATCGCTGTTCCTTTGTAGTTCAAGGTGATGCCAGTGAAGTTTTTAGGTTAGTCATTAGTGACACAAGGTAGAGATTTTATGTAAGTATATATCTTTAGTATGTTAAGGAAGTTTAATGTACCAGTTTGTTCTGACATCCTTCAGTATAAACACACACAAGTGAAATTGCAGGAAGTTTCATTTTCTTACAATGCAGAAGGTGACAGGTCTCTAGGAGTAAGATGTGTAATGGTTTTAGAGAATATGACCAAGGAAGTAAATTCATGTGAAATGTAGTTTCTTGTGTTAATGCAACTACTGATTTTTGTTTCTTTTATAAAGAATTTCTGGAGTGTCTATAACAACATTCCTCCTGTGACAAGCTTGCCCCTGAGATGTAGTTACCACTTAATGCGGGGAGAAAGACGGCCACTTTGGTAAGTGTGTTATCATCAGACACATCTGGGAGCGGGCACTGGGAAAACCTGACATGGGGAAAGGAGGCAGGCGTGGGCCAGGAGCGTCACCTTTCTGTTGCCTGCAAATGCCTGACCTTGAGACCTACAAAAAGTATCCTAGGGGTTATGTTAAGCTTAAAGTGACTTGTACTAAAGAGAATCGTTATTAAAAGTGCAGGCTGTAATTTAATTGTCCACCTTTGAACATAAATGCCAGAAATTAAATTATGCATTAACAATTAAGAAATTAAAATGTGCCTTTGAAATCTGGTTCAAGACTGCACAGAATGTTACTTGTCTCTGAAACACGCTATTACCTTGCAAATTTTTCTTTGCAGTGAAGCTAGCGTAATAATGATGCAAATAACTGGTGTGTCCTTAGCTGTTCTTCACCTGTACAAATTACGGAGTATGCATTAAAATGTACTTACAGGCTTGGGTTAAAACCGACTTAAGGCATTATGAAGTGGTGCATTGCAGCAAGTCCCTACTTGATTGTGGGATAGTAATGAAATAAAGTATAAATCATTGATGTTTTCCTTTCAGAAATTGAGTTTAGCATACCTTCTTCCTGATCCAGTTCCTTCACATCTTAATTATCTTAAACATTTGCTGAAGAGATTTGATCTTTTTGACATCATTTGCACTAGATTGTAATTGGATTAGGGTTCTCTAACTGGATCATCGTGTCTCTAACTGGATGTTGAGTTACTACAGGAGGTTTCTGTCCTAATCTACTGAAGAGGCAAATACTTCTTTAAAGTGAAACACATCTGAAGATGTGTTAGTTTTCTAAAAAATACTGTGACTGGCCAGAACAGCTAAATTGGGTTTGAACAAAATGTTGGTGTCTGTATAAATCGGCTGGGCCAGTGTGTGCAGTTCCTTGATATTTTTGAATGGATTTTTAGTCTTCTAGTCTTAGTTTTGGTTTGATAAATCACTGTTAAAGGTGTGAAATGCAAAGGCTTTTCCTGAAAATGATACATCAGTTTTAAGACTAAGTAAATGTATGTGCTGCCTTTTAGGGAAGGGATTGCAAGAAGCTGATACTGTTGGTAACCCCCTGACTTAACAGTACTTACTGCAGAGAAGCTTTTCTCAGATTGCAGTTACGCTGTACTGGCTAACCGCAGCATTGGTTTTTAGGAGGAAAAACAAATTCAGAAGAACAAATTAAGGACTTGCAAAGGTTTCCTTCCTTCTGCCCCAGGTGTTTGTTTGGACCAGGGGGACATCACTGACCTGGAGAGTCTCTGTGGCTTTCATAATGGCTTTAGCTGCTCCAAAAGTGACTTTTAGGTTGTGCCTTTAGCTTTGCTTTTACAGAACCTTCACAGAAAACTAGAAGCCCTAAAATTTAAAATTTTATTGAAAGAATTGTAACAGAGAACTTGGAAAGTTCAGAAGTTTCTGTGTTGCACCTTTGTCATCAAAAGACAGTTCAAAGGTTGTCCTGGCCCCAGACAACTTCAGTCTTTCTTTAAACAAAGACAATTTCTAGTTGTCACAAGACTGAAATTAAGTGTACTCGTTTTTTTATTAAAGTGGATAAGCTTGAGAGTAATAAGTTGATTCTGTGAAAGTGATATGTGCCAGAGTTCTTCCAAAATAAAAGGTTACCATAGTAAAACATAAAATTGCTTTGTGGCTTGTTCCCATATAGTGTGCAGCCACTTCAAAGCTAGTCTGCAGCCCCAGAAAATGTATATATTTTCCAACACACAAAACTTGGGAGAGGGATTAGGTGTTGAGAGATACAGTTCATATGAACAATGGGAGAATTATGTCTGATGTCAGAAGTCATAATTTGAGTCAGGCTACCCAGAGTTAGTAATTGCATTTCAAATGGGATTTTTCTGGGAAAATTAACCCCTGAGCACAGGTTTATCTTGATGTGGATCTGAATGCTTATTTTACTGATCTATTTCCCATAACCAGGGAAGAGGAAAGCAATGCCAAGGGAGGTATATGGAAAATGAAGGTCCCTAAAGAAAGTACGGTATGTAATACTGATTCTTTCCTTGGATTTTTTTTGTAAGGGGGTTCCTTTAAATTCCATGTGATAAAGCTGTTGTTAGACTTTCTAGTTTTGACATCACCCAATACAACAACCAAACACCATTTTAAAGTCTGTAATCTTTCACTTTAAGACAGTGAGCAAAAGTTTATTTTCAGCTAATTTAGTATCTCTTGTTTTTGATCACATTTATCAAGGTTTTATAAATCAAATGAAAGCTGTAGCATTGTATTCCGTTTGACAAAGATGGTATTCTATAAACACCTTTGTTCTCAAGACTCAGTTTGCTTCCAGGCATGCAGAGCAAAACATAAAAACCTCCTCCTGATAATATTACAGCCAGAACCTCAATAATGCTCTTCAACAATCCACACACATGGTTCAGCACAACTTCCAGAGTTTCACAAAGTGCCAAATGCTCCCAAACATTGTGTCAGACTTATTAGGACTGCTAGTGCTTGGCGCTGCTTGTATGCACTACGTGTGAGAGTGAGGAGCACTGTGCCTTTCTCAGGACAAATGTGGACTAAGGCTTTCTCTCCACAGGTAGCTAGTCCCATCTAATGTCTTTCTTCACTTGAAAGAGAAGATCCTGTTTATTCTCTTCTCCTCATCCCCCTTGTGATGGCTTTGGTGCTTACCAAGCTGTTTTTGAGCCAGTTTAGCACACTATGATGTCAGAAAGTCTTTTATTTTTAATTTGAGTGTGTAGCCAGGAGAGTTTATTTTAATGACTATGTGGGGTAAAGGAGAGAAGAATAGTGGGATCATCCCCTTCGGCAAGATTGAGTTTGAGGTTGTCAGTCACCTCACGTGCACATCTTGTGCAAGTAGGGCTTCTTAGTTTTCTCCTTCTGGAATTTAGAAATGCAGAAGATAAAATGTACAGGCATGTTGTCGTTCTAGCCCTGCTGAAACAAGTGACTTTGTGTGTGCTGAGTGTCACAGTGCTGTCAGATGCATGCAAGTGACTTTTCCTGTGACCTGCCACAGAGAAGAGGTCTGACCTATTCACATGTTGTGTGTGTGCAGGTGGGGTCTGGATCAGGCCTTTAAATACTAAACATGAACTGTAAGAAAAATGTGGCAGCCTTGCAGAAGGCATTAAATGCTGAAAGATGGTACTTGAAACTTCAGCCAAAAGCTAATTGGTTTTGCCTGTGGGCTCTTTTCCATATGTGAATTGCAGCTTTCGTCCCTCCAATCCCCAGTGATCACAAAAGACTCTGAAATGTTCTTTTTCCTATTATAACCCACGGTGTGAAGATTGTCAGCAGTGACAAGTGGTTTTGGGAGCCTGTGTTACGGTGTAGTGAATTTAGGGACCCCAAAGAAGCCTTGTTTTTCATAGAATGATCACCACTTTGTGACATGAGGTTACTTTCTGATATCTCAAATTAAGTACCTCTGAAAGGTTTAATTGGAGATGAACCTGAGTCAGCTTTTATACCTTTGTAAATGGCATAAAATATTTATGCCTATTTCTCAGTCTTGGCTTCATGCTTTTAATCACCACACACCCAGACTTCATCTCTCTGGCCAAGAAGAGCCGTCTTGTACAGCCCTCACTGGAAGATAATATGCTAGAGCAGTGCTTGGAGAGGGTGTGGAGGGAGGGAAATGCATTTTTTTTTTTTTTCTAAAGGCACCAGTCTTAGAAGTGGTATGAAAAACTGACAAAATACTGACACTTAAATGTTGTTGCATGTGTACGGTGACCCTTCTGTATGCTGATTTTTAATATGAAAACTAATACTTTTTAGATCCTTATAAGCCTGATCCTGCAACTGCTTACTACTGGATGAAGTGCTTCCTACCCATGAGGCCGTGAGGACAGCTCACGGTAGCGAGCACTGCGCCCGGTAATGACTGTGCATGGTCATCTCACGTTAATGTACGGACCGGACACTGGCAGGCAAGGGCATCATTTCTCAGGCTCACTCTGACATCCTCAAGCTGCCTCGTGAGGCACGGCAGCAGTTCTTCCCATAGCATAGCTTCACGTTATGGGTAGGATGAGGTGGTAATGACTCACAGGAACGTCTGGTCCTTTGTAGTCCAGAAGATGGCTTAGGAGTACTTGGAAGCTCCATTAAAGCAGTTTATTGGTTTGTCATCTCCGTAGCTGCTTGCTTTTTGTTTTAACCCTGGTGCATTTAATGGCTATTTCTTCTGCTTTTGTTTTAACCATGGTGCATTTAATTGCTCTTTTTAATAGTACTAAAATTCAAGTTAATTTCAAATAGCAGAAATTCCTTAAAAGAAGTGCATTAAAAAGTCGTTATGGTGATACAGAGAAATACATTTATTTCTCAGTGCATCAACATCTATATTTTCTGTCCCTGTAAATGCACACCTTGGAGCATATTACTGAACGTGTTGATCCAGAGGCATTCCAAGATTTGTATGGTCTTTTGCTTAGGTAATAAATGCCAAAAGCAAATAACAGTGTAATTGGTCTAACAGAGCCAAAGAAAACTGGCAGATAGTTGTTTTCCCCCCGTTTTAACTCTCTAGTGAGCATCTGAATTTGTTGAAAGACAGGCTTATTTCATAGTCAAGGCAAATCAGACTTGATGTTTAAATAATAAATCCCTTTAACTAGGGATTTCTGGTACTTAACATGGGTAGTAATTCTTTTTCATAGAAACAAATGATCACAAGTAGAGCCTTACTGGCTTTTATCATGGGAAATTCTTGGTAATTCTACTTTCAGGCTGTACGTTGATTAGTGCGTTTAGGATGGGTCATGGACACAGATATAGAGAAAGTAAATATAGTTAAATATTAAAAATGTTTTATAACAATTCTATGTAAAAGTATTTATTTCCAGGGTCTAAACTCTTCTTCCAACTGTATTGAAGAAATTATTAATATAACACAGCATGTACTTGCAACAAATACTTTTGTGTAGACAACCTCAGAAAGAGAATGTACTCCAACCTGAGCTAGCAAACCTAACTTTTAAATTAAGAGAGAGAAAAGCAAAAGTAACTTTTTTTCTTCTTCCTAGGCAGCAGTTTGGAAAGAGCTCCTGTTAGCAACTATTGGAGAGCAGTTCATGGATTGTTGTGCAGCAGGTACCTTTTAAAAGTGATATTAGTATTGTATCCATACCTACCCTCAGGAAGAGGAGGATGAGGTATTTCAGCTGTTCAGTGCAGAGCTAGGACCTATAGGTTCCAGCTCAACAGCCTGTGTTCCTGGGAAGCCAGCAGATTATCAAGGTTTTAATTGTCTTAGTTATCTCTTAGCCAGCATTTAAATGATTAATATTAAATTCTACAATGCCAGAATTCTGGAACACCAAATTACATTTCTATACCAGATTGTTTGTACTGTCACAGTTGGAAGCAACTAAATGAAATAGATGCCCATTACCGATTGTGGTCTCTTCTGGTTATGGGCTGTTGGGGGAAGCACCAGAGCAGACCTGAAGCACAGAGAAGCTGTGTGGTTTGCCTGTGGTGATGTTAAAACCCATAACAGAGCTGTAATGGAAACCTGGATCTTCTGAACCCCAGCTTAGCACTCTAGCCAAAGGTGATGTTTTCATTATCACTTAAAAGCATTGCATAGGTCAAAGTAGCCTTTAGTGTGATTTAATTTACGTAAAATTCTTGAAATACCTTGCTGGCTTACTGGAAAACAGTCATTAATCATCCACAAGTTCAGATGTGGTTTTGTTCAGATGTAATGATTTAATGAAATCGCTTTCAGAATAAATGTCTCTTCTGTGCTTACACGTTTCATTTGGAAATGGACTCCAGGAAGGCACTGGGAATGCCAGCGTGCTAAGGTGCATCAGCAAGTGCTGCTGCTCAGTCACAGGCAGTGAGCGCGAGCCCGTGACCATCTCGTGCGTCCAGGCTCAGTTACAGAGCTGGCTCTTCTGGCTGGGTGATGCGAATGGCGCTTTTGCGTCATCCCTTATGACCCTGTTTAGCTCTCCTAAACAAATATCGGATAAAACTAGCTGTTACGATGATACTGAACAACCAGTTCAGAAGTGTTCCTTCACTGCTTTATCACAAAGGAGAAAAAAACAGTTTCTGTGGAAAAATACAGTACAGCTAATGTGCTGCTGTAGGCTTTTGCTTGCAGTATTCTACTGAAGGTAGATTTCCCTTAGTAGTTTCAATTACTACACATGCTGAAGGGAATCACAAGATTACCTCCTGGTCAAGGATAAGTGTTAATAAAGATGAATAATCTTGCGGTGCTTCATTAAAACCATTGTGAGGTAATATTTGCAGTACTTTCTATAAATAGTGTTTGTTTCTTTCTAGTGACTGTTTTGTCTGGTTTGACCGCTTGTATTCCCTGCACTGGAGATTCTTTCATTGCTTCAGTTTGTTCAACTTCTGGGCGCTTGCACAGCACATAAGTATCGAATTAGGCATCTCACTTTTCAAGTATTTTTTTTTTAATGATGCTTCCTCTTCCATGCAGATGATGAAGTAATAGGGGTTAGCGTCAGCGTTCGTGACCGTGAAGATGTTATACAGGTCTGGAATGGGAACGCTTCCTTAGCAAGTGAAGCAAAAGTTTTAGAAAAGATATATAAACTTCTGCCACACACCTCTTTTAAAGCAGTGTTCTATAAACGTAAGTATTTTTACTAGTTCGTTTCCACCACTGTTAGAGAAAAACAAGATGCTGGAGGGATATTTCCATGGGAATAACCTCTCTGGTTCTTCATTAGCCATTTAGAAACACAGCATCTCTTTGCATTGAAATTTTCACTTAAGAATTACAGATGGTCCTGTGTCTTCAGTGAGTTAGCTACTATTCAAAGCATAGAATATTTTAGATTTAATTTTAGAATGTATTTAGCTTTATGCTTAATATACCTGAAGTTAGTAAGAGACATATTGATAGCTGCCAAGACTGCATGCTTCTTAATGTGGGAATTGATGTAGTGGAACCAGCTACAGACAGGTTTTTAAGGGATTCCTTTCTTCAGATTCTACATAAATGTGTAATCAGAACAGCGTATTCCCAAAGATCTCTCCTTGGCTCATTGTCTTCCTAGACTGCTTGTACATCACTGTCTTTCCTCTTTATCTTTTCAACCCCCTGACAAAATTTACATGTTCTCTTTTTATTTCTCCTCCCTTCTCTCTCCCTTAGCACACAGAGAGCACCATGCTTTTGAAGGCAGACGTGGAAAACATTAAGTACAGTCTTGTGCTTGACACTTAGTGTTTTGAGGTGGTCTGAACGAGCAGAAGGACGGCTGGAAGCCCTGTAGAACCACTACGTGCAGTGGCCATCTCGAGTTTCTAACACTTCAGATTGGGCTATTGCTGCTGAAAATGAGGAAGCATGGTTACCCTGCCTGCCAAATGTGCCATTCATCACTTCTTGTTTGGTTGTGTTTTCGGTTCTTCGTTGTTTCTTTAAAAAGTTATTTTGGCCGCTATTTTTTTTTTTTCAATCAGATCATATTTATTCTGATTTCATTAAGGTAGAATGCTTTGGTTTCTTTCTGTACTGTACTTAGCTAAATGGAAATGTGCACAAACATGATATGCTGCTTTCTCTAGATGTGCTGTGCATAGAGGAATACTGGCTTGGTGAAATGTGTTTTCAATTTTCATTTTGAGACATTCCTATCATGCTAAGACTTACTCACTGTCTTTGTCCCAAGAGATGGAGGAGTTGCACTGCATTATCCTAATGGACTATGTAATCTGGTCTTGCACTGACAACAGCACAAATCCTGTAAGAGTAAGGAGTGAAGTATTCACTGAATGAGCAACTGAAGAGACACGTTTATATTGAATCTAACCCTCTGTGAGATAACGCTAACGAGTGTTCTAAGTGCAATGACTTCAAAACAACTCTTGTTCAGGCTAGCGTTGAGAGATCTTAAGGTAAAAAACCATGCAAACTCTACACCTCCTATTTAAGAAGGGTTTGTGTCTTTATTTTTTTAGTGTAAGATATTTTTCTGTACACTATTGGAAAAAGTCATGAATGGTTTCTAAAGCATTTGACTAACTGGATCCGCATCCCTCACACTTCCGCAGTTACTTTAGGGCCCGCACCCGCAGAGGTCAGGTCAGAATTGCTGTTGACTTCAGTGCAAAAGAAGAAATTGTATCTCACAATCAGGGCTCCTTAGGTCTTTTTTTCTTAATTTAAAGAAAATAAATTGCTTTTGTTTTACAGCATAAATGTGAATATTAACTGTGCTACTCTTTAAATGTTTGTCTATATTAATTACACTACCAAAGATTTAGTTCCTTTTGCAAGAAGAAGCTGCAGCATAGAGAAGAACGTCTGCTCCGCTCAGCATTACTTCATTGGTAAGAGTTCGTGGTTGGCGCCCGGTCAAATTGCACTGATTTCCACATGTTTGGAGTATTAAGAAGCAGCCATTAGAATCAAATTTAAAAGTAAGGATTGCACATGAGGTTTTTTACAACTTTATATTTATGAATGAAAACGGCAGTTAATGAGATTATTAATTAAATAAAGAAATTTTCTTAGATCAAATGTCTTGCTTCTGTGATTGATTTCTGAGACAAAATGTTACCAGACCTGCTTTTTGAAACGTGTTTTTCAGTAAAACTTCTCTTAGAAGCTATCCACATTTTGTTTGCAGATAAAACAATATTTTTAAATGTTTTTTTTTGTTAAACAAGAAAGGAGGCCTGAAGTCCACTAGTAGTATCTCTTGTATATATTCAGTTAGTACTCAAGGTATTTTTGAGGGGCAGCTAAACTGAGGTTTCAAAATAAATAAGGCTATAAATGTGAGTGTAAAATGTCAAACTAATCAGAATAAATAAGAGAATGCAAGCAGGTGCTTTACTGCCAAGGTGAAGTGAACTCCTTACTGCAGCACTGAGTACAACTTCAGTTAACACAGTTTTTACTGAATGGGTTTTAGTGTAAGTGCACACTCAGAGGCCCTCGTTTCTATGGGCAATGAGTGGGTTCCTCCTTTTCCAGAGAAGAAGGGCTGGAGGAAGGCTCAGGACAGGAAAGCATTTTCAACAGCTCAATGAGCAAGACTTCTCACTTGAAACACTTTCCTGCCCTCGGAATACTAGCAGGGACTTGCACCTTGCCCCATAATATATATTCCACAATTTGAAACTGGGCTTGGGTGAGAACGCTTAATACAAGTTATAAGGAACAAGACAAACTGCATTTGGGGATTTTGGCAAGCATTGCATTTAAAAACTGTAGAACTCTTGCAGTGGCTGCCCTCGCCTCCCTGGAGCTCCGTGTTACCCCTCTGTGCTGCCCTGCAGCTTCCCACGATGGCTCCAAGCCTGCAGCTGCAGCACAACTGCAGAGATTAGTCGGGAATTTCACTTAACGGGGATGAAGGGCTGCCTTCTGGGGCAAGCTAATTAACAGGATTCTGTGCTGGTAATTAAATAGCAGTTTGTTGAACATAACTTGTTTGAGATCTTTGGAAGGCATAACAATTAGCAGGCAAGAGAAAGGCGACTTTGCCCCAAAGCTTGTACCCAAGCTGCTCTGACTTGAATCTTTCATTCTCCAGCAAAGATGTTTTTGATTCCATTTGGTTTGGGTTTTTGTTGTCCTTCAGCAGCTCCTCTCTCTGCTGTAGCAGCTGCTGGTCCCTCCAGGGCCTGTCTCAGCCCTGGGGTCTTGAGATCTCCTGCCTCACCTGCTGCTTCTGCAGCTGCTGAAATCTTCCTTTGTGTTTATTTTTTTGTTATTCTTCATAACTGACTGTAAAATATCTGCTCTAAGAGACTGCGAAGCTTTGGGAGTTTTGTTTTTGCTTTTAATTTCCCTGTGAATTAAGTAATCTCTGGCACACTCAGCGTTTCTGTGTTGTCTTCCCAAAATACTGTTCTCTCCCAGAGTGATGGTGTCCTCCTCGGGTCCCCATGGGGTTGTTACACCTTGGGGATGCCCAGGTGACAAATGAGTGCTGGATGAGCTGGGAGCTGCTGCCCCATCTGCCAGGAAGCCCTCCCTCCATGTCACCGTCCCACCGATGTCCCTCTGCGGGAGGAAGGCTGCTGGAGCTGCTCCTGCACACAGCACATGGAGCTTCCTCGGCAGGAGCCGCTGCGCCTGCGTGTGCCGAAACGGGCTGCGGGTGTGTTGTTGTTACGATGTCTCACTGCTGGGCTCTCTCAGTGCTGTTTTTTTTTAAAAAAAACTGCCTTTGCGAAGTGGTTCTGGAAATGTGAGATGTACCAGGATTAATGATTCCGCTCTGCAGCGTATTTGCACCCCGGAGATGCTCGTGGAGTTTTGTTTTGGAGAGGAGTGGTGAAAAATAGTGCGGTGGGAGCAGGCGCGAGTGGCGGGATCGTTTTTGTGTTGTGCAATGTGCCTGAGCGATGCTGTCTGAGTGCTGTGCAGGAACGCATCAGAGCATCTTCAGTGGAAGTCACTCCGTGCTGTGGGCTTTGCTCAGCCTTCTGTGCGCTTTTATTTTAGCATGGCAGGCTTGGGACAGGCTGGCACGCTCTCCTCAGAACTAATTAATGAACTCAGTACTTCAGAGCGAGGAGTACAAAGGCTCTGCAGGGCAGGACGGGCGCAGTCAATGTTCTGCTTTTGCCAGGTGATGGGAGCACAAAAGAAATCACTTTTTATGTTCCTCCTGTGGCAGGCTTGGCTGGAGGGGATGAAGCTTAAAAGCTAAAACTGGGCGAGAAGGGTTTCCACTGGTGCTGCTGCCACGGAGGCTCCATAAATAAGCAAATCGGAGCGGGCTGAAAATGAAGCCTGAAGTAGGCATCATTCATCATGCGAGGGGGCCTGGAGTTTGTTCCAGCTCGTAATGTGTACGGGAGAGCAGTGTTATGAATAGGCATGGGATGAATCCCCTTCTTTTTGGATTGGGATTCTGTGCAATAAACATGCAAGACAATCTGTATAAAATAGTGGGGATTCTTTCCTAGAGAAGTCATTTAAAGCTGTATTTGCACATCAGGGAGTAGCTTGAAGGAACTATTCGTAATTAAATTTCCATACTAGTGTGCAAGGGGAAAACAAGGTGTTCAACAAGCCCGTGCCAGGCTGGGATTAGCATTGGGATTGCCACAGCGGGGAGAGGAAAGCATCCTGCCCTACAGAGCAGTGCTGGTTCTGGGAAAGCACGGGGGGAAACAGGCTGGTGCCGAGGCATCAATAGGGAACAGCAGGGTGGTGGCACCACGGGCACAGGGACAAGTCTCTCTGGAATGCTGACGGCCACCCAGGAGGAACGGATGTGTCTCAGAAAGCTTCGTGGTGCTGCATGGCTCTGAACTGCACCAAGCGCCTTCAGCATGTCGCAGATGGCAGCTGGGGGAGGAAGGAATATTCTTGAATGTCTTCTGGCCACAGAACATGGGGTTTAGAGCAAGAAAATCCTGATCCAACATGCATCTGCACTGCTGACCCTCAGCAATATTTGAAAATAATATTTGCTGGTCAGAAAGGCTGGCTTACAAGGTAAAATGTGAAATGATCCAGTGATGGGCAGCGCCCATGAGTTTTGCACACGAAGTCTGCTGGCTTGCTTCTTTTACTTTGGGCTTATTTTTGGGGACTCTTGTTTTGTTTTGCCTTCATTATTTCCCAACCAGCTCTTAGTCACCCTCCCTGCCCCGCAGCAGCAGCTGCGCCACTTCTCTGGCTTCGCCTATCAGCGGCTGCGGATGTGTGGCGGGGACCCTGGGTGTCACCGCCTGGTGCTGGTGTCCCTCCTCTGCTTTCTCACGGTGGGACACCCGTGCCATGGCCCCTCGGAGACCCAGATCTCCCCAAACCCTCAGCTGGGTGCTGAGAGGGGCCAACTCAAGCCAGGCCAGGTGAGCAGAGTGGAAGATACCTGGTGGGGAGCAAGGGCAGTGCTCAGCCGCAGGGCAGGGTGCTGAGCTGCGAGGCCGTGGCAGTGACCATGGGACCTGAGGTGTCCTGAGACGGTTGGAAAAAAAAATAGATACCTGTTTTTCCTGTTTTTTTCCTGCTCCAGCAGACTCCCCCTGCAGTGGCGAGGAGCAAAAGCCTTCCTTCCGCCAGCATGCAGACCTTAATCTCCAGGATTAGGCCTCCTCTGATCCTCCTGCAGGCACAGGATGAGCCGAAGCCTGGAAGAAAAGCCCTTCTGACAGCGTGGCTTTGCTGGCACACCTCATTGGCCTGCCGGCACGCCATGGCACGGGGAGCGGCGTCGTTCTGGTGTGTGCTAATGCTGGTTCTCCCTCTCCTCTGGGCGGGGGGTGCTGGGGGCTCTGCTGTGCACCCACAGGTGCTGGGTGGCTGTCGGTATTTGGTGCCCACTGGAAACATCTCAGAGCTGCAAGGGGGTGGGAGTGGAAGTTCAACATTTGCAATAGTTTTACAGTTCGGAGCCTGCAATGGCTTCCAGATTTAAGTATGTTTTATCTCCTTTTTTTTTTTTTTTCTTTTTTTTTTAACCCTTCCCTCCCCCCTCGAAATAAAGGAGCCATTAGAGATGGTCCGTAATGTGGAAGACACATGTTTGTGTAGCGTTACCGTTTATATAGCCGCAGTCTGGACAGGAAGGCCGCTCGTCTCCAAAGAAGATAAATTATCTCTGCTGCTTGTGCTCCATCCTGGGGCTGCCTTTGAAGGCTCTTAGGTTCTGGACACCGAGCGTTCGGTAATTAAAAACTTATTTAATCTCCGGATTTCGTTTGACTTTATAGAGCTGAAACCTTTGCAGCTCAGCAAGAAAATACCTGCGGAGTTGAAAGCAAAAGGAGCTGCTCCAGCTGGCACCGAAGCTGCCATGAGATGGCAGTGCAAGACAAAGGATGGAGCGACCGGCCCGGGGCTGCAGGGACCGGCTCGGCTGCTCTCGTGCTGCCAGGCTGCGGAGAAGCACCCTTCCTGCTGGAAAAAAGTGCCAAGGAAG
Organism: Oxyura jamaicensis; assembly: GCF_011077185.1. Lineage (NCBI taxonomy): Eukaryota > Metazoa > Chordata > Aves > Anseriformes > Anatidae > Oxyura > Oxyura jamaicensis. Next base: position 17,689,773 of record NC_048904.1, on the reverse strand, counting down.
AGAAAGGACTTATGTAAGGATAACTCTGCTATTAGTCAGGGGAGCCTGTCACGGAGCTTTGTCTGGACTGGACTTTTCCTGCTTACACAAAGCGCATAATGCTGGAGGAATTCACGTATAAACAGTGCGAAGAAGGGGGGAGGCTATCCGAGCTGGGAGCAGCCGTAAGGAAATGGATTTTCTTGAACTGTTGCTGGCAAATCCGGAGAGCCTTTGATTTCTGGGGGTTTCTGAGCATAAGTGCGTGTCAGTCACAGCTTGTGCGTTTCTCCCCTTCTCTGAGCACACAAAGCTTAAACCCAGCCTGGAAGACCAGGAGAGAAGCTCCCGTGGCCTCTCCCGAGGTCTGTGCTCCTGCTCACGCCCTGTCAAGGCACTTTTTGTCCTGGGGGTGTGATGCAACCCTCCCGAAGTCACCTTTGAAGCCTCTGTCACAGTTGTGACCTCCCTGACGCTGTAAAGGAGCAAAATGCTCTTGAAAACAACTTTTACCACCAGTTTTGCCCAAAGCCACGTGGGAAGCAAAGCTACAGCTACAATTCCTAATTAATTGTAATTAGATACCACAAACCACGGAGGACTTCTCATTACATACAGCAAGGGGCTTGCTTTTAGAGCTGGACTGAATCGCTGCCTTCCCCCCCTCCTCCCCTGCCCAGAAAGAAGCGTTTTCAGTGCTCAGACAGGGCCTTGGCTCTGCCGAGCTCTCCCAAAGTAAACAGCGGCACATCAAATAGCTCTGTGCCGTCAGGAGGAAAGAGGGGGCTGCGTCTCCCTGGCTGTCCCGCGGCACCGACAAGGTCAGGAGAGATTCTGGCAGAGAGCAGCACAGACAAGGCGGTGCAGGAGCCTTCCCCGCCGGCGGGCAGCCCGGGGCTGTGCTGGAGCCTGCCCCATGGCACAGGGGGTGCTGGGGGCTGGGGGCAGCAGCGGGGCTTCTCCTGCTGGTGTGGCAGTGGGAGGGCACAGGGCAGGGCTGGGGGGAGCTGGGTGTGTTGCAAGAAGGTTTTTTTAATGGAGTTGCTTGCTTGGAGTTTAATGGTGCTTGCACCCCCAGCCGCTGCCCGCCCGGCGGTGCAGTGCGCAGCCCGCTGCCTTGCGCGGCACAGCGAGGTGCACCCTGAAACCCCAGCCAAGAGGGGCGTTCTCCTGGGCTGGCGACTGGAAAAGGGCTTTGGTAAAGGACAGCCTGGTACCGGGACCCATCCCGTCAGTGCAGAAGCTATTTTGTGGCTGCAGCAGGCTACCTGAGCTCAGAGACTTCATCGCTGCTGCTGGAGGGCTGCCTTCTGGGAGCACTATGCGAGCGGGACCTGTTACCCCTGCACCTTACCTAAAATGCAACAAGTAAAAGCAGCCCTTTGCACTTTATCCACATTTTTTCAAGGTCCCTGGTTTACATTTCCTTTTTTTTTTTTTTTTTTTCTTCTCTCTCCCCCATCCCATCAAAGTTGTTTTCATGCATGCTGGCTGCGCAAAGGCTCAGCTCTAACCCCGACCTGGCGCAAACCTCTCCCCTCCCATTCTCCGTGCAGGCTGAGCACCACTTGGGCACTGCAGCCGTGCGGCTCCGCCATGGCCTTGGGAAAGGCAGCACAGTGTCAGACTCAGCACAGAAGCCACCCAGCAGCCAAGGCCTGGTACGCCTCGCGCTGCCCTGGCTCTCCAAGGACTGTGCCTGCTAGGAAAATCCTCAGGCTTCGGCATCCCGTGAGTGAGACGAACTCTGACTGATGGCACTTAGCGCAAATGGGCCAGCGGTCACGCGGCTGAGCCTCCTAATGCCACTCGGGATATTTTTGCACCCATTGCAGCCTATTCATCAAAATAAAACGCCAATAAGTAAAGCATTACGATGCTTTCAGAGGGGAGCGCGCGAAGGAAAGTAGGTGAATTCTGCCCCCAAATGGATATTCAATCTTATAACAAGCACTGTGTATGAACAGAGAGGGAGCTTGGCTCCTCGCCACGCCGTGCTCGCAGCCCTAATGCTTTATCCCCATTAGCTCACGATTGTGCTCCTGCCTTGGTTGCGTGTGGACATTGAAACGAAGCGACCCGCTGCAAGCTAATTGGGATCTGTTTCATTAGCCTGCCCTCTGAAAATGGTAGCCTGCATCCAGTGGGGAGATAAGAGCAGGGAAGGGGGTTCTGTGGTGAATGGTTTTTAAGCGTTTTATTTTTTTTTATTATTATTATTTTTTCCCCATCTGTGCCCTGAGCTCCTGACTTTGTGTTCTCCAGCTTGTTCTCCACAACTCTGAGGATGCAGCAGATGTCCTTCCTACCAGCACCACCTCTCCTGAGCCTTCTTAAGGGGCTGCTGAGAGGCTGCCTGCCCCTGGGACGTGCTGCTTGTCCCAGCCGTCAGCACAGGCATTTCTGGGCACCGTGGGCACGGCGTGGGGGGGCTGACACCCCCGTGGGATGGCCAGCCGCTGAGGGACAGCAGGAGGGCAGGTCTGGTGGAGGGCTCCTGCAGGTGCTGAGGGCAGGGAGCTGCTGCTCAGCTGAAATCTTTGGGATGCTCTGGGGACACCAAAACCAAACCTGTGAGGTTTTTGGATGGAAGGGCAGGAGTGACTGTCCCTGTCGCATCCCTGTCGGTCCTGTCCCCCCACCGCAGCGCAGCAAGGGCCCGGCTCATCACACCCACGTCGGCGGGTGTTTTTTTAGTTAAACCATTACGAATGTAAATGATCCTGCTCAATTACAAAAGCCTGCATGAACTGGCATCTTTAAAGGAAACTCTGAAAGATCTCCTGGCACGGTGCTTCTTGAAATATTTGGAAGCTTCGCTGAGTCTCCTGAAACAAAGGCAGGCGCAGCCGCCCGCGAAGAGAGCAGGGGCGGCCGAGAGCAGCCCCCTGCACTGGGCTGGCCACCAGCATGCACCCAGCACTGGTCACCGCTGGGATGGCAACTGGGTGGCATGAAGGGTGAGGAGACACGAAGGGTGAGGAACCGCCTGCCCTGCTGCGCCAAACCTGCGGCTGGTGTCCTGGCCGCCCGCTCAGAAGGTGTGCTAACCATCTTCCTTGCTTCAGTGCATGTTTCCCTCCTGACAGTCGTGCTTTCACCCCGCTGCGCTAACCTAAACTGATTTTATTATTTTTGCTTCTTTTGGGAAGCTAGTTCTGCAATAAGGTGCCCGGTGCAATGGGGAGCAGCTGTGCTGTGCCAGAGGCTGATGGGCGCTCGTGCCAAAACGCTGTGTGCGTGGTTTGGGCGTCGCGATGCCCGGCCAGGTCGGGCGTGAAATGCATGGTTAAATACCTGCGGTGGCCGCCTGGACACAAGGCGACAGCGCTTCCAAAACAACGAACCGTTTTATTTCAGATTTGATATCTGCGATCAATTGAGATTGGAAGTATTGATCCGGGCTGATTGCTGGGGACAATCAGAAAGCGGGAGGGTAATTGGCTGTCGTGTCCCTCATTGATCGGGCACCGCAGTTCGCAGCCGCTAATGTTATTTCGAGTACTTTGCAGTGTCCGCTCTAATAAGGAAACGCAGCATTTAGGGAACAAGGTGGCTCGTGTGCTCTGCCAGCCAGAGGGTGGGTGAGCCCACTGCTAGCCAACACAGCACCGCCGTAGCCAAACAGAAAGGTGGCAAACGGGAGAGTGAGAGGGAAGGAAAGCGCGGATTTGTGCGTGTACCATTGAGATGCCGCAGGACCAGCCTGCTCGCCTTGCTGTTCGGCTGCAGCCGATATTAAAGAAGACAAAGAAGGCGCTGCATGCAGGCCATGTACCGGGAGAGTGTGACCTTGTCTGTCTAGGTTGTCTGAAATGTTAAAGCAGCAAATACTTTATACCATGTGTTCCACCAGGGCTTGCTAGCAGCTGATCCAGAAAAACTGTCCTGGGAGAGGAACAAATTGGGAAACATCCCAAGTTGCTGCAATCAAATCCACAAAAAGCTCGTATAAAATTTTTACATATAATCAGAAGGATGGAAAAATTACCTTATTCCCTGCTGTGCGCTTCAGATTAATATAGCCAAACATTATTCAGTCCTAATCCTTACGGTGACCATGAAACCTCTTCCAGTACTTACTCGCAATGGGCAGATAAAATGGCTTTCTCCTAGAGGACGTGTATCTGTTGCTGGCTTGTAATAATCTGCTGTGTGTGCTGTTGGATTTTAATAATCCTGATTACCTGACATTCCTACTCCTCACCTGTGAGCTCTTTTTGGTGGGGAATGCTCCCTGCGATCAGAGGTCCAGTGAAGTTACGTGGGGTTTAGCCGATCAGTGACATTCCTGTTCACAAACACTCTAAGGAACCCGAGTGGGTGCAGGGATGAAGGTCCTAATTTTGACCACACAAAACCCCAAGCCTTGGTGCTCCTTGCCCCCATCCATGATGGGGGGTGGCTCAGGTGCTCCTTGCCCTGCTGGGCTGTGCTGCTTTCCCAGTATGACACCGGCTGCTGACAGATACGAGCAGCGTGAGAGTGGCTCCAGGGATGCTCTTACCTAAAACCGAAGCCCCCGACAAGCTCTGAAGCAGGACTTGGCAAGCTTGTTTCTATCAGTGACTGGTGCCAGGCGTTTTGCTGGTCCGTAGTGTTCATCTCACTGGGTGCTGCCCACCCAGCTCCCAGCACCGCAGGTATCAAAGCCCATCCCACAACTGGTCACGTTTCAGTCACGGCTAAAGCAAAGCAGAGGGTTACCATGTATGCAACTTTCCCCAGACATTCTCCACCTGAAAGTTGTGTACAGGCTGATCTGGAGGATTTTGTGTGTTTGTCTCAGATTTCCCAATGTCTGGCAGCCTGCTGGGAGCTGCCAGATGTCCACAAATGCTGACCTCGCCCCCTAAACATGCACAAGCTCTTCCACCGACGGTTCAAAGCAAGTCCAGTGCCTCCAGCACCCCAGGGTCGCCGCGTGTGTGCTGCTTGGCACCTTTCAGAGCCTGCATGAAGCTCAGGAGATGCCAGGGCTCATGCCTACGCCCTGCCAGCGGTACAGCTGGCTATCCATCCATGTGATGAATCCCTGTCCTGGCATGCAGCACTGTTTCTTCGACATTTCACAGTGTTTCAGGAGCAACATACTGCTGAAAAAACATATACAGGAAGAAGCGAATGGATCTTGTGCATGTGCACCAAGTGTTGACTGAGCTATACCTGTCTGAGCCTCGCCTCTGCTGCTGGAGCAGTCGTGCCAAGCCTCAGAATTGTCTTCTTGCTTATAAGTGAGCTGCCCTTGGCTGTTCCCAGACAAGGGAACATATCCTATTTCCTATTATCCTATTTCCTTCAGATAGCCAAACCCCATTCAGGTGGGCATTGGATCCTTCCCACCCCCAAAGTCACCCCAGCGCCTTGCTTTAGCTGCTTGGTGCCGCTGGCGGAACGGAGCAGCCGGTGGTGGCGAAGTGCTCGCACCTCGGGGTGCAGCCTCTGCGGCGGGCAGCAGGGCTCGTGACTCAGCCCCGTGTGTGGGATGGTTTCTCATCCCACCCGAGTTTCCCTTCCTGGGAAGCTGGGTGGCTGCGCCAGGGCACGTGGGCTGCACTGGTGCACATGCACGGGGAGTAAAAGCCAAAGCGTGGTGGTGGAATGGCTGCGGTGTGGGGCTGCCCGAGCACCGAGCTGCTGCGGTGGAGGCCTCAGATGCTGGCTGAGGGTCGTGGTCGAGGTGCTGGCTCAGGCTGCGGTTACATGTGCAGGAGAAACAGGAAAGTTGCTGCACTAGGTCGGGTCAACAGCTCGGCTGAGCTGAGGCAGCCGATTCAGAGAGGGGGAAGTCCTACCAACAGCACCCGTGAGCTGCCATCCTCCCCCGTTTTGCTGCTAATCCCAGACCGGTGTAAAAATGGAGGTGGAGGAGTGGGGTCCCCTCTTCAAATTGCTTCCGTGAGGGTTGCATGAATGCTCCTGAGTAAGGAGCACATCTCTTCCCATTAGATCGTCTGGAGGAAGGGAAGGAGGAAGAGGAATGCTGGCTGAACCAGCAGCTAGCACTTAAGGGCAGAAAAATAAAAAATAAAATGTCACAGCATTCGTTTACACAAGATAAGAAGCATTTCTCCTTAGCGAGTGGATATATTGCAGGAATATATTGCAGAACAAGCAGGGCAAACGCATGCCACAGCTTAGCGAAACAAGAGTTAAACAACATCAAATCATTCCCCGTGATGGATCATTAAGAATGTGGAGTCTAAATGTGCAGTAAGATTACAGCATCGTGCAGATGTTCCTATACTGGCAGCTTATTTTGCATATTGCAAAGTATATAGATAATTCCTGGTAGCAAACGCACGCAAAGTCTAGCCCGTCCTATGGTGAATGCACATTTGGATTGTTCTACAAGGTGAATTTTGTGGGGTGGAAAGGACTGATCTAAACTGCTCACTTGGGTTACAGCTGCCTTTATCTGGCGGCAGGACTTCCCTGCCTACGACCTCGCCACCTCTGCCCAGACAGAGTTTACAGGAGGGACAGACGGACGGTGAGTGAGACGGGTTAAGTAAACAAGAGAGGGGGACGAAGTAAGTGAAGGCTGAGGATTTCTATTTTTTTTTTCCCATGTATGATATTGTAACAAAATTTAAGGCAACATTCCTCCTGCTAATTAGTGTTTCCACGGCACTGCAAAAACTACAGCTGTAGGAAGAATTCAGGAAAAGTAATCAGCAGCACAATTAAGCAATCTGCCATAATGACAGAACACAACATTAGGGTAGAATAATCAGAAACATATATATTTTTCCTCCTTGATTTTCACATCCCACCCAATGATTTGCTTTTGCAGGGTGTATATAAAGCGACGCCCGACAGAAATGCCCGCATTTATCTGCCACAACTCGCAGATTGTGCTCCAGTGAAGATGCCCCTGTTAATTCTTGCCAATCGCTTACAAGTGGCATTGCTTTTAATATATATATTTTTTTGAAAACCCAGTGTTTGACTTTCGTTAGTCCTGGTATTGACACCCTGTTTGACGTGAAGAAGGGCCCAGCTCCCGTAACAGGAGGGCGTTAGTCCTGACAAGGGAGCCTGGCGCTGAGGCCCCTGTGTTCCTGCCAGCCATCCCCGCCTCGGGAGCGGAGCAGGGAGGTGGTGTGGTTCACACAGTGTTTCTGCAGCCTTCATCTCCTGTTCATGAGAGGAAAATGCCTACACCTGTGTGCAGATGGTGAGGGGACAGCAGGACCCGTTTCACCTGTGCTGTTTTCCCACAGCTCCCCAGGCCCAGGGAGCCCAGAGGCAGGTAGGCCCTGCCTCACGTGAGGGTGGGTTTGAGGGGGTGAAGTACAGCCGCCTGAAGGTGGGGGTTCAAGCACCTTGGTTTTCTGCTAGCTGAGATCAAGGCTCCTCAGCCTCAAGCCAAGGAAAGGATCCTGTGTTGCTGTGGGGAGGTAGGTTCTTCCTGGGCCCTGCTCTTAGGGCTTGCTGGTTGCTGGGGTTGGGGGAAGCAGCTGCGGACGGGCTGGGAGCGATCTGCGTGTCCTGGGGGGCTGAGGGGTGAGTGGTGGGACTCGGCAAGGTTTGTGGTGGTGCTTGGTGTGTAGCTGGGTGGTGATTCTGGGGAGGTCTGGCAGCCCTTTATTGAAGGTAAGGGTCCTGTGTGGTGGTGTCGTGGGGCTCCAGAGGCTTGCTCCGTGGGCGCCTGGGGTTGTGGTTTGGAGAGGGGGCACAGAGCAGCTTTGTGCAGGCTGGTGAGGCACATGGGGCTGCTGCTGAAGGTGGCGTGGTTGGGGTGGTTGTGCTGGTGTCCTCTGGTCGTGCTTCCTGCCTCTTCACAGCTCAAGTCTTGCTTGTTGGTTCCCCTTATGGAAATGGCTAAAAGTTCTTGGGAGGAGCAACCCAACTTTGTAACCTCTGGTGCAAGAGCGGGGGGTGGAAGGTGTTGGAATTTGTGTCTGGTTGATAAAAAACGTCTTCTGTCAGAAGTAAGCTAGAAAATGTAAGTATGTTCTACCAGTGAATCTCTTTGCTTTGCATTCTATATAACCTAATGAAATGGCAACTATAGAACTATATATTTTGATTATTTAAACCTCATGATGTCATAAGATCAGCTGGAAGCATGGTTCTTTTTAGAACATAAGAATTGTATTTTGGGCCAAAGGAAAAAGTCTAGAGAAAAACTACCGAAGTCACCTAGGACTGAAGGATGGCGGGTGTGGGTTCCAGCTCCTTCAGGCCCTTCTGAAGATCTCAGTTCCACTTTGTTCAGTTTTCAGTATTTGGTTTCGCACGGCTAGTGCAGGTCAGGTATCTGGTGGGCAGATTCTGCTATTGCTCAAGCTGGTGAACAGTCCCATTACTGCTTCCAGAAGAGCTCTTCTGAGTTCGGAGTTGCTGTTGTTCTGCATGGTCCCATTTCATCTGGGAGACCATCCCCACCAACACGCACAGAGCTGTTCCTGCCTTTCCTGTGTGCTCGTGTAAGTAGAAATCAAGAGCACCATGTCCAGAGATGTGCCTGCAAAATTTGTTCATGAAATCTGAAGCCATGGAGGAATGCTGGGTTAATTTTTCATCTGAGTATCAACTGAGAGTAATGTATACCCCAAATTAATGCAGACAATGCCTAGTCTGGTCGGCAGGCTCTCTGTATTTTTGAATTCTTTTCTACTAAAACTCAATAAAAACATGGGGGTGGAAGGTGCTGCTGGGAATTTGCTTTTTGTTCTGCTTAAGTGCTGTATTTCTCAGCAGTCTTCAAGTTTCTCAGCATGAAGATATTGTTACCTCAGAACTACTGTGGGTTTAACACAATTCTCAATTTGCAGGCAAATGGATGTATTGTGTTGGGGCTTATCCACAGAGGACTGTGAAACTACAAATTACAATCCAGCTGCATTTTCTTATCTGTGGATTTTTTCCCCATGTGCCCATGAGTCCTCCCCTCTACACAAGCAGAAGGTGCAAAGAGAAACTTGAGTGAGAAAATGGAGACATAAGCCCCAAGGAACCCTGATGGCACAGAAGATCCTGTCCGTGTCTGTGGGTGCTGTTTGGATGGGGTAGTGTGGCGGGTGCCTCTCTGGAACGAGATGGAGCTAGCGTGTTTTACATTAGCAGAGGATCTGATGTCTCTGGATGTATTTATTTATTTCTTTTTCTTTTGTGACTGCCTGGAGACTTTGTTTCTGTACCTGTCCCTTAAAAAAATAATCAAGGCAGCCAGAGGTAACAGTCAATATGTCTGCTGAAAGTCTCTCCACCCAGGAGGAAGGGAAAGAAGAGGGCTATCCTTTCTCTTACTAATTATGGCAGTGAAATTGGGGGTCCACCCACTCAACTTCCTCAGCTGTTCTCCATCCTCACCCCCCTTCCTTGAAGGGAGTATGCCATCAGCAGGTCCCCAGGGGAGAGGCAGCACTCAGCAGGAGTTTGAGACAAAGCTTTCCCACCTCTTGCTGGGCCCCAGCCAGGTCTCATAGCCTCACCTACCTTGTCACAGTTACATGGTGGGGGCCGGGTACCAGAGCCCTGTGCCTGCCAGGGGACCCCTGGCTCGGATGCAGTGCTGGAGGGAAGGAAGCCTGTCTGGGCCTGCTGACAGCCAGGGCAAGCTCTCAGCCTCGGTTCTTCAAAGCAAAGGGCTGTTACCTGATTCTGGTGACGTTTGGGACACCTGCTAAGCAGCAACAGCAAAAACTCAATGACTTCATGGTAACACTAGGTTTATTTGCTTCCTTTAAATGGCTGTGGATATACAGGATGCTGACAAATGGGAGGTGAACTCATCATTTAGTTGGCCAGGAAATAAACGTATCAGAGTGGCAGTACTTTTGGGGCTCTTTCCGCCGTTTGAGGGTTGCTGGCCGTTCTGTTTGCTGGCTCAGCTGAGGCAGCAGCAATGTCCATGTGTTCTGTCAAAGCACTTTACTTGTGACAGGCAAAGTGCTGCCCTGAACTGGAAAACCATTCAGAGCAAATAAATGCATTAGTTCAATGCAGAGTATCTTATATTTGATACACACCACTTCCTAATCACTTTACTGAACATCTGGATTGCCTTGAAATGAAACCAGTGCTGGCGTCATCTTCAATTTGGACATGGGATCCATTTCTGGAGCCTCTTTTCCAGGAGAGGGCCTCTTGGATCTCAGTGTCATTTAGGTTGGGTCCTACAGGTCTAATCTATAGTAAATAAAATTAATGGTTGCTTCAGTATTAAAGGGGAACAGAAAGTAGTAGGCAGGAGCCAGCTGAGCCCTTTGGTACTTGTAGTCTAAACCGTAGAATCACATTTAAAAAGTGCAGATGTTACTGAAGAGAGGGGTATTTTTATGCCCCTTTGAAACTGGGTCTTAGGGAAGTACCCAGTACAGGTGTTTTCTGGCAGAATAAATGCTTAATAATTACTTGCAATTGTTAACACGGCGTACAAGAGAGCGTAATTAAACTCAGTGTGCTGGTAAAAAGATGTGAAAGAACACGCAGCGTGCGAAGACACTGGGCTGCTCTGAGCTGGTGAAAAGGCAGAGCGAAGGGGATGACATAACGAAGGAGAGATGCACTCGTATCACTGCGGGCTGGGCTCGGCTCAGCAACAGCAAAAACTGTTTGCAACATCTTTTTGTCAACATCTGTTTGTCTTCGAGTTCACAAAAGTGGAACAAATCTCATTAATTTTTTTTTCTTGCCCTGGAATTTTGCACGATTGTTTCTGTTATTTTGGCAGCCAAAACGATGCTGGAATGTTTCACCTTTTTCCAAGTTTTTGAGCTGAGCTGTTCAGTTGAGGTTTGTCACATAAATCATGAGGTTTTACTTCTGTTGCTAGCCAAATCATAATCCTTATATCATAAGCCTTTTGTTGTTTGTTGTTTCTTTTTCCTTAAAGCTCCAGCTTCTGGAATCATGAGAATGCATGAAAATCTCTACTTCTGCTTTCTGTCATGTGTTTGTTTTTCCTTGAGTTTCTAGCACCGAGAGCTGTGGAGAAACTTTTGGGTGTCATCTGAAATACGAAAAGACAGAGAATTCATTAAATTTCTTTTTTTTTTATATACCAGTTAGATAATTTTTGGAAACTGTGACTCATGATTTTGAACACGTCGATCTGGCACCGCCGCAGCTCCCACGTGACGGGGAGCGCTGGAAGGAACCGCGCGGGACTCGTCTGCGCGGACAAGTCGCAGCACAGCGAGCCGGGTGTGAGCCTGCGGTGCCCTAGTTGCTCAGATTCCCTACGTGGATGCACCGTGTGCAGTGCCTGCCCCTTGGAAGGAGTCTCAGGACGTGTCTTTATGTGAGGAACGTGTGGCGTGAAGTTCAGAGCCCCTATAGGTGATAGTCATGCACTTGTGAAGCAGAGGTAGCCTGAGAGCTTCATGCTTCAAAGTGATTTTATTAGCATGGGCACAGCTCCGAGCTGCTGCTGCTGTGGGGGTTCTGAGCACCTCCAGGCTGGGATGTGTTTGGGGAGCTGTGAGAGATGCTGAACATGAGGCTGTGTCCCCTCCTTGGGTGACAGGGGCTGGCTTCTCCTTGTAGCTCCCATCCTCTTCATCTCAGTGGTTCACTTCTGCATCTTCTGAGCCTGTTGGAGGGGATGAGGGTGAGGACCTCTGTTTTTTTCTGCTCAGCAGAGGCAGGCGTGCTCTGCAGTACCCCAGGGCCATGTGTGGGAAGGTGGTGACACCCGTGTGACCTCTGGGGCACTTCCTGAAGCCTGTGTGACTGCACTTACCATGGAAACTCTCCTGCGGGCTCCCCACCTCCAGCAGCTGGTTGCCACGGGGGCGGCGCAGCTCGGGTGAGCATCAGGGGCTGGGGACAGTCCTCAATACCAGCAGGGATCCCTTTGGATGAGCTTGGGACAGCCTCGAGGGAGCAGTTCCAGCTCCCTCGGGCTGTTCACATCAATTGCAGAGCAAAAAAAAGGAAAACGAGCCATTGAGGTAGACCTGGCAAGGGGGGAACCAGGGGAGAAAAGCCTCTCTGGGTGTAATTCAGCCCGTGAGCAAGGCAGAGCCCTGTGCTGACCACATCCAAGGCCCCGTCTGAGCAGGGGGCACAGAGCCAGGAGGGGAGCTCTGCCTGGGTGACGGCTGGGCCGAGGTCTCTGCCCCTCAGGAAGCTGCCAGGGATTTGTGTGTTTTCCATGCAGCACAGACAGGATGCTGAGGGGTGGGAGAGAGACAGATTTCCTTCTGCTGTGAATAGGCTGGGGGTGGGGTACGGCGGCTGGGATTTAACCCTTGCCTGCTCCTTTCATCTCCAAAAGGAAGCCACGTCTTAGGAAGCCGTGCCAAGAAATGGCAGGGGTTGGAGGCACAAAAAGTATGGGGTTGTTGGCACAGGGGTGATGCTGTGAGTTTTATTACCCTAGTTCTCTTTCTCCCCCCTCTCTTCCCCCCCAGGCGCGTCTCCCTGGCTCTGGTGTTGCTTTTTGCTTTGAAGTTTGTTTGCTCAGTGGCATCGCTAGGACCGAAACGAATGCTGGAGGTGCCAAGGGAGAGGCTTACGGGACGTTGCTTTGCATCAGGTTGTGGGAGACAGCTGTGGGGTGGGGGGCTGGGGCGAATTGCCCTCAGAAAGATGGGATTTCATTTGTCTCTTAAAGGGAGGAAAAAAACTGAGGAGTAACTCCTGAGATCCCCCTGTTCAGCAGTGAGGTCGCTTTAGCATCCGTGGCAGTCGCTAACAGGATGACCTGGAGGAACAGCTACCACCCATGGCCACCACCAAACCCGAGCCCTCAAAAGCGTTGCAGAAACGGCAGCTGAGTGAAGGAAGCCCTTTAGGGCGTGAGTACATAGAGACATTTGGGAGAAGTGCCTGCCACGAGGGAAGCCAGGGCAAACTATGTTGTTTACTGCACCAGAGCAGCGGAGAGTCCACATGGCTGAAAGTTGGCAGCCGGGCTGCAGGTGTGGTGAAAGAGCTGTGTTTTCTAAACACATTAAATACTTATTGCTCTGGCCTTTTGTAGATAAGGATCAGCTTTGACTTTAAAAGAAATTATAGCAAAAGTGCTTGTATATGGGAGGATGAATGCCTGCTTCCAGGTTGGGCTTTGTAGAATAGAACTTCATAAACAAAATATTTGATGCGATTAACCAACTCAGAGGGCTGGTGGAAATGTGCCTCAGACTCTCACAGTATCGGGGTGGAAGCTGTAACGTGTCTGCCAGAGAATTACCCTGAGCAGGAATAAACAGCCAGAAGGTTCTTGGGTGTGAGGATTCCCATTTAAATAATTCCTGCTCTCTGAAAATCCCACAGCAGGAATAATAACCTCCTGAAAGTCAGAAATTTTGGTGAGATTCAAAACGCTGTCTTTGCTCTGCAGATGTTTGATGTGCAGAGATGGCAGAGAGCACTTGTGCACCACCGAGAGCCAAAGAGTTTGTAGGAAAACATCTGGTCCTAGGCTGAGCAGATAAAGAAAGCTTTTGGTAGCTCCGATAGTGCCTCTGCCTCTACGGCTGTGCTAATTTCACCGGGAAAAATGGTCCCTCTGCTGACCTCGCTCAGTTTTATGGAGTTTGGAGGTTGGAATACAGAGATAGCAGCCTGCTCATCCCTATGGTAAATGGGACTTAAAAATAAAACCGAAAAAAAAAGGGCTGATGATATAGGCAA